>NC_056516.1:20067972-20068233 GCF_014905685.2 Nematolebias whitei
TGTATGTATGTATGTATGTATGTATGTATGTATATATATATATGTATGTATGTATGTATGTATGTATGTATATATATATATATATGTATGTATGTATGTATGTATGTATATATATATGTATGTATGTATGTATGTATGTATATATATATATATGTATGTATGTATGTATGTATGTGTATATATATATATATATGTATGTATGTATGTATGTATGTATATATATATATATATATGTATGTATGTATGTATGTATGTATATAT
>NC_056516.1:20068633-20092824 GCF_014905685.2 Nematolebias whitei
TATATATATATATATATATATATGTATGTATGTATGTATATATATATATATATATGTATGTATGTATATATATATATATATATATATATGTATGTATATATATATATATATATATATGTATGTATATATATATATATATATATATATGTATGTATATATATATATATATATATATATGTACATGTATAAATATATGTATATGTGTATATATATATATACATGTGTATGTATATGTGTATATATATGTACATGTATAAATATATGTATATGTGTATATATATATATATATATATATATGTATATGTATACATGTATGTATTGTTAGGGCTGCAGTTCACAAATGATCAAACTATCACTCACAGGAACATGTCAATCACAAAGAAACTAAAACAGCTGTTGATTTAAGAGGAGGGAGAAGCTATCGAGTGTGATGTGATCAGGCAGCAAGAAGGTGATTTATTTGGGGTATTGGTGTGAATTTTCATGAGATGATGCAATGTAATGATGGCAAAATCAGCAGCTTGCTTTTCCCCAATTCCCAGCTGTCTTTAAGACATCATTAAAGAAATGAAACATTTGACAGCCTTTTCACATAGCAGCAGATGACAACTACGAACCCGTGCACTGCCACTTAAATTGGCTGTGGCTATCTCTGTCAGTTTAACTGGAAAACAAACAGAATGACATGCAACTCTGTTGAAACACGGTTAAATATTCTGACCTTGTTGTCCATCATCTGTGAAAAAGATTGTTAGACGGTAAAAGTGAGTCGCACAGTATTTACCCCCATGGTATTTATTTTATGTTGCTTCACAACCAAATATTCATTTATAAATAATTTGTAATTAACATTATTAAAAAATAAAAAGAACCATACTTAATATGCAATGTGAAGTGTGTCCACCAAATTTCATGAAGAGGACAAATAATGTCAATTTCAGTTTATTTTTATAGCACTTTGTTATGAATAAAATAACATTTGATTATAAATTGTGGAAAACAGCATACTATTGGTTTTTGAATATAAGTTTTAATCATGAATTATGGAACATCGATCATATAAAGATGACGAGAATATCTCTCAGATGTGTAAACTAGGCCATAAGCTGATAAATAATATATTTTTAGTGACTGCTAACATTTAAAATCAACCATGACATGTTCTGCTGTCAGTAGGAAAATAGTTCCTTATAAGGCCTTTATTGAGAAAATAAAATAACTCACAGGTTCTCCAGGGTCTCCTCCCAGTTGGGCATGCCTATCAGATTATTGGACTACCTCAACCATTCCTTTTTCTATGTGGAGGAGTAGTGACTGTACTTTATGTCTCTCTGAGGCAACTGAACTTCTCTCCCTATCTCTAATAGTCCAGCCACCCTGCAGAGAATGTATTAACCTTTATTTAACCATCCATCCATCCATCCATCCATCCATTTTATTTACCCGTTTATTCCATTTTGGGTCACGGGGGTCGCTGGTGCCCATGTCCAGCAATCACTGTGCGAGGGGCGGGGGACACCCTGGACGGGTCGCAAGTCCATCACAGGGCCACATAGAGACAAACGAGACAAACAACCATTCACTCTCTCACTCACACCTAGGGACAATTTAGAGTTACCAATCAGCCTAACATGCATGTTTTTGGTCTGTGGGAGGAAACCGGAGTACCCGGAGAAAACCCATGCAAGCACAAGAAGAACATGCAAACTCCACACAGAAAACCCCCAGGTCCAACAGGGAATTGAGCCTAGAATCTTCTTGCTGTGAGGCAACATCGCAAACCACTAAGCCTTCGTGCTGCCAAGAAAACTCATTCTGACAGTACTTCCAACTAACAATATCTGCTATCAATTAAAGATTGCTGTGCACAAGCTGTGTCCATCCAAACTGAAAGAGCTGAGGGAGTTTTGTCTTGAAAATTTAAATTCTAGTGACCAGATGTTAGGATGTACTTGAAGAGGCTTGATGCTGTAACTACTGCAAAAAATGCCTTTAGAACATGTTGACTTTCTAAGTGGGGGATTCATTAAAAACACTTTTATTTAGCCTTATTTCTATCATCCTAAATGTATTTCTATCCATATAAGGATATGCTGTTGTTATTTTCAATTTGTCTAAATCAAAGACAGAAACGGTTCAAACTTAGTTTTAAATCTCAAGTTATAAAGCAACAAAACAATTGAGGGTTTTTTTTTTTTTGTTTTGTTTTTTCCCAACCCACTTGACAAAATAAAACTAGTTTTATTCACTTTTTTTTTTAAAGCCGAGTAGTTTTTTTTTTTTTTTTCTAAAACATGTCTGTCTAATAATTTTCTATGATTTACCAGTTGTAACATAATTTGTTTATCTATTTTCTTGCCTGAATAAATTATAGATTTGTTTTTAACAGAAACTTTAAGGTACTTGTGTTTAATCTCAAATGAATATCAAACAATTTTAATATGGCTTGATTTGCCATAATCAAAAAACAGAAAATAAATCTTGCAATTATATTACCATTGCCCTTGTTGATATTATTTTGTATTTTATGCACTTTAATCTTGTTATATAAAATATATGTTCTTTATCTGTACCAAGTTAAACAGCCCGGTGATGATCCTTTGAACTTTTATCAGTTTTTTTTTTTTTAGCTTCAGAAGTAGAAAACAGTGAGTCAATGACAAGCGAAGAGAAAAGAGACAAAACAAGGAATATTCATAGAAATACAGATTTAATCATTGTAACATTTGTTCTTTGCACATACAGTGACAGCTGTCTAAGATATTTAAGAAGTGACGGGTAATCAGGTCTCTCTTGTAAATGAGTCCTCGAGGCTCAATGGGATTACCTCTCTAAATAAAGGTTGAATGAATAAATAATACATAAAGGAGACTGAGCTTAGAGAGCCATACAGTACTTGTGCGGTTGCTGCATAATTATTGTTTTATCCAGCATTCCCATAAATAAATAAAAAAAATAATAAAAAGGTAGACCTAATGTGATAATTATGACAAATAAAGTGTTGTATTTATATAGTTAAATTAAGCAAAAATACTAAAAATAAAAGTGAGAAATGTGTCCATAAAAAGGTTTTACATATTCACCTATAGCAATACAATTACTGTATCCTCATATAACCTATCTCTGCTGCTAGGTCTTATACATATTTTTTGTGAAAATCAGCATTTATATCAATGCAGATACATAAAGTTTATTATGAAAGCACCTACCACGTTCTGGAAAAAATATGGTAAAAAAAAAAAAAAAAAACTTAATTTATGTTCCAAAGAGACAGCTCATGCAGTGTATTCAAACAACGTTTAATCATGTGGGTAGCAAATGGCGCTCCCTCTGCAAGGCTCAGGCTTCACCTCCCACAGGGACACATTTAAAGAAAAAAGTCCCATGGTACTACAAGGCATTGTGGGGGTGAGAGAAACTCTAAATATTTTGATCTTTTACTTCACTAGGCATGCTTTTGTGTGACTCTCAATCCCATAGGACCTTTGCTTTCTGGAAAGTAGTAATATTTTAACTCTGTTTTTCTAAAGCCCTTTGTGTCTGCAGATCTAACTCTCTTCACACCAAGTTGTGCACGTTAATTTCCTGTCACAGTCACAGGGTGGATACCCCCTTCTCTTGCATGTCTTCTGGAAAAGAGTGATGATGTTTATGCCTGTGAGTGTTAGTTTGTTTGAACAATGAGCTTGAAAGTGAACGTGAAAGTAGCTGAGAATACTTCAAGAGAATGCTCCAAGCTCTGTGTGTGAGAGATCTTGGGGAATTGCATATTGTTCATAATGTTATTTACAATATTTTAATAAAGAAACATTAATGCTATCAATTATCAAAATAAGACACTTTTGGTTCAACACTGTGGAATGAAAGTTTTGTACAATAAGCTATCCTTCAATGAGTGGTAGGTATTTAAATGACTAATGTTTTGGAGATAATGTGACACCTACTTTGATGAGTTGTCATTTTAAAATTCTGCATTAATAAAACAAAGAAAAAAAATGTTGTTGAGCACGCAGTTTTTTCTGAACAGGTTTGTGCAGTGTTGCATTGTTTTTTCTGGAAATCTGGGTTCTTGAGGACAACTTTCTCTTTGTCTTCCTTGTGCAAATATAAAATAATGAAGTGTACAGGTTTACACTGTATTTTTAGACTGTGCATTTGTACATTTAACTGTCATCTAGGAGGCATGATTTTCTGGTTCAAACATGAGTATTTTTTGCACATAATTTATTTCCCAAAGCACTTTTTTTTTTTTTTTTTTTTCAGCAGATGCCTCTTGTGATTTGGAACCTAAACAAGTGACTCATTTTAGGAATTTTAAGAGACATTTAAAACAACCCTTTTATTTTCAGTTATGTGTATTTATTTTAGCAATTGATTGACTCATTTGTCTCACTGTGGTCTTGCTGTCACTCAAACAAAGTAAATGATTTAGCCACCTCAGTTAACATTTGTTTATGTCTTTTCATATGTGTTTTTTAAGACTGAGGAACAGCTTCTACCCTCAGGCTATTAGACTCATGAATCCCTTATCAGGATAATCACTGTGAAAAAAAAACAAAAAAAACAATAATCACTGTAATGCCATTTGATTGTTGATATGTGCTGCTGACTATCCATGTAAGCCAGGGTCTCATGCTGCTGATTTACTTCATGCTGCTGTGTTCATTCATACTCACCTGCTCACACAGAATCATGTCCATGCTACTGTTGTTTGGCGTCTCGTTTTTGCACTATCAAGTGGTTAGCGTATTCTTAGTTTAGTGTATTTCTTAGTTTATATGGGGCCGAGATGGTGTAGAGGCAGGGCAGCCGGCTTGGGACCCGAGAGTCCCAGGTTCGATCCCCAGTCACTGCACATCACGTGGCGTCCCCGGGCGCTTTCAATAGCTGCCCACTGCACCACCTGGTGGTGGATGGGTTAAATGCAGAGACTAATTTCGCCATTGTATGGAAACATACTGTGATGACATTATTATTATTATTATTATTATATCATATATCTTATTACTGTTTTTCTTTTACAATTTATACTTTTGTTGGATGTAACTGGGACCCTGTGTACACAGTTTTGTTCCACCACATGAGATGTGAATGACAATAAAGAAACTTTGGCCTTGACCTTTAATATGCTGGACATACTAGTATATTGGATATCATGCAATCTGATGGGTGGCACCGTGGCACAGATGGTAGAGCTGCCACCTCCCAGCGATAATGTCCCCAGCTCAAATCTCAGCCCGGAACTCTTCTGAGCGGAGCTTGCATGTTCTTTTTGTGCATGCTGGAATTTTTTTCCGGGTACTCCGAGTACGGTTTCCTCCCACAGACCAAAAACATGCATGTTAGGCTGATTGGTAACTCTAAATTGTCCTTAGGTGTGAGTGAAAGAGTGGATGGTTGTTTGCCTCGTCTGTCTGTATATGTTCCTGTGATGGACTGGAGACATGTCCAGGGTGTCCCCCGCCTCTTGCACATTAATAGCTGGACATGGGCACTAGTGAGCCCCATCACCCGAAAAGGAAGAAGCGGGAACAGATAATGGATGGATGGATGCATGAATGTAAACTGATGACACACATCTAGAAACCTTTTGAAAGGCCAACAACAGCACTGCTCTGTGAAGTCACATCCCATTAAAACATTTTTTTTCCAAAATGCATTTTGAATATAAATAAAATAAATAAACAACACATTCACATTGATTTTGCCAGCTTTAACATCTTCCAGTAGAATAAGATTCAAAGTTAGAAGATTTGAACTTCATCTGACACCTGTCTGTGTAGAGTTTAAACATTTTACCTACGTTGGTTTGCTTGTTTAGCCACTGGAAACTCGTCTCAGGTTTCCCCTCTCTCTCTCTTTTTTTTTTTTTTTTCCCAGAAATAAACTCAAGTTCTATTTACCTAAATAACTATTGGTATAGCTAATGAGTGGCAGAACAAGCATGGAGCTACACCTGCAGTCAATGGGCATCAAATACCCACATCAATCAACTGACCACACTGAAGTCTAGAGTTTTCATCAAGTGAGGCATGTCGTTAACCAAAATTAGGCAGCGTTTGTCCTTGGGAATAATGCATCTCCTTAGCATGGTGTTCCTCTCATGCTGCATGAGTGCACTGCTCTCTCGATTAGCCTTTGTGGCTCGACTGCTCTCAGCCATTTATCCAGACACTGTTTCTACACAACACCCATTCTCTCCTTGGAATAAATTAGCCACAACACTTTCAGAGCAGGGAACAAGAAGGAAACAACAAACCTAGAAGCCTTGTCTCGAGACCTGATGAGGCCCTGCTGGTCCTTGAGCCCTGGAAAGAGAAAGTGTTAGTGCTGCAATGCACATATGTCTCTCTGTGTGGATTTGCTAGAGCTGGACTGCTGCACACTAAGAGGAACAGAAAGCATATTTCAGTCAAGGTCAATGAATTAGTTTGTTTCTTTTTCTTGTAACTTATTAGAGGTTTACTTTTGCTGCTGTTGTTTTCATACTGGTGGTACTGTGGTTTTGTGCAAAGTTGTTCTTTATTAGCTCTTGCGCTAAAATGGTCTTTAAATAGCTCAACAGGGACACTTAAATGACTTAATAGGACATAATTACAGTACATTACATACCTGTACATAAATTGATGTCTCTTTGATAATATAAAACAAGTTCAAGGTGTTGGCATTTTCAAAGCCAACAAGTTTAATGTTCTTCCAGTATTTGAACTATTAGGACTACATGTACATGTCTTTACTTTGCACAGGTGCTGCATAACGCATACTGATCTGTCTTGGTTTCCATAAGTCCTCATTTCAAACTCTACTTTAAAGATTAGCCCATTGACCCTCAACACGCTGCTCCAGCTATGAAGTCTTGCATTAGTGCTGGTGGTGAATATCATGAGCTAAGTGAATTGACTGCATGAACAAAAGTCTCCATGTTGTGCAATGCACATGTTGTGGCTGTGCATAAGCAAACGTTGGCCCTTATAACTGCTCCAAAAGGAACTAGCAAACATTGTTACCCTCAAGCTAGTATCTCACTATGCTTATATGTTTTGTTTGTTATTTTGGCTGCTCCCTTCTTCAGGGGTCGCAACAGCAAGCTAACTTGCACGGAGATGTGGCTATTGTTTTTAAACCAGATGTCCTTCCTGATGCAACACCAAAGACCACCAAACTACCACAGCCTTTTGTGAGGTAGAACACCCAGAGTAGCAGATAGTGGGCATTAAGGGCCTTCCTCAAGGGCCCAGAGTGGTGAAAATGAGGGTGGATGCATGTGCATCGCCTTTTCCACCAACATTTTGATGTTGTCGGTCTGGGAGTCGATAACATCTTCCAAGCTTTACAATCACAGGCTCACCTTCTCTCCCTACTACGAATGACAATAGTTTAGACCCCCCCCCCCCCCCCCAAAAAAAAAAAATAGAGACAAAGCTAATCTGGACTCAAATTGAGTGCCTTTGTTGCTATTGTTGCACAAACTCCTGGTTGAATTTGGGCCAAAATTTACAGTGTGTAAAGGCTACATCCTCCCTGCAGAGCATTCTTCCAGCAAAATTGTAAATTTTTGTCACTTCCAAAGTCTGCTTGACAGTCCTGAGAATAGTATGTAACAGTGTTGTGATAGTTATGTGTGATATTTGAGATATGTGGATCATATGTGGCCTCTGCCCAGTCTAGCAATCATTTTCTCATAACATGCCAAGTCATATATCTCAGAGAATAAGTGTAGAAACTTCTGAATGAAATCCCCAACTTGGGTGAGAAACACACCGGTATGCCGAAAGCCAAGAATGGCTGATTAGGGTCATCAGGTGGCATTCATTGTGTCCGTGTTGCGTCTTTGTCTCTATTGCCTAACAGTTTAGATTCATCAGTCACTAACTCCTTACAAGTAGAATTGCATTTATTATTTTTTTGATTCATGGAAACCAAGCTGAGACATGTCTTAGACGTGTTCCAGATGCCCACGACGAGTATGTGAGAAAAAATGTATTTGCAGTGTGAACTTTTTCAAAATTTTTGAGGAAATTGAAACACAAACATTTGTTCACAATCTGTTGACAAGAATCACAGTCCTGTGAGATGCTAGCTTCAGAAAATCCTTATAAATATTTTGTCAAGAGCACCTAAACCTTGAAGCTTTGTGGACTGGATATGGAGGTGATGAAGGACTCATACTTTTTTTTTTCAAAACCTTAGCCAGTTATTTTAATATAGGCTACATATATTAGATCTACAGAATATTATTTTGTATTTTACTGAGAACGAAAACAAGTACTGTAATACTTCAGCAAAGACAACACAGATTTCATGTAGCCTGCAGAAAAGTCAGAGTGACGGTTTAAGTATAGGCCCAAAGAGAAAGGACAAACTCATCAGAGTGTTGTTGAACAAGCAAACTTCTATTTGGCTATCATCAGTATCTCTCTATGTCATTGTAAGTGTTATCTCTATGTTATAGCTGGCACTTACTTCTCTTTCTTTTTATTTTCCCCTACGCATAAAGCTTTAATGGGTTTAAAGTTATTACTGCAGGTTTTAAAGAATGTTTACCTTTGCAGATACATAAACAGTTTTATTTTTTTTATTTTTTTATTATTATTTTTTTTTTCTGCAGCACCACTGGGAAAATTTGGAGCTGATGGAGTCAGAGTCACACCTAGTAATGCCAGATAATAATCCTGTCTGCTAAAGAAATAAGAGGCACTGTGACTGAGGACCTGTGCGATTTATGGTTCACATTGCAGTGAATTTTCAATCATACCCAGCAGATACTTTCAAAATGATAATGCATCTGAGGTCCGAAGAGCACTGTAAGCAAGAAAAGTGCTCAGAACTCTGAATTTAGATTAAGTTATGAAATAACCACAAACTAGGGCAGCACGGTGGCGCAACTGGTAGAGCTGTTGCCTCTCAGCGAGCAGGTCCCTGGTTCAAATCCCGGTCCGGGGGCCTTTCTGGATGGAGTTTGCATGTTCTCTCCGTGCATGCGTAGGCTTTCTCTGGGTACTCTGGTTTCCTCCCACAGACCAAAAACATAAACCATTCTGTAGTATGAACATATGCTGTCATATATTCATAGATAAAACGGATTCTTTCATTTTTCTGGACTGTATAATGACGTGCATCTGGATTTAATAAAATGTGGACGTGAGACGTTAATTATCTTTGACTCACCAACGACAGTGGGTCATTTATTAACAGAATCAAGTTTAACACATCACACATTTACATTAATTGGCAAAAATTGAAAATAACAACAGCTTATTAATCAGTTTTACAGGAAGTAAACAATACGGCAATTGTTTTCTCACTTCCAGCAGAACAGCAGACATTAACCACACGGCGGTGATTGAAAAACTTTGCTTCAGACATTCCTAAAAATATCTGTAATGATTTTTAGCAGATAGAAGAATTTTAAAGATGGGAAATGAAGTTTAAGTTGAGAGAGATGTGTGAGGGAATTTGTCTGTCCTAACCAGAACCAGCACGCTCCTTCTTTTCCAGCTTGGCCCAACGGTACGCTTGGTTGAGATCGACTCTTTTACCTTTGCAGATGATAGTTTCAGCGTTGGTGTAGAGCTCTCCTTTCAACTCTTTCAGCGTCTCCGTGAGAACAGCTAAACCTCGGGAGTCGTGAGATCATCCAGAACAGAAATTTCATAATTCCCAGATCTTCTCTTGTTCAGCTTGATTTTTCTTTCATCAGCATCCTGAATTCCAGCCTTCATGAACTCTGGAACTGCTGTTAACTAGGAAGTGGAACCTCTTGCAGCACTCTCCATCATCAGCTGACTCCACTCCAGCTCCAACTTGGAGGTGGAACCTCTTTCAGAACTCCTTCATCTTCCAACTCCAACTACTGGGTTGAACTAGGAAGTACCAACATTTTAAAGAGCTCTATTTCCGGTTCATTTGGGAGTTTCTGATTGGTCGATGGACCAAAACAGAGGTGTGTTTTGTGATGTAAGGTGTTATGAAAAGTCAAGGAAAAAGATTAAGATTGTTTAAGAACAGACAAAAGATATTATGAAGAACTTCAGACTTCGTGGAGTCAATGCTCTAGTATCTTGCTGTAAAAGTTAAACATGACATTTCTTTTTCAGTAAACTTGCAGTTGACCGAAACTTGAACTTTGACCAACTTACACACTTGCTCATTGAAGACAGAAAATCAGACAATGCATCATTAACCTGATTTCTACTTTGAATGAGGATTAAAAATCGTTATTACTGTTTCACAGTTGATTTAAAAATGAGTAGTTCACTTCAACATTTAAACATTGTTTGAACTAACACAATTTGATTATCAAAACATTTGTAAAATAGTAATGATAATAGAGAATAGTCTTCTTTCACTTCATTAATTCAAGAAAGAAAGTCTCAGGATGGGTCAACCTGTATTTCTGGATTCAAATCAATGAAATGACAGTTTCTGTCCCATAAGGTCCTCAGGTCAAGGTTTTGACATCAGGCCTAGTTCACTACAATTCAGAGGACCTGACTTAACTTTGTTGGGTATTCAGATTATCTTCTACTGTTCAAATCCACTTTATGCTAACTATTTAAAATTAAACAGCATATAGTGGAAAAACATATTTAAAAGTGCAACCAGTATTTGTGGATGTCTGGGGTAGCTCAAGCAAATACTGTTTAAAGTATTCACTTGTGTGAATAGCTTGCATAAATATGATCGGATGTTATGAGGCACCTAACAGATTAATAGACTAAATTGCACCCATTATTTTAGCTAGTAATGTTTGCTGATGGAGCATAACAAATTGCATATGAGTTGCATAATTCAATTTATAAATAAAGTATACATGCATATTGTTACAAATAAAAAAAGAAGAAGCAATACAATAAAATAAAAAAATATATACAGTTACAGATTAAATATTTGGTGAAAACAATAGAAGGTACACATGTTAAGCCCACTTCACACTGGGTGTCATCCTCTCTGTGCTCCACAACCTTTTAGAGCATGGCTGTATTGCAGAAAATTTGGAAAACCTCCTTCAGTGTAAAGGTGACCGTGACATGGCTACGCTCGTAATACACACTAAATAGCTTTTCCTGCTATTTTGTGCCTCCCTAAGATGATCCTCACACCATGCTCTTTATGTCTGCACTGTTCCAACCCTTTCAGAACGTGTCAGGATGCAGCTACTGTATCGGTATCACATCATGTTCCAATGACGTTGTGACAATCATGCTAGTAGCCTACAGGCAAAAGACCAGTAAGGACAGTACTGCGGTTGGGGGTTGGGAGAATATAGAAATGATCTTCACCATTAATATGCTATCCACTATTTTGTGAACTGTGATTTCAAAGCCTTGTATGTAGCATTTGGTCGTGACCAAATACAAAACTCTGAATGTGGAGAGTAAGAATGTTGGAACGAAACAGGTCAGCAAAGTGACACGTTAAATAAAGTGTCCTACAAATAGAAAAATATTCTGGGGCAAAACGAGAGAGATAGAGAAAATATTCTGCTTATTTATTTCTAAAGAACAAAAGCTAGATATTCAGGCAAATAAGTGGTTAAGAGTCCACTTTGTCCACATAGCGTTAATCCATTTCTTTGTTGTTTTTCTTCTTTTGGCGGCTCCCTTCTTCAGGGGTCACAACAGTGAACTAACTTGCACAAAGTCTTACCAATTGTTTTTACGTCGGATGCCATTCCTGACACAACCACAGTCCACCAAGCTGCCACAGCCATTTAGGACATATGTGTCAAACTCAAGGCCTGGGGGCCAAATGTGGCCCTCGTTCATATCGTATCTGCCCCCCCCCCCCCCCCCCCCGGAGATAATATTTTAAATGTAAAACACTTTTATCACTTAAATTTTTTCAGTGATCTTTGATTACTATGTAAAAGTGCAAAAGAGAATGTTAAATGAGACCAATCAAAGTATTGATGAGCAACCTGCAACCAAGAAAAGATGTTGGGTAAATGATTTGATTTGATTTTGATTCTGAAACTGGCCCTTAGTTTGAAAAAAAGGTTTTAGTTTTGGCCCCACTTTTGTAAGTGAGTTTGACACCCCTGATCAAGAGTGTCTGGGGGAGCAGATGGCCGGGGTAAAGGGCCTTGATCAAGGGCCCAGAGTTGGGAAAATAGGGTTCGAGTCAGGTGTGGGTGTTTCACCTTTTCCACCCACATTTTGATGTTGTTGGTCTGGGGAGTTGAACCGGTGACTCTCCGATAACAGGCCCACTTTCTATAACCTCTATACCACTACTCCACCTTGAAAGTGATCATATGTTTTTTTTTCTTCTTTAAATTGAATCAAAATGTCCTCAGAGCTCTGTCTAAGATATGAATAATGCTCTTATTTATTGTCTATTTGAAACACATGAATTGTGTAAAGCAACATGTTTTATAAAAAAATTAAGACTTATTAGTCTTAAAATCTTACTGTAAATCATCTAGAAATCTGTAGCCAATTCCATATCACCTTTACACTTCCCAAATCAACCGATCAGCACGTTAATTATACTCTGTGCTAAATCCCAAGTACAACTTTTATTTTCTCTACACAAAAGTGTGGAGAGCTTTTGATATTGGGAGCTGTTGAAGATTTAACATTGTTTTATGGATTTGTACTGCTAGTTTGAAAAACTGTGCTGAAGGTCAGTTATAATAAGTTCTCCACATCTGATTCCTGAGAACTAGCCATTGAGATCTCTCTCTAGGCAGATGTAAGCGATGTGTGGGTGGATGTTCACATGCAAAAGCTTTTCACAGAAACATAAAGTTATGCTTGTGTCTTTCAGTATGAGCACGCTCATGGGCTGCACTTAGAGTTTGTGGAACATATTTTATAAATCTGTATCTTGTCCTGGAAAATTATGGACAATAAGAGTAATGGCATGTTTGTGGCATCATAATCTGTGCAGCACAAATGAAAGAACAGTCATAAAACCACTGGAACATATGCATCTAAATACATAAAAAGAACATCCTGTACCTGGATTTTCTAAGTAACATAAGTTGGTAAAATGGACAGTACACTGGGAGTTACGTCAAACCATACAACATTGCATTACTTGAAAAAAAGAATATTATACAACATACACAAGGTGGATTATAAAAGCCTAAAAGCAAATAAACTCCATATAATCAAAAAAAAAGAAAACAAAAGAAAAGATTGCAACCGTAATGTGAAATTCAGGAAACAATCTTGTTTTTTTGACGAGTCATAGGATGGTTATCAGTTCCTTGCTGGGTCACCAACATCTTCATCCACCACCATTTTGGATTTGATTATCTCTTAGTCTCTTATTTTGTCGTTGTTATTATATATATATATGGCAGGAAAATTAGGAATGATTCAGCTCCCTTTTTGTCTATGCTAAGCTACAGCATGTCTGTGTCTGACTGTGTGCCTTTAGGAGTGTTTGCATTAAAATGTGTGATGGTGCACAAATGTCATCTCTCCCTGACCCCTCCAGCTAATGATATGTAGGTAAAAGAGAAGAAGTTAGTCATATGATAGTATTTGTGTATTCAGGACATGTGTTTAAAGCAAGGGTCAAAGATTGTGTACTTTTTGTGGGTTCCTTGTATATATTTGAAATTTAAATTTTGTCTGATTTAAGCATTTTTTAAACTATCTGATCAAAACAATAAAGCGTTATTGCCAGCAAAACCAAAGGCAATTTATAGATTTTGCCTCTGTACATAACTGTGCATATGTTTTTGTGCCAGTCTGTCAGCAGAATATGTCATGAACCCCTGGAGGAACTTTAAATAATAAACCTGCACAGTCAAATCATTGGAAGGAAATATTCAACTGAATAACTTTTGGAGTAATCAGGTTTCAAGATTGCTATCACACCAACAATAAATAACACAGAATGGCCATAGTTTTTTTATTCTAGTAATTCCATGTATGTTTTTCCTGTTGATATATCTTTGTTGTTTTACGTGTATTTATCCTATGTTCTCTGCTTGTTAGTTTTATAGTACAACACTTTGTTTTTGCCTTGTAGCTGTTTGTAAATGCTTTATAAATAAAGTGTTATGGTATGGTATAAATTAGTCAATGTTACAGTTGTTGACGTATTATATTATTATTGTTATTTTTACAAATTTCCCTTGCATCTTTACAATCTATTAACCTTTTGGAGCCAGGTCAATTCAAGACAGTTGCCACATTGAACTGACTTTAGATAACACAACATTGCCAATCAATTTCACAGATGTTGAGCTACAAACAATGTGTATCTGTAGCTGAGAGTGATTCACAGCATATACAATATGCTGCGTATGACATGAGACTGGGTACGCTTTGACCAAAAAGGTACAACTATGAGATCTCTAGTTTTATTTTAGGATGATTTTAGTCAAAAAAGTAAATGAAGGTTGCCAGGAAAAACAAATCCCTTCAACAAATGACAGTTTTTTTTTTTGTTGTTTTTTTAAGCAAAGCTTATAGGATGTATATTGCAATTAGTTTGCTCATTGTTGTTTTTATTTTGCTGTCCAGCTTAATACATCATAACACACTTTTTTTTTCACAAGTACTTAAAAAAAAAAACATATTCTGCAAGTTTTTAAAACAAAACAAAACAAAAAAAAATACAGAATTGCATAAGTGATGACTAAACTTAGGAATTAAAAATGCTTTGAAAAGGAATAAAAAATAAAAAAAGTAAAAATGAAAATGTCAGAAGGAAAAATACCAGCTTGAGTTATAGCGACTGCCCAGCAACCGCCCTTCACTGCAGCTGAGAACGACCGTCTGCAGACTTCATTCACCTTTCTCAGACGAAGGTCCGGAGAATGAGTGTGGACACTGATTTATAATCCACTTATCTCACCTCTCTCTCAGCCACTGCCTCTCTCCCCATCCTGTTCTTATACAGCATCAGGGTGATGACATTGCTATGGCAACAGCATGCCACTGCAGAGGCAAATGTGAGCAGCAATCCATCTTTTTTCCACTGGCTGCATCATGCACATACATATCAATGATGTCACCTAAGAACTCTGCACAAAGCTAAATCCACAATATGAGATTATTAGATGTGCCATAACACGTTACCACTACATGACCATATCATTTTGCATTAATATATTTGCATAAGTGAATAATTATTTAATTTTGCACTTAAAACTGATCAACACCGGGGTTTATTTTTGCTCAAAGGTGAAACTACTGTACATGTGCAAACATGGATAAATGTAAATGCCTTAGCTTCAGCATGTTAGCATTGCCATTGTTAACATGGTAGTACTCAGAGCTAAATCAAAGCTCTTCTGTGCCTAAGCACAGCCTCAGAAAGCCTCTAGCATGCCTTGTAGACTTTTTAAATGGTATCTACTAACTGGCACCATTTTCTTGTCTGTTGCAATTTAATAATTAAATCACATTTAAAGTCATTACATAATTCATTCTGGCACATAGAAGGGTTCTTTAGCACAATCATATGCCTGCAGAAACAGTTTCTGAATTCAGAATTGAATATGGTAATTTCTGTTACTTTAGAGATATGTATACACACTATTCACTTTATAGCATGTGTAGGAATTGTGTAGCACATTTGTGTAGTAAATCATGGGGTGAAAATGATGAGTACATTAATGGATGCTTAGTTAAGGAAGAAGCAGCTCCAGATGATGGATGGTTGGATGGATGGATGGATGGACTGACTATTGGGGCACAGTGGGTTCAAACATGCTGCATTTTTCTTCACTAAATGCCTAAATATGTGTTCCAAGTAGGCATGTGCAAACTGTTGGGGTCTTACTGACTTGAGCATCCTCACAGTGTAATGAATTGTGAGTGGGACCCAGAAATACAACCACACACGGGAGTGGATGAAAATATTTATTTAAAGTTTTATCAGGAAGTGAACTCCTGATGGAGAAAGTCTGCTGTGACTCTGCAGAGCTTGATCACAGGTGGAGATGCTGAAGATGGAAAGGAGGTTTGGACAGATCATGTGATATGTGAGTGTAACCTGGAAGGTCCGACGAACACTTCTTCAGATTGTGGAGCTTGGTTCTGAGAGCTCACAACTCCTAGAGTCCAGGGTCTATCGTGGTCAGTTTAACTGTCCAGATGACACGACTGAGAATCTTTGGATCTGGTACCTGGATGAATGAGCATGAACTGTGTTAACAGGGAAAGCAGAAAAAAAAATAATAATAATACATTTAAAAAAAACATGCCTGTCAGTGTATAACTCTGGAGTTGACACCAGCCTAATACATGAACCTGAGATGTGCTGGTTTATCAACTGTTTATTCAAACAAAATAATATATAAATAAATATAGGAGGAAATAAAAGATTGATTTGTCGCCAGAAATTTGACACAGTCCATGAGTCCTTGTGCTTTCTAATTGTAAGTTTCCCCACAAAAATAGTATTAATATTATTATCCTCAATACTATTATCAATGTTTTTCTTCCCCTGCTTGTAGTTTGCTCAAGGTCGTCTTTGTGTGTTTGACATCACCGTTTGAATAAAAGCTCCGTCATATCCCATAGTGTCAGTACAAACTGTTGGCAGTCACAAAATGTTCATTGCACACCAACTGAAATATTTCAGGTCTTTAATTGTTTTAATACTGATTATATATATATATATATATATATATATATATATATATATATATATATTAATTGAAGACGTCTCTTTTTTCATTTGATAAGCTTTTTTCTATTAAATCTGATTCCAAATTGCAGTGGTGTGTTCCATTGTTGCAAACTGGCATGTAAATATAATAAAAATAAATAAATAAATAAAAAGATCTATAAAAATAACTAATAGTTGTGAAGTTTTAAAATTAGATATTCTATGATCAGCCAAGCTCAAAGCATGAGACAGGGATAACTGATTAGCTGTGGCCTTCATACTGAATGGGCATGGCAAATTAATCTGTTGTAGATATGTAAAGATTTATTTATTAGAGTTTAACTAAAAAATACCCAATGGTTCATGATGGACTTTGAAAATACAATAAACACACACACACACACACATATGCACAAAGACGTGAAAAAACATTGTTGCCCTCAGCATGCAGGCAATGACAAAGAACTTGAAAGACTGAAAACTGGAAAGAGTGTATTTGGACAATTGTAACGTTTTCATGTAGTGTGGACAATCTTGAGATCTATACTTCTGTTTTATGCAGCAGCTTTGGATATTATCAGCCCATTAAATGACCGTTATTAGTTGTTATCATCCCCATAGGTTGTGTTCAGACTGTCCCTCCTGTACCTCCTAGTAGGTTTAAAGGTACGTTCTTATTGCTAATATGCAGTGTCGCTCGCGTGTAAAACTGGAAGCCTTTTTCTTGTTGTTAGCTTTATTTAACCCTTTTTCTAAACCTAACCTTACACTTGAGCCAGAGCAGTGACCCTAAACTTAACCCCCTGACCCCTGAGCCTTGACCTAACCCTCTACCATATTATCACTAATAAGAACATATCTTTAAATCTACTAGGAGGTACATGAGGGACAGTCTGAAGGCAACATATGAAGATGATAACAACTCATAACTGACATTTAATGGGTGATAATATTTGAAGCGGGTGGTTTTATGTTGGTCTTTCCCATTTGACAAATGTGGCTTAATTTACATTCCTCAAAGTGTCTGTATTTGTCTAAATTAGGAATGTTACTGTCCTCAAATGAGTGTCCCTTCCCCTTGAGATTTATGTGCACTGCCTTGCCCAAAAGAGCTGGCTTTTTTGGACTAAAATGTTGCAGATTGTAGCTGAGACTCATTCCCACCATACACTCTGTGTTCCAATATATGGCTGAAAGTGATGGTTTAAAACTGTGCTATTCAAGTTAGTGGGTGGTTTGCATTATCATTAGAAATGCTTGTTTATTTGTTATGAATAATTAATTGAAGGCATCAAGCAAAGTGCATGAAGAGCAAGGGAATCACTTGACTTATCAAAAGCATACATTCCTGTATTAAACCTAGATACTAAATAAGCAAATAAATAAATAACACAATCAGTTTACAATTGCTGCTAGATCAGCATACTAAAAAGTGTTAAATTCTTGATAACAGGTTTTAATTTATAATAATGATGATGTTTGATAGACTGCATCAAATAGAGGAAATATGAGACCACTAGTTTGCATCAAGCTAATCAGGGGTTTTAACATCCATTTAACATGCGTCCAGCCGTGACTGTCAACACAACACTGACCTATTGTAAAGGGACAATACAGCAGTTCCAGCACACATGCTAAGCCATTGTTTGTAATTGGTGAGTGTGATGCAGTAATCTTTCCTGGCAATGCTTTGAATGAATTGTTGTACTTGCTGCCTTCCCTGTATTGATTCCTGTTAGACTGCAGCACTGTTTAGACTCTGCTCCGCTATAAATCTATGTAAATTGTTCTCTTAATATGAAACCGGGGGGAGGAAAAATCAAAACGCCTTGATAGCTTTTTTTTTTCTTTTTTTTTTTCACCTTTCTGGTTGAGATTTACTGAAAAAGAAAAGTAAAATCATGTTGTTGATTGTTTGAAGTCATTTATATAACCTGATATATGAGACATTATGACGACAAAAGTGTGCACTCTTTTTATTTTAATCGTGTGCATGTGTCAAGAACAAAAACGCTCGTCAGTCTGTAGGGCCAAGTAAACTGGATTCCGAATCCGTTTCAAAGGCATGCAATAACTTTCGGGCTCCGACAGTGTTCTGCACCAACCAGATTTAACTTTTCTCTTCATATCTGCTACTGAGAGGCAAAAAGAGGTTAGAGCAGAGTGAAAAAGAGCAAAAGATGGAGTGGGTCTGTCTGTCCAGTGGCTTATAAAAAGTCCATTATGGTGCACTTCTATCAGTTTGGACTCTCCCAGATGGACCCTGGAGTAAATGGACAGCACCAGAGAGCTATAAGCTCAGATTTGATATACAGTTGAGAAATAGCTCTGTCTGTGTTTGTGTGATTGTGTGTGTTCGGAGAGAGCACATTCAATCTTATGCGCCGCCACAGCACAAGTGCTAATGGCAGTCAACAACAAATATTTTCTTTCCAGTGTTTTTTTATTTTATTTATTTTTTTGTTGTGTGTTTGTGTGTGTGTGTGCATGCCACTTACTTAACACGGCTGTTTTACAATATGACAGTTATGTGCAGCCCAGCCACACAAGCAAACACAGACATGTTCTTTCCCAGCAGGCCTAAATCCTGACTCAGTCTGACAAAGAAGCCCATGGCTCTAACTGGCTCTGGCCCAATCCCCTTCCCCAGTCGACTGCTTTATTCAGGCTTAAAACTGCCTTACCACATGAGGTTTATTTATTAGATTTATTTATTTCCTATTGTGTAGCTGCACGTGTGTCGCAGTGTGTGTGTGTGCCACATCCAGATAAGTATAGGCTTTGGTGCCGTAACGTATTTATGCTTGTGTGTGCTTCCTGAAGGGCCTTGCATTTTGCTGAAGCCACTGGCAAAAGCCCCCTGCCTGTAAGGAATGAGAGCATGATAGTGCACGGCTATTGCTTGATTCACAGTAAACAATCACAGTGGTTGTCCTTAAATGACCAGAGAGTTGTTAACACTTTGGGAAATAGTTTTTTTTTTCTCTCTACACGTGTAAAAATAAAGCAATAATTGGACTCACGTCGAGTTGATGTATCACTTTTTCCCCATTTCATTAACATGGTTTACATGGGTGCTTTGTTAAAGATCATCAGGTTCATGGAAATACAAAAAAAAAATATATATATGTACTTATTTGAACAAAATATCAAAGGTTATCAAAGCATGAGCACCTCTGGCTTTGTTGACAAATAGAATGAGCAGTCTCATAAGATACTGAAAGAAGTAACACTCAGACTGAATGATGGGAATGACTTTCAGTGACTACCACATCAATTTTGACTCGGTCTGAAAAAAGTGACTGAATTATGGGTATTGCTATACTGGCTAATGACGATAAGCTGTGGCATCCCTCTTGAATTGGATTGATTCCAAACGTTAGATGGTGCTGAGGCTGCTGAATATATCAGCTGACTCTGATTAGTGCAACTAGTCAGTCAAACATTTACTCAATTCCTGTCAGACTCATACATTCAGAAGCCTCTGCACTTTCGGCATTTATACAGTTCATCTATGTCCTTCCCATATGTATTCACGTAGTAACTCGACTGTGGTTTGGTTACGAAAACAGTGACAACCTAAGCAAGTGATGGTATAATAGTTTAATATTAACCAGTAAAGCATTCTTTCATACCATATATATATATATATATATTAATGAAAGAACAAAAACATCGGGAAAAAAAAACAAAAAACTGACGCTTGTATGGCTAGCCATTAGCATAGCATGGAGGAAGACCACTCTTTTACCATACGCCATGCTTTATGACTGAAGACACAATAGTTTAGGTAGTAACTAATGTTACGTATTTGACAGAACATGATTTGTTTAGGTCGGCATGGTGGCACAGTTGGTAGTGCTGCTGCCTCTCAGCGAGAAGGTAGCTGGATTGAATCCAGCCAGGGGGCTTCCATGGTCTCTCAATGCATGTGTGTGTTCTCCGGGTACTCCGGTTTCCTCCCGCATATCAAAAACATGCATGTTAGGCTGATTGGTAACTTTAAATTGTCTCTAGGTGTGCGTGAGAGAGTGAATGGTTGTTTGTCTCATTTGTCTCTGTGTCCCTGTGATGGACTTGCAACCTGTCCAGAGTGTCCCTACACAGTGACTGCTAGATATGGACTCCAGTGACCCCTGTGACCTGAAAAGGAAGAAGTGGGTAAATATAATGAATGGTTAGTTGGATATATGTATGGATGTATGGATGGATGATTTGTTGATTGGAATATCCCTTTAATATCCACCTTTGCACTTTGGTGGAAGACAATAATCATCTTTGGATTACAGCTATAATCAATGTAAAAAAGTAAAAATATTAAGAAGCTTGTGAATAATTGTTCCAAATTTTGCAAAGTAAAACAATGTGAAAAAAATTCAAACCTTTATAAAAAGCTTGGAGCTAGACACTCTCCAGTCATTTCTTGATTTGATAAAACCACCTGAATGGAAAGCAAACCGTATCCAGCTAAAGAATAGAACACAGTTGTTGATGTTTATTTGATTGTTTGTTTTTATATTTGGGGGGATTTGCCATGCCCTGGTTGACTGGGAATCCAGAGCAGCATAATTCAAGACTTTTGCCATTTGAGATTACCCCAAATGCCTGAAAATGTGTCGTCCAACTTAAAATATCCTTGCCCAGGAAGGGCAAGGATACCTGTCCAGGATAAATTAAATATAAGCTTGTAAATTTGTCCCGTTCATCAACATTATCTTGTGTTGAGATGCAACCAAATTGCATAAAAAAGATCGGGATCACAAGAGAAAATTCAATGCCAAGTTTCAAGCTCTGCGTTTGCAGCCAATCCATCCTACTTTGAAGCTTCAGCTACAGGTGGCTTTTCCTTCTGACTACAGATGACAGCAACAGCTTCAAAAGAGGCTGACTTAGATGCGTGTAGCACAGCTTATGTCAGGACTAGAAAGAACGTCTTCTTGAAAGAAAAACAAAAAAACAACAAGGCTGTATTTTTATTTTATTTTTTTACATAGCAAACATGTTCTTCTCTGGTTTTCTTCCAATTGATTTTGGCAGGAGCTTGACTTCCCAGGTCCACCTACTGCATCAGTTGAAGTTGATAGACAGATGGTTCATTCAATCAACAGCCAAGTATGCACTCTTTAAAGGTCTCGGTTTTCAAACTGTTTGCATTTACAAAATTCCTATATTGATTTGTGCAACTGTGCATAGCAAATTCTAAATATCAAATCGATCAGCATGGCTGTTAATTTAGGTGGGCATTATGCTCAACTATTTAACACTTTCTTCAAAATATTAACACCTTCTGCAAAGTGGCAAACCTAAAACCACATCTTACTCACCCTGCAAATATGCTTTTAAAATAAAACTTAGATGTTTATTGACACTGGAATTACGAGAGAAACACTCAAGATTATCTGAATGTCTCTAGCTACAATAAACACTCATTACATTTTAGGTTCCTAACAGCCAGACAAGTTTTACCTACACAGTATTAGATAAATGTATTCCTTATAAATTCAGCAAAATACTGGTTAAACAAAATAAAATAAAATAAGGCAGCATTCCTTAAAGGGATCACTCACTCGCTTTACAGCCAGATGTTCCAACTATCATCATCTTATGATGCAATGGGTCAAACTTAAGTTGGTCTTTCCTTGCAAATGCCATTTGTTTGATTGCATGCAAAATTATAAAATCTCATGTGAGTTTTAGGATTTGAGTATTTGTCGACAATGACTCTCAGCTACTAGCACATTAAAGTGTTAACTCAATAACCGTACAATAGGCTGAGTTATAGCTTTGTCTATGTCAGCTAAAGTCAGTTAGCTTTGTTGGTTCCAAGTTTACTTGTTGAACGTTTCGTCAACTTCTATTCAGTGGTTTATGAGGTTAGATTGCTAACAGACAGGCAGAGTTGACTGCAATTGATGACACAGTTTCCTAAAAATTCTAGAGTGAATTGTTATTTTCTGATGTATGTGTGGCGGTGCACTCCGAACATTAGCTCTAGATTCTCAAAATTGGCTCATTTATAGCTATTTTAGTGTTTGCTAAGGTTGGTTAACAGTAACAATGATTTTGAAGAGTTGACTGATAAGCAGTTGCACTTTGTACATTGAAAAGCTTTTGCACCCCCCCCCCCCCCCCCCCCACACACACACACACACACATTGTCAAAAACATCATTGCCTTTTCCTTTTGCTGCAAGTCATAAAAAGTACAGATTTAATTATGGTTCTATCAGTGCCAAGGTTACATCTTTCAGTCATTTGCATAAAAACAGTTTTGTGTTCTACGTTCAGTACATGTTAATCAACCTATAACCAAAACTAAATGTGTTTTTACGTATCTGACACTTGAGTTTGTTGTCTCTGACATAGTGCAGTGCTACACATATGCATACCTACATACATTGCCATAATCTCTAGACCAATTCAAGAGTTATCAACCTCAATATAACTTCAAGTGCGTAATACTGCCAGCTATAGCTGGAAGAAAAATACCCTTGGATATGTGGGGAAAAGGCAAAAATGCTATAAAGTACATAAAGTAGACAAGTGAGGAGGCAGGAGAATTTGATGAAGTGTGTGATGATGTGTCCATTAAAGTGCAGTGCAGAACATTAAACAGTATAGTGGAGTTTGTAAAGGTCACTGCTCTAAAGGGTTTATAAATATTGATCTCCTTTTTTCAGTTGTGGTGAACTCTGCACTTGTGTCCATCTAAATCCTCTCCTGTGCCACCAACAAAAAAAGAGAGACAAACAGAAGGCAGAGAAAGCGAAACAATGAGATGGAAAAGTAGTTCTCACAGGTCATTTTATGTGAGACATTACTTGCCTGTACTGCTTCACTGAACTCTGTCTCTCAGGAGCATCGAGTTTACTCCTGCACAAAAGACCTAATTTAAGGCAGAGTCTGCTGGAAAATGATTCAGCAGCTCCAACGTCACAAAACTCGGAATCATATACCGTGGTTTTAAAAAAAATGTAGTTTGGCCGGATTTATGTTTCCCCCCACAAATTACATCACGTTTACAAGTTAAAAAGGCAGATTGAGTCATTATAGGCCACTTAGAAATTCCATAGTGCATTAGGTAAATAAAGCAAGGGTAAAGTATAAAGAAGTTTTATACATTACTTGTTTTTGTTTATAACCATAAATGTTTTAAATCTAAAAAAAAAAGGTTGTTTAATTATTATTATTTTTTTTTATATCAAAGGTGCAGAGTTGTACAACTAGTGTGCCAAACAGCTTCTACTTTACACCCAATATCTTATCATATTCACCTGTTATGGCCAACAGTTTCCCATTCCTAATTTAATTACACAAAGTATATATATATATATATATATATATATATATATATATATATAAAATAAACTTTTTTAGTGGACTCCGCATGTGATTACCTGGAGATGGTGTTTGGTCCTCATTCCATATGCAGCTTTGTCTTAATAAGCTTTGTCTCAGGTCTCTCTTGTATATGAGTCCCCGAGGCTCAATGAGATTAATCTGTATAAATAATGGTTGAATGAATAAGTGTCACCTTCCTCGCTGTCATCCAGATGATGCAGATGCTGCATATGTACCTCTTTGTCCTTGTTTTTTTATTTTTATTTTTAT
>NC_056516.1:20092924-20094750 GCF_014905685.2 Nematolebias whitei
CTCTTTTCACCCGAGTGTCCAAGACATGTGGCTGCAGATCAGATGAGACGACGACAAAGTCGATCATCGAACTGCGGCCAAGGGTGTCCTGGGGCCAAGAGCACATTTGGACACCCTTATGCTTGAACTTGGTGTTTGTTATTGACAATCCATGATGAGCACATAAGTCCAACAACAGAACACCACACGGGTTCAGATCAGGGGGGCCGTTCCTCCCAACCACACCCCTCCAGGTCTCACTGTCATTGCCCATGTGAGCATTGAAGTCCCCCAGCAGAACAAGGGAGTCCCCAGGAGGTGTACTTTCCAGTACCCCCTCCAAGGACTCCAAAAAGGGTAGATAATCTGAACTGCCGTTTGGTGCATAAGCACAAACAACAGCCAGAACCCGTCCCCCCACACGCAGGCAGAGTCCACCGGGGTGAACCCCAACACACAGGCACCAAGATGGGGGGCAATAAGTATGCCCAAATTAGCTCTATGTTACTGCCTACAGTTGTTTATTGGGCGGAGTGAATCGCGTTCTATTCACACAAGAAGAGCTGTTGATCAGGATACTTTTGTGTCGTGTCCTCTAAAACGACTCGACACGACAATTCTAATTACCAGTCAGATTCAATTTCACAAATTCACTAAATATGGATGGCCAGAATGTCTTTAATGTGGATAAGACAAAACCAAATACATTATTGAGCCTCAGGAGGGAGGGCAGGGAGAGTGATTTGCATGCAAGTTCAGCTTAACCAAACTGTGCAAGTCATTGCATATATTTAAAGCTAAAGCATTTGCACTTTTTGGTTTGAAATGAGAAAGAAAATTAATGTGATACTACAGTAAAACTATTAGAACAGCTTTTTTGTAGAACATTTAATATACAGATAACATTATCACCCTTCTCTCAAATCAACTGTCTTCTCTGTCCAAACTTGAGAATTGTCTTTAAAGGAGTTTTTTTATTTATTTATTATCATTCCTAATAGATCATATAAGGACAAATAACAGTCTATGGGGTTAGATGTGTGCAGGCCTCAATGTCTCTAAACAAAGTAATTTAAAATAAATAATTGAAAATTGTCATTGCCATAACACAATTTAAAACAAATGAAATCAAAGTCTAAATTACACATCCTGATTGTCTGAATTGAAAGCTTTTAGATTAAAAGAGCCTCAGAGTTTAATTTGCTCAGCTAGTGAGATCAGTGTGTGTGTGCCAACAGAACAAAAATGAGAATACACACCCCAACAAAAGACAATAAATTGCTCCAAATGTCAGAACTTTTATCTTTGAGCAAATATCTAAAATGTTCACAAGTGTCAATACATAGTTTGTTTCATTAACCAAAACACTGTCATTGTGTTGCAGAAGAGCTGTGACATATTTACTTTAAGTCACAAAGCTAACCAAATAAAACATGATAACATGATAAAAGTGCATAAAACATTAAAAGAGCTCCTGAGGTGTGTTTTAGGTTAAAGTGTGTTTTAGGATAAAGTGTGTTTTAGGATGTGTCCCTAAGGGAAAAAAAAATAAACAACAACAAACAAACAAAACAACAACAAAAAAACACAAAGCTTCACATTTATGTTTGCCCACTTTAAGAGTTGTGGTTACAGTTGTCACTGCATAAGTGAAAGTTCAAGGTTCAAGATGCTGTACTATTATTCACATCACACGTGGTACATGGGCTGGAACAAAATTGTGTACTCAAGGTCCCAGTTACAAACAAAAAAATTAAAAAAAATAAATAAAGTATAAAAAGAAACAGTATACCAGGATCTAAGATATACACTAAACACCAATAATGTACAATAATATGGTATATATA
>NC_056516.1:20094850-20096937 GCF_014905685.2 Nematolebias whitei
TATATATATATATATGTATAATTATATATATGTATATGTAGAGCAACAGAATCACAATAGTGTGTATTTTTAATGCACATGAATTAGTTGTAGATACGTGTTCATTATTTTCTTACTGATTAATAAAAATTAAAAAAAAGCTGTTCACTGTTTTAGCTGATATTTTGCCACATTTTATGATGGCGCCACTCGTTACTCTATAACATTTGTCAAATACTGCAGTCTTTTTTTTTTCCACACTTATTTTATTTTTTGTATCGTCAAGTTAGCATATAGTCTTGTCCCTGAAAGGGTTTTGTGAATGTTCTATCCCTCCACCATCAGCTTCACCACATCTGAATGTGACCTTTACTTGGCATTTAAACACATCACCCCAAAAGATGCAGTTGTAGATCACAACCAAGCACATGTAAAATTGTTCCTTAAGGCAAACCAAGTCCATTTGAACAAGGTCAAGCGCTTCTGACCTCAAGACAGTACATGATGTGTTGCAAGAAAATACCCCGTTGATCCTGCTGAGACTACCACTGGATCAACAGGATCACAAGCTGGAAGCCCAAGGAGGCCTCTGAGTGCATAAAAATGAAATCACAGAGAGGACTCTTCTGGCTTTTGTTCAAAGGAAACATAAAACACATTTAGGACCGTATGGTTTGCCGGATGGTATTATCGGAGGTGTGTTTATCAATTCAAAGCCTTCATGCTATCATTTTTCACAAACTATTGTAATCTATAGTTAAGTCATAAAGACAGCTCACTGGGCTCAGCTTTAATAATTTGCCTTCTTGTAATGGGTATATAAATCACAACACTCACTCAATGATCAGACAGAGAAACAAAGCCATAACATTTCCACTGATGGGCCATGTGGTTTATAGCTGTTTGGAGAGACAAAAGCAATAGTTGGAACTTTAAATGGTTTCATCCTATCTGATCTGTGCTGAACCTTTCCCCACGGGTCTGTTCTGTTAACATGGTGGCGGCTTGGTTTGCAGTAAACCGAAGTTGTAAAAGACAGCCCCAAATTGTTTATTGACCCGGTGCAAAGCTGAAACTTTGTGATGTATTACTCAGCCAAATGTTGCTTGTGCTCGCTGGAAACGAACGTGACCATACAGTTCTTTGGAAGTCAGAAATTATGACTTGCCTCAGGGTCTTGTAGAAACCTCATCCATCCTAAGATTTAGTTTTGGTGTTCTTCAGTAAACCGTATAATGATAGTCCCATCTCTGATTTTCCTTTTTTTTTTTTTTTTTTTTTTAACAAATAATTTATCCTCAACACTGCAAAGTTACAAAGCCGGTTTATAAAATATTGTCTTGCACAACAGATGGTACAATTAGAGTTAAAAGCTTTTCATGCGACCAAAGGATTTGAATGTCATTCTATCAGTTAAAACAAACAAACAAACAAACAAACAAAAAAAGAACCCTCATACATCTATACTGCACATGGTGACAGTTCTCTTATCATAAAACATTACTTGTAATTAGTTGAGCATTCAGTCATAATGTACTCCCTGCTTCTTAATGCAGCACTAGTCAAATATACATAGAGTTTGCTGCTTGTTCTTTCATCATTAAAAAGTATGTCTAATAGACATTGCATAGACAGTGTATAGTGTATAGATATTGTATAGACATTATATAGGCATCGTATAGAAAGTGTATAGCATATGTGTCAAACTCAAGGCCTGGGGGCCAAATGTGGCCCTCGTCAACATCTTATCTGGCCTCCAAGATGATATGTGAAACGTAAAATACTTCCATCTCTTGAATTGTTTTCAGTAATCTTTGATTATGATGTTGAAAGCACAACAGATAACATCAAATGAGACCAATCAAACTCTTGTTGAGGAACATGTGACCAAGAAAATATGCTGGGTATCTGATTTGAGTTAATGTAGATTCTGAAATTGGCCCTTAGTTTGAAAAAGGTTTTAATGTTGGCCCACGTTTGTAAGTGAGTGTGACACCCCTGGTGTAAAGTGTACAGAGAGTGTACAGATAGTATATAGACATTGCATATAATGTATATACATTATATAGACACACACATATATATATATATATATATATATATACATA
>NC_056516.1:20097037-20101478 GCF_014905685.2 Nematolebias whitei
ATATATATATATATATATATATATATATATATATATATATATATATAATGTGTGAAAGTTTCATCTTCTGAAATGATTGACAACAACATTGATCATTTCCATGATATTGTTGTTTTTTGAGATGCACCTGTATTAACATTTGATTATAATACCATACCATTTCATTTATAGAGCGCTTAAAACAGTGACAAGGTAAACATATCATGCTTATGCAATGTCCCATTTATATGAATACAATTTATCTTAATGTCAGAAGCACATCTCACTGTGACAGGATCATGATAAAACTGTGAAGCATCTCCTCTTTTTAAACAACATATCTTAAACACACAGTTCACCGAATGCCTTTAGCTACGGACTGAGGAGACCAGCTGCTGGAATTCTGGAAAATAAATGTTGGTCAATGGTTTATGAATTGATTAGCTGTGCACACAACACTTTTCAGTAACTATTTTTATTAACTGCTGTCAGCAGCAAACTGGCTGATCCACTATGAGAAGGTGCTATTTATAAGACTGGGTTTGTTGCAGCGCCTCCGTTTGAACAAGTCTTTTGGATGAAAGATGAAAAGTTTCAGCAAAGAAGAATCTGTCCAGAGGACCTGACTTAAACCTGTTAGATTATTCTATCTGGATTATAGAACATGCATCAGGGTATTTATATTACGGTAACTATTTGCATTGGGTACATTTAATATAAAGTGGTATTACGAGTGTTTGCAGAAAAGGCTTTAAAGATACACATTTATATTTTTTTAAGACAGCAAACTCCACTTTGATCCAGGCTGTCTTTGAATTAGTTATTAAATCATCAGCTCCTGTCTTCAAACAACCAGAATCATCAAACTATTTATAGCAGTTCATGTCAAAACAGTTTATTTTTACTTTTACATCGCAAACAAGTTTCCATTATGGAATATGAGGCGACCAAAAGACACACATGCCACATATGGCAACAGGTTGCAAGGGTTATACCTCACTGCTGGATAAATTTGTGCTAGCAAAAAAAAAAAAAAAATGAGTAAAAGAAAAAAATCAAACTATGTAGATAATTAATGAATGGTGATGTGAAAGTTTGTAAAACAATGTTTCCATGACCTTCATGAAAGGATGGTGTTTGGAGTTGTTTAAAGACAGCAGAGAGTTCATGCTGCTCTGGACTAGCTGTTAAAACAATATGTATTCTAATTGAAGGAGTACAACGAGCTATCTAGAACAGGTGACATAATGTTTGGACTACAAATCACTTCAAAATGGTTGCAGCATTCTTTTATAATAATGCATATATACACACATCGACACTGAGCCTCTTATGCAAGCTCTTGTCACTACATCTGCTACTACTAATATATTTTCTTCTGTTTTCTATGGTGGCCCCAAGTTGTAAATGAACAACATTTGACAAAACGGAATTGCATTTGAAGAAACTTAAGTACGTTTGAAAAAACACAAGAAAAACAACAAAATCACAACATTTGGAAAAAAAAAAAAAAAACGGAATTAAATTAAAAAAAAAAAACCAAATTACATTAAACCAAAGTGGAAGTGGCCTGAATCACATAAAAAAAAAAAATGGAATTCGATTTGAAAAAACAGAATTACATTGAGCCAAACAGGAATTTTTTTTTTTTTTTTACTTTATTAACAGCATAAAACAGAACAGCAGAACAACATTAAGTACACACACATCTCCATGGTGTGTGTACTTTATATTGTTTTGTTGTTCAGATTTATGCTGTTAATAAAGTTACTACTAGTACTACTACTACTACTACTACAACTACTACAACTACTACTACTACTAATTTAATAATAACAATATTATTATTTAAAAGTTGATCCTGAAATCCTATAATTGCGTTCACAAAGAAACCTGAACCAATTTCTAAGCAACCAAATGATTCCATAATTAAGTTTAAGCATTTCGTACAGCACAGGGCAGCACGGTGGCGCAACTGGTAGAGCTGCTGCCTCTCAGCGAGCAGGTCCCTGGTTCAAACCCCGGTCCAGGGGTCTTCTGGGTGGAGTTTGCATGTTCTCTCCGTGTATGCGTGGGTTTTCTCCGGGTACTCCATTTTCCTCCCACAGACCAAAAACATGCATGTTAGGCTGATTGGTAACTCTAAATTGTCCCTAGGTGTGAGTGAGAGAGTGAATGGTTGTTTGTCTCGTTTGTCTCTGTGTGGCCCTGTGATGGACTTGCGACCCGTCCAGGGTGTACCCCGCCCCTCGCACAGTGATTGCTGGACATGGGCACCAGCGACCCCCGTGACCCAAAATGGAATAAGCGGGTAAAGAAAATGGATGGATGGATTTCGTACAGCACTTTTATTTTTCTTTTCTTCTTCTTCCTTTGGCATCCCATACACAGTAGATGATCTGATTAGACGTCGGGTCTTCTTTGCTGCATATATTTGCATAGGGATGCAAAGAAGTGATGGCACATTAGTCAACTTGAGTGGTTTTTTTGACGGCTTGGGTGCTGAAGGAGGAGCCACAGCAGTGTGGCTCCACAAACGCTGACCGATTTCAAAACATCCTTAAATTTAGCTGGAATAAATATTTAAAGTCTCCCACATTTCATCAACTAGTCATCCAGTCTTAGTCAGTTATTACTGAAGGAGAGGGCAGAGTGATGTTTTAGCCTAAGAGTCTGTTTTAATTTGTCTGTACAATTAGCAAAGTATCTAATGAATCACTAAGCATATTTTAATGACGTGTTTCAAATGTTATCATTGGATGAACATCTACAACAGATTGACATTTGGAGATAATTCAGTTTAAAGTGGCGTCCACAGCAAAGCAACAATAGCAAACTAAAATGACTTTAAGGTGTATGTTTTACAGATAATAGTACATTTGGATTTGGTGTGGTAGGTAGAACTGACCGACACCTATCTTTTGAGTGCTAGCCAAATTACACAAGGCCTGCTTTTTTTTAAACTTTTCAACTGGGTCTGTCTGTTAGCAAAATATCTCATGAACTATTTGATGTATTCTATTGAAACTTTCTGAAAGGAACATGTGGATGTAAATCTACATCCACCTTTTGGAATCAATCAAACACAACATGTCAAACATGACTACAGTAATTTCTGGACTATAAGCTGCTAATTATTTTCACACGCCTTGCACACTACAGCTTATACAATGCTGCGGATAATTTATGCATTTTTTTTTATTTTTTTTTAAATTGACGGGCTAACAAGCTTCATGCTGCAAAAACATTTAGCCTCACCACACCTGTGCACATACATAGCTGCCCAATGCACGTCACAGTGGACCACTGAAACAGGAAGAGGAGCAAGTTAGGTATCTCTGCAGACACATTTGGAAGACGTATCTGGAGGCCACATCTGATTGGACAATAGTAAAATGGATGTGTATAAAGGGCCACATCTGATAGGACGGAAAAAAAGGCTGAACAAATCAAAAGCCGTTTGTGTTAACAACAGACATATTACGTCTAAAAACAAGGGGTTATTAGCAGATTGTGTTAACCACAAACTAATTATGTCTATGATGTTAACCGGTTCGACATTAGCAGTGTCTCTATGACTTCTTTTTCCACCTCTTGTAACACAGAACTTCCAGTTACATTTCAAAATAAGAGCAACATAAATGGGTAGTGGGGAGGGTTAATGTTTTTTTTTTTTTTTAATACCTAGCCATTACATTAAGAAACAAAATCGGTTTTGGTTGTTGAATAATGTGAAAATAGTTACAATAAATTCAAAAGAAAGAAAAATAAAGTAGCCAAAATAATAATGATACTTAAACAGACTTTGGGACAAAGGATGTTTCCTTTAACTTCACATTTTCTTGTTCAACCTTTTAAAGCAGTCACTGCACCATAGCTTTAGGGTACGGATCCCCCGCGATAAATCAGGGACTACTGTATGTATTTGTGCATGTTACCGGTACATATTTAATTAAAAGTGTAAAAAAAAAGTAAAAAAAAAATAAATTAAATTAAAAAAATCTGTAAATATCTCATGTTACAACATAGACACCCATGGGTTAAAGACAAGAGCTGCCTATATATGTACAAAATCATTATTGCTATTTTAATTTAGTGGGTGTGGCTTATATTCAGGCGCACTCAATAGTCCAGAAATTACGGTAAATGACCTTAGTCTATACAAAAATAACTAACTTAGTTCATTTTAGACATAATGAGCTACATTCTAGTGTGGTAATTGCTGATCATAATTTATTCAATTCAGTTTTCAATTCAGTTTATTTATATAACGCCAAGTCACAATAGAAGTTGTCTCAGGGCACATAATTCATACCACATACTCAAAGTTATAATAAACTACATAAGATGTTGCAATATCACATGAAATTGTGCTTATTGTTTTCGAGATTGTTACGAAAGGTGGTGAGAGACATGCATTACTTTAAAAATGGCTAGTTATGTATGTATATACATGTATGTA
>NC_056516.1:20101578-20107858 GCF_014905685.2 Nematolebias whitei
CCCCCCCCCCCCCCCCCCACACACACACACAGGATGAGATTTATGCAGATGTATCCGTGTATATGCACACATGTCATTCTGCTGTGTGCACAAAGTGGCTGCCTGCCTTGCAGCCAGATTGGTTGAAAAAAAAAAAAAAAAACTACGTCGGCAGCATCAGATTCTGTTCAAACACTCAACAGATGGTGACATTTAGTTGTACCCCCCACCCCCTTCACCACCATGTCAGCAAAGTTAAAAGTGTGAAGATGCCTGAGCGAAAGCGTTTTTTTTTTTTTTTTTTTGGGGGGGGGGGGGTTGCTGGGTCAGTCCTGGTGCATCCATAAGCACCTGTTCATTTTCCCTCAGCTAAAGTGTACCATAGCTAAAAATGCACTGAGGATGAAAGGCATGGTTATGAGTGAATACATGATTAGCTAAATGAGCATAGGAAGAATGAAAATAAGCCAACATAATCCTGCTATATCTCAATATTTAATCACTGTTACTGTATATTTACAATATAATTTTAATTTTTTTATGACTTAATGTTCAGTCCTAAAACAATGTGTCACCCACAACAAAGAGCACACGACTAATTGTGATCAATAATAATGGCTTTTTTTTGCTTTTGTGTGTTGTTTTACAGTTTTTAATATGAGTGTATTACAAACTATTGTAATAGGGAGTGGTGGCGCAGAAGTTAGAGAAGGTGGGCCTGTGATTGGAAGGTTGCCGGTTCAACTCCCCAGACCAACAACATCAAAATGTAGCTGGGAAAGGTGAAACACACGCACCTGCTTCCACCCTCATTTGCCACACTCTGGATCCCTGAGCAAGGTCCTTATGCCCACTACCTTCTCTCCCGTGTGCCCTAGATAGCTGTTCTCTGCTCCACACAGAGGGCTGCGGTAGCTCGGTGGTCTGTGGTTGCATCAGGAAGGACAATTGTGCACGTTCTAATAGAGCTGATATTTCACTAGTATTTATTTAGAATAGTAGCTGGATCTTGTTTGATCTCGCCAAGAGTTTATTGAACACTCTAGTCAGGATTCACCAAAGTATTGTTCAGTTTTTGTACATGCAAACATGCAAGTAAGGACTATATGCTCTGTCTTATTTGCAAACACCCCCAAAAGGGAAACATGTGCCTCAAATTGAGCTGCCAGTGGTGCTGATGTGTATGTTTGTTCTACTGATGTGATTTGCTCATATAAGATGCATGTAAGGTGCCACCTTTAAGAATGTGAATAACTGCCAGGACAAAAAGAGTCCGGGTTCCAAAGATTGGTGTTTGTGACACAAAATGAACAGGACATATGTATTGTCTCTGTTGACCAAAAGGTAGTGTTTTCTAAAGAGAAGACAATGAGGAATAGAAGAAAGTTCTTGCAATATTGCCTTTCCAAAAGGAGGGTAATTATGTCAGGAAAATGTAAAAATATTTCTCTTTCAGTGATGGACTGTCTTAAATTTTTACATCTACAAATACATTAAAAAGTGTAAAATTATGTTGCTGTTGATTTACATTTATAAAATAAAATGAATAAATAAAAAACATGATTACAGAACTTTATCAAGTATTGCATACTTGGATTATTGAGCATGGACTTTTTTTGGTTTATCAAGTAGTACTATCTTGTAGGACAATATTACACCTTCATATCTACTTTACATTTCTCATTTACTGAGAAAACATTTGTCATTACTGTCATTTTGTGCATATTGTGTTTTTAATTAATTATTGTTTTAAACTGTGCAGTGAGGCTCATGTAATCTACCAAAACAAGTGCAAACTGTTCACACTATCTAAACTTGAGAGATGTGTTTGCACCAGCATGACTTTAGTGTCATCTTTATTGTGTGTGTGACACTGAAATGCAGCAGATACCAAGAGTAAAATAAATCTGCTAAATGTGCAGCTAATTCTAGGCAATCAATACTTTTAGTGAATCTGGGTTTATATGGATTCAACTATTGGTATACAGTGCTGTTTGGCAAACTTTTGACACTTGAGCGACATTATGTAAGCTGAAAGAGTACAATTTGTTTCACAGTTAATCTGTATTTTCTATAAACTGGATCTTCTTCAAAATAGTTGCTTTCTCTACATTTTATTGCATAATGCATTGACACCTGAAATATAATTGTATCAGCTAATATATTAACTTAATGAAAGGTCTAGATATATGTATCCTGTTTTGTTATTTAGAATGATATTGTGTTAAAACACGATCTGATTCCGTTTCTGGTAGGAATTGTAGTTTTAGTTACAGCCTACAACTCCCAACATTCACGCATCCACCATTACAGAACACAAGATGGTGAGATATGATTGGTTGAGAGCTGGATCACATGAGAGTAGGGCTTCCCATTCGTCGATGGTGGTGACTCTTCCTGAGAGGTGTGGCCGAGCTCTGAATAAGTTGGGTTTTATGTTTATGCTCGGGGCCATTTTTTGTGACTGATGGTGGAGTTACAATGGCCCAGCGCTGGTTATCGCTGGAAGTTACATGTGGGTAAAATAAACCTTCTGAAATGGAAGACAAGGGCTCCTCCTCTCCCTGCTTCAGATCAGAACATAATCTTACATACCTAACCAAGTAAAAATGTTTAAAAGTAGTTAAATTGCCACAGTCCGAAAATATAGGAAACCAAAGAAAGAAAGACAAATCAGAGAAACAAACAAAAGTTTTCACCTCGTTTTTTTTTTTCATTCCTTCATCTCCGACAATCATTTGCTCACTCAAAGTTAAATACATTGGGCTCATTATAAATCTCTCTCTTGGAAGACAACATTTATCATGATTAAAAATCAGATTCTGAGCATAATTAGTTTTGGCTACATGCCAGTGAGGCGTTATCTGAAAGCCACGAGGCAGTGCAATAATTGATTAAAGTATTTATATTTTTTAAGAATACAATGTAAACTATTTTCCTCTAAGTATAACTGCAATATAAGAGCTACAGTTTACTTATAACATTATGACACATCCTTCCATTGTCTGCTACTTGCTTTGTATATTCCTGTTGAAGGTGAGCATATTATGGATTAGTCTTAGTCTGTAAACTTTTTCTCGTCTCGCCCATATCTTCTTTTCGCTCACGATAATTTAACCAAACTTCCTACAAATATGCATTATTATTACATGGAGGGTCACATGCATGTTTCATTTCCTCAGCTCCAAAGTCAAGGTCACAAATTAAGATCATCGTTAAAATGAAGGGTTTGCTTGTCCGGGCCATAACTTCTGATCCACTTGTGATAATTTAAAGAAACTGTATACATGGTTGTACCACCACTACCACTAAACAGAGTGCCATAAAATATTTTCATCACACCAGTTCTAAGGTCAAGGTAACAAATCAAGGTCAAAGTTAAACAAGGTCTTTGCTTGTCCATGCCATATAGATCATTGCCTTGCTGTATAATAGTTTGTCGACAGGCGTATAATGTGCTGCATGTCCTACACTTTTTCCTCTCTGAGTCACAGGAGAGCTGGTGCCAATTTCCAGAGGTTATTAAGCGAGAGTCAGGGTACACTCTGGACAAGTTGCAAGTTGATCACGAGGCTATATAAAGACAATGGGGGCAGAAAATGATTCCCACTCATACCTAGGGACAAGTTTGGAGTAACCAATTAGCCTAACATGCATGATTTTAGTCAGCTGGAGAAAACCGGAGTGCCCAGAGAAATCCCATTCATGCACAGGTAACACATGCAAACCCCACACAGAGAGGCTGGGAGGTGAAACTGTGATCTTCTCGCTGTGAGGAGAGAGAGCTAACCACTTCAAGTTAAAGTTCAAGTTCAAGGTTCTTTATTGTTATTCACACCACGTGGTACATGAGATGGAACAACAGTATGTACTCAATGTCCAAGTGACACCCAAAAAATAGCAACAAATAAAGTGTAAAAAGAAACAGTATACAAGGATCTAAGATATAGGCTAAACACTAATAATTAAAATAACATGGCATATTAAACAGCAGCCTGAACATGAGTCTGTAGTGAGCAGATGGGTATGAATGCAGCTGCTTAAAGGCAGTAGAGCAGCAGCACAGATAAGTCACACATCACCAATTAAAGTGGCATTACAGTGATTTATGTTTAATTTTTTTATTCACAGTGATTATCCTGGTTAGGGATTTATGAGTTTAATAGCTTCAGGGTATAAGCTGTTCCTCAGCCTAGTGGTGCTACACTTAATGCTCTGCAACCTTCTGCCTGAGGTGAGTGGGTCAAAAAGTGTGTGTGCTGGGTGAGTGGGGTCATTCATGATGCAGGTGGCCCTCTTCCTGCATCTGGAGGTGTAAATGTCTGTGATTGTGGGGAGGCTGACTTCAACAGACTTCTGTGCAGCCTTCACCACTCTCTGCAAAGTGTTTCTTTCTGCAGCTGTGCAGCCTCCATGCCACATGTTGATGCTGGAGCACAGGATGCTCTCAAATGCACACCTGCAGAAGGAGGTGAGGACTGAGATCCCAGACCAGCTCCTCTCAGCCGTCTGTGATAGGAGAGTCTCTGATGAGCTTTCTTGATCCAGCTGGTGTTGTTGTTGCTCCAGCTGAGGTTGTTATTCAGGTGCACACCCAAGGACTTGTAACTGGAGACCACTTTAACCACAGATCCTCTGACTGATGACTGTATATTTATTGTATGACACACTGCTAAAATTTGTTTGTTAGTGTGTTTATTTAGTACAATTTAAAATGATAAAAGCCTTGTAGTCATATAATATGTGGTCATGTACAAATTGTATAATCAGTGGAAATGATGGAAAATAAATAGTTACTTTTTAATGACACATTAAAATACTAATCTGTCCATCCATCCATCCACATCCAGCTCTGTTTAAAACATGTAGTGTTCTGCTTTGAGTTTCTTTTTTCATTTAATATAAATACAAAAGTTTCAAAAAAATATTGCTGTCCTGAGATTGTACAACAATAATAAATGCATTTTTAATTTTCGGATCAAGCATAAATGTCATCAGAAAAACACAGCTGGTGAGCCTGTTTTATAGAAATAACAGTGGCACTTATACTTTTTTTTTTTTTCTAATTAATGGCAACTCTATGGCAGTTAAAGTACTTCATGAATGTGAAACTTCTTGTAAAAATAATAATAATAATTTAAAAAAACAGATTTTATTTTTTAGGTTTTTTTTATTTAGTTTTTTTTTTTTTTTTTTTTTTTGTCTGACTGAATTTTATTTTTTGTGCCACAGTGGCTGTTGGTTGGGGAGTTTATGCATTTGTTTGCGTGATAGTTTTGTGTACTGTATTCAAAAACCCAATTTTTTTGTTAAGATGCAATGTCACTTTTTTTTAGAGATTGCTGTCACACTCCTGTTTGTGTTATGGGTCTGTTCTGGGCTGTGCTCTGTTTTTTCAACTGTAAATACATGGCTGTGCATCTGTTCGTAAAGTTGAATCCCTGCCAATCCAGGATCCTGAAAAAAAAAAAAAAGGCACATAAAAGACTTTATTTGAGTTTACCACCAGAGATATATGAATTGTTTCAGGGGCTCCAAGGCCTAATCAAACCTTAAATATGAAAGGTTTAGGAACAAAATACACGTTGAGCTTCTAATTTAGCTTTAGAAATCAGCTGTAAGTTAAATCTCTAAATTTGGTTTATGAATGAGATGCAAGTTATGTTTTTAAATTAGATTTAGTAAGGATATTTAAACACAAGCCGTGGTGTGAGATAGTTTTCCCATGCAGGTTTAGAGGTTTAAAAGAAAGCTGCAAATTAGGTTTGGGAATAGGATGTTGGATAGGTCTCTAAATAAAAACTAATATGTTAGGTTTATGAATAACACATACAGAAGTTTGCTAAATCCAGTTTATAAAAGAGCTGAAAGTTAGGTTTAGAAATTAGGTATAATTTAGGATTAAAACTGATGAATTAGGATTACAATAGGATTAAAATTAATTATAATTTAGCTTGTTTTTGCTTTGTTTATAAACTTTTTTTTAATTTATATATGCTTTTATATGATTGTCTGTTGTTGTCTGTACCCCGTTTAAGTTCTTTGTTCAAAACACGTCCCTCTTTTAAATGAGTTCCTGTGACTCAACGAGACTAACCTGTTTAAATAAAGGTTGAATGAAAAAAAAAAAGCTTTAGGTATAAAATTTGCGTAATCTCTGGCCACACCTAATCATTTTGTAAATTTGTGTTTCACACCTCTAAAACATTTTTTTCACTCTGTTGTTAACTATTGGAATGATGAGAGTTTTCAAAAAATATATATATTATGTATATATATATATATATATATATATATATAT
>NC_056516.1:20107958-20111603 GCF_014905685.2 Nematolebias whitei
ATATATATATATATATATATATATATTAATATGATCTTAATCTTCAACACATTTTAACAGTATTTGACTAGAATATTGGATTTAAAGGGAAACAAAATACTCAATGCTTCTACAAAGTGTAATTCTGTAGTTTCTGTCTGATGTTGTCAAATGTAAAGAACTGCAGACACTCAAGCGAAGGAGATGGTGTACTATGTAACTTTTATAGAAAAAGTGAAAGGCTGGTTAAGCAGCAAAACCAAGCTTACAAATTTATCAAACTGGAAAACAAGGATTGTTATGAATACAAGTAAAGGGGATTCTTATAAGCCGATTAGAAAGTGGGTGGAGATGTAAGGAACTGAAACTCAATACTGTAACTACTGAGGGCAATCAAGTTTATAGGCTGAACCAGAAACTATAAACAAAACACAAATGAAGATGACATTTGTTAAAGGAAAGCATACCCCCTTTTATATTCCATGTCAAAGTTTCAAATAAAAATTGCATGTGATCAGTTAGGGCGCAGAGTATATGTTGGATGACCCTAAACAACTACCACACCAAATTGTGTCTCACGATCTTAAAAACTGATTAAGTTATTGTGTGTTGTGTTTGTTATGTTTGCTAAGCTGTGATGTCATCTTAAATCAAATAGACTCCAAATGTCATAATTTGTACCATACTTTTTGGACTATAAGGCAAATTATCAATCAATCAATCAATTTTATTTATAAAGCACCCTTCATACTAAAAGCAGCTCAAGGTGCTGTACAGAATTATAAACAATAAACCCAAAACTAAAACATTTTAACAGATTTTTGAGCACCATGTACCACATAAAAATCGATTTTGAGGTCAGTAAGCACAACCGTAATGAATACATAAGGTGCACCAATTACAAGGCTCACCGTTTACTTTTGAGAAAATTAAAAGGATTTTAAGTGTGATTTAGAGGCCAAAAAATACAATTGTTGTTCATTCATTAATTACTTTTTAAAGTTTATTTTAAAACTGTTCAGCGGTTGATGATATTTTCTGCTACCAGACAACAGTTAGTGCCACAGTCTTAAATGAAGATCTTGGTCTTTCTGTTAGCGCTCTGTAAGTTGGGGATGACTTAGCTCCCACATCACTAAATTCTAACTCAAATGGTGAAACAATGACTGAGTTGTAACAATATTTGTGATGGATAAGGTTGACTAGCTGTGGTGAGCAGCTCAAAATGAGTTGACAACAATTATTAACATGTTTATTTTGCCATACAGGTTGCAACTTTTTTGCATAAATTTGCAAGTCTTGCAACTTATACACAGAAGCGATTAATATACATTTTTCCCCCCATATTTATAACCTAATTTGTAGCTGAGATCTGATGATTTCATTCATTCTGACATGAAAAATATTGAACACTACACATTCCTGCTGCTAGTGCGCCCTCAAGCCTTATGGCAAGCCACTTGTCTCATTAATAGGTAAAAGTGTCTATTAATGATACACTTGGCTTGCCCTAATAAGCCACCTTTGTCTCACTTTGAAACTCCTGGAGCAAATGTCAAATTAGTTGCATTTTGCTGCGCCGCCCAGGTGAAATGCAGGTGATTGACCATTAAAATGCATTTATTAATGAAAAGTTCCATTGATGCACATCTTTGCTATAATGTCGAGCAAACAAATAATTGTTTTTAAGTGCTAAATTATTGTTAAAGTCCTCCCATGCATGATCCCGTGCCTGACATTTGGCAACCAATAGATTTTTGGCACAACACCGGCCCACATTTCCGGGTGGTCAGCGATGACATGTAACAAACATGATGCGTCAGCAGTGTCGCATAATACCTGCAGATGTGACCTATATGTCAAAGTGACTTTTTTTTTTTTTTTTCCACTTTATTAGACATATTTTGACTGATGTGACTTATATGGTGGTGCGATGTGTACGACAGAAAGCACGGTAGTTTTATTTCAAATGGTTACAGTCTGAGAATACCATTAAAATATATCAAGTGGTTCATGAAAAATCCCTTAATATATTCACATCTATAGACATGATTGTCTGCTCATCAAGGTTTTGAGGAGCATCTACACTATAAAATATTCTGAACACAAATAACTAACAGGGAATCTACGTAATAGGGGAGCTGAACTCAACTAGAAAAAGTTAGAAAAGGCCCCCACCACCATGACAGATGGAAGGAGCAATAGTAATCTATCATCATTTCATTATTTACTATGTGTCTGTTTCTGTTAACTCCATTACCTTGGTACAATTTAAAAGCGTAACCAGCTTCTGAAATACCACTGCAACGGGCTGCAAAACCACACGGCGACATCCCACTCAAACACACACACATCGTGTTAAACGTGGAACAAAGCATTGCAAAAAATGTACAGAGCAAGTCCAATGTGTGCAGTCTAGACTAGGAACATCCTAATATTGCAATATCACAGTCATAATTTATTGGTAAACTTTTGCATTCAATTTCTGAAAAGCAAAATAAAAAGTTCTCTATTTTCAGTTTGGATTGTATTTGTACTTGTATTTTAGTTTTTATACTAATAGCTTTCTGAAATGCACATTTTTCTCAAGGACAAATTCCACAAGAACACATGTTCAGGCACTAAACCACAGTCTTCAAGAAAACTTTTCTTGTTCTGGTAGAATTATAGAGTTGGGCAGACCAAACAATATTTGGAGAGGTGTGTTTGGAAATGTGTTTAGACTCAGGATGATAATAATAACAATAACAATAATAATGAAAATGATAATAATGCTAATGCTACTGCTACTACTACTGCTACTACTAGTACTAATAATAATAATATAATAATAACATTGTAGTTTATCTCATTATGTACGGCTGACATTTCAGTAGTCAGTAGCGGCTACTTATATCAAGCTCTCTCTGGCACAACATCAAGTGCTTCTCTTTTCACGTTGTCTTATCAGTTTTTCCACAAATGGCAGACAAGCCGAGGGGATCTCACGCTGTGAAAAGAGTCTGCAGCACTAAACCTCTCCATCAAACGAAAGGGCATTTATTTAGTCCCCCGGCCATGACGCATGCAATGTATGTTCATGAACCATTTAGCACATGCGTTAAACTGACAAGAGGTCACAACCGAAGAAAACATCATAAATCAACAAAGTATGTCATGAATCTAAGTAAAAGATTAATATAAAAATACATTCAGGAAGTAGGTGGGTTACCATATGGTTTACATGATTGTTGATATACAGTACCTTTTTATGCATATACATGAAATATTGCTGTGTTCATTTGGTGCAACCAATGTGATGTTTAAAGAGGGAGAATAAATTGTGTATTTGTAATCAGTAGAAAGCTATACGTTTAACCCACAATAGTTAGCGTTGCAGACCACCAAAAACACAGTTATACGCATTGTAAATTATCATCTTTGAGTGCTCGACTTCCTGTATTGTGATGTTTAATCTTTCTTTTTCTGTTTACGTATAAATGCACTTAATCAACTTGATACACAAGAAATTATGGAAAAAAGACTGACATATATTTCTACTTTTATAAATTATTCTTTAACTACCAAACATAAATATATACATATACACATACATACACACACATATACACATATATATACATATACACATATATATACATATACACATATATATACATATACACA
>NC_056516.1:20111703-20113620 GCF_014905685.2 Nematolebias whitei
GAATGACGTCCAATAAGGAGCTGGATATTTGCCTTGACGTATTGTGTTGGGCCTGGCGGGAGATGGGTCTCATTGTGGGATTGGAAATCACACAGTGAAGAGGAGGGTGTCTGTCTTTCCTTTTCTGTGAGTGCCAAAATTTCAACCCAAGCAAACACACCTCCACACACAGGCACACACACACACACATGCACTTTACCATCTATTTTCCATTGGTACAACATGGAGGCTTGACGTACTGTAGAAATAAGCCAGGACAGGGAGTAAAGAAAATAATAATAATAATAATAATAATCTGAGGAATGCAAAGCTCAAGCAAAATACTAAACCTGAGCATGTTTGACAAACATGCAACAAAAGATAAGACATTAAAAAAAAAAATTTAAAAAAAAACTTTGAAAGCAAAGAAAAGCTGATAGTTATGGCCCTTTTCACACCAGATGGTAATATTTGCAATCCTAAGCATGCCAGTAACAAATCTAGAAAACTTTTAGTATAAAAATACTTATGATGTTTTCTGCATCTTTGAAATATTCCCCTGCACCTGCACCATGACACCCACTGTGGCATGACTGTCTCAGACTTTATCAGGGTACAGCTAAGCACTAGAAGACCTCACATCCACAATGCTCCATCTCAATTTTTCAAGGATCTCAAACTGCTGACACAATGTTGATAAACCAACTTGATATGAGAAATAAGTGCATGCTGAAAACCATTGTGGAGGATCTCATGTGAGATAGAGAAATCACTGCCTTTCATATGAGCCATTTTTTCATTTACCCTTTATTTATCCAGGTAGTCTCATTGAGCCACGAGAACTCATTTTCAAGAGAGACCTGTTTAGGGAGCAGATGGTGGTTAAGGACCTTGCTCATTGGCCCAGAGTGGGGAGAATGAGGGTGGGGGCAACTGTGGGTGCTTCAGCTACCCCACCCACATTTTTGATGTCGGTACCTGAGCTTCTCCATTGCAAATAAATATGTTCATATCAAGGGACTTGGTAATCAAATAAGTCTGTGGAGTATTTTATAAAAGAGCTTTATAACCTAACGTTTTATACAGAAATATTTGTAATATAAAGAAGCAATTCAAATTCAGTCAGTTATTTTTTTTTATTTTAATTTATTTTTCTTTTTTTCTTTTAAAGCAGGTAAGGGCTTTTGAAGGTTTCTTATTGTTTTTAATTATTTATTTTTATTTTTTATTTTTTTGTGGGATTGTGAAGCCGCTGGTTTCTCTTATCTCCCAATCTACTTTCTTTTATGTAACATCTTTTCCCTCTCCAGCTGCAGTGGAGCTGATCAGGCTCTCCTCTCTCTTTGAAGTGTTGCCAGCCTGAGTATTTATTTCATTATCTCTTCTCCCTCTCTATTTCCTCTTCTTGTTTTTAGGGCTCGGCATCAAGGAGAAGACAGGAATCGAGGCAAAGAAAGCTGACGCTGCAGGTGCAGGCCTGAAAACTACAATGTGTGTGTTAAACTGATATTCCTGTGGACGACATCTCTTTCATAGGGATAAAATCCCACATACGTAGACAAGGTGCAAAGGCTTTGTGTGTGTGTGTGTGTGTGTGTGTGTGTGTGTGTGTGTTTGTTTATTTATTTGTTTAAAAAAAAAATGTGTTAATGGGGTTTGAATTTATTGTCACTTTCTGTTTCACCTGAAATGATAATGTGAATTATGTGCATGCATGCCACCTTTTTAAAGATCCAAAACCATTAAAAAAAGGTACAATTTAGTGGTGAAAATAGTGAATTCATAAATTCATCCATCCCTAAAAGATTGCATATCACCCACTACACGGCATGCCAAAGTTTTAATCACAGATCTTGCACAATTTGTAAGCACACACAGTACAGGTGTTGTAACAATTATATGTGAAGGGGATGTGTTCCCCTCACAATATATATATAT
>NC_056516.1:20113720-20115212 GCF_014905685.2 Nematolebias whitei
ATATATATATATATATAGACAGTTGGGGGTCCTTGAATAGAGTGTTTAGATTAACAAAGATGTTTAACAACTCATTTAAAATACACCAAAATGTAGGAAATGGCATCTAATTTATTCTTTTTTTTTTTGGGGGGGGGGGGGCTCCAGACTCCCCCCACCAGTATGTCACCCCCCTCCACATTGCAAATGCTTCTGACACCAATGACACACAGTATGTGTTGTGAGTGATGCTCAGCTATTATCACTCACTATCATGCTAAAATGTAGTTCAATACAAACATCAAGACATATTATGACCCTTTTTATGGTTGAGCAGTGACGACCATCTTGAGTTGGGTTGACTTCAAAAGTTAATTTATTTGAGATGTTCATTGAATTAACATGCTTTGACAGTTTCACTTAAATTAATCCAATGAATGGTGGAATATTTTGCTAATAGACCGTCAGACACAAACACACCCATACCTGCACTTACACGATTGACCATAAACATACAATGTGATTGATTGTAAAGTGGTTGTATTCTAGAAATAATTTTCATGCTGTAAGAGCTGAAGGACTGGAAAGCTGACCTTCTGAAATATCATGCAATGTTAATGTTGTTTAAATTATGAAGTCATTTTATAAAATAATAATGTTCTTGGATAACAAGAGCTTCAGTATGTGTCTGCCTAAAAATGGTTGTTTCACTAACTGGAAATGTCCCTAAACATAACATTACTTTTAGAATGTGCTGCTTACGAAATATTTTGAAACACATTTCACTCTAAATTGTAAAAAAAAAGAAAAAAAAGAAAAGTAGAGCATTGGAAAGCTACAAAAATAAAAACTTGGTATATCAACTATTTACATATTCAATGCTTATTGCAAAAATGTTACATTACTAATCTTCCCCTCCTCTTGTTGTACAAGCAAGTATTGTTGGATTGACACCTCCAGGATTTTTGTATTATTTTATTATGTGAATGTGATCTATAATATTTTTGATTGTGAAGTAAAAAAAACAAAACAAAAAAAAGCATCTGTTTAGGCTAATTCCAGATTCAACTACTATCCTTCAGCACAAAGACTTTTGCAATCCTGCAGTAGTTTGGAACCGTTGAAGTGGGAAACCTCAGACTGGTTTTGGACAGTTAGTTGTAGAGAGTTCTCAGGAGAATTTCAGTTTAGCAAAATTGAGATTAAAATTGATCAGACAAAGACATTGATCAGGTAAGAGCCACTCCAAATGGTGCAAAGTCCAAAGGTCATCTTAAAATTGTAAACAAAAAATGAAAAGAAAAAAAAAATAATAATATAGAAGTTTATGAGAAAGTTAGTTGGATAAAATTAACTTTCTTATCGGTGCCAAATGACATACATGGAATTCATATATTTGCAAGAATGTATAGTGGCAGTATCAGATAGCAGTAGCACTTTGGATGCAGCCTGAGGCACCAACAGCAGTTAACCCCCCCCCCCCCCCCCCCCCCCCCCCCCCCCCCCCCCCCCC
>NC_056516.1:20115312-20119116 GCF_014905685.2 Nematolebias whitei
CCACCACCACCACCACCACCACCATACAACACACACACACACTACCACTATATATTTTGAGATTCCAGTTTGTTTTAGATGGCAGCAATTCATGGATTTTGATCAGACTGGTGAACTTCAAGAATGATAACCTTTTTTTTTTTTCTAAACAAAGTAACATATCAATTGATGACAATAAGTCCATAGATCCTAGCTTTAAATAATCTGATTTATTGTCAGATGGCTTTTTAGTAAAATGTATAAATATTTTCAAATTGAACAAAAAACATTCCATTTCACTTCCTTTGGGCTGACTAACGAATCAAGAAACTGGCAGTCTCTAAAAAAAGAAAATAGATGAGCAACATCTGCCATCTACTTAAAGTAAAACATAATGCTGTTTATTTCAAAATAAATATTTATAATATAACTGACTGTAAGGCAGAAAATAACAAACAAAGCATAACAACTTGATGAACTTTGCTTTAAACCTGTTCCATGGTTTTTTTTTTATTCTTTTTTTTTTTTTTTACGCAGTACTAATACTCCACATGTCAACCTTTTACACAACTAAAGTAAAATAAATGAATTAATAAATGAATTAATTAACAATATTCAATCACACTGTAATTAAAGTGCACACTATTATTAAGGCCACGGTTATTACGGGAAGATGGCGCAGCGGCACTTGCAAATCAAGTTTTTCAAAAATGCCATGATCTGTTTTTATTTTATTTTTTTCAGTGTTGGACAGTAATGAGATTATTTTTATTTTGGTCTTGAAAGAAACAAGATTTTACCACATCATAATGAGTGCCAAAAAAATTATAATCTTCCAACATAAACATATGTGTACAGCTGTGAAAGCTGCAAATGTACTGACTTTAAAGTACACGTTTGTTTTGGCAGTTCTTCAACTCTTTGCTGGATGCTACGGATAAGAGGAAGAAATTATGCTTTATAAATCAAATGTGATTATTTTTATAAAGACTAACACCATACAAAGCTATGTTGGCTGTGCCAGCGTGCTCTACAAAACAGAGTTATTGCCAAGTAAAGTATTGGATACTGTAGATGTACACAACAACACTGGTTGAATGACAACAAGCTTTAGTGGAAATAATTTTTTGCAGGACATCAGTTCAAACGTCAGTCTTTTCAGCCTGCATCTCACACCCTAAGTCTGACCAGTGGTAAATGGTAAATGGAATGTACATATAGCAAATATTACAACACAGTTACAAAACAATCTGTGCCTTTATTAACCCATCCACGCCCATACTTTGCTAGATCTCTACAAAGTTAACTGAACAAATCATTCTATAAAGACTGATCAGTGCTTTAGATCACATTCATGCACCAATAGGACACACATTGGATGTACTGAGTTTGGTGTATTGCCCATGGACACTTCAACATGTGACTGCTGGTGGAATCTAAGCCCAACTCTCATTTTGGAGGACAACTGCTCTAACCACTCAGCCACAGCTGCCCCCAAACCAATAGGACCAATATGAACATCCACTAAGCTAACATGCCTATAAGGTGAGGGTAAGCATGGCTATTCTCTCCCAGTGACAACAGTATATAGACACAAGTTGATGGCAACCATGAACAGGAAAAGTGAGTAAAGGAAATGGATGGATGACTAAAACAAAGATGGTCCACATAATCATTTACACTGCCCCAACGATAGAGCCTCACTCTCCTCCGCAGGTGTTTCACAAATATTCACACTTTGAATTGTGATCAAGAAATCTGCCATTGATTGAGCTGGATACAAACCCGCAAGTGATGATGACCCAAATGACCCCCGTGATAGGCAGGTGGCAAACACATGTGACTTTAATGTATTTTAAAATGTGGACAGCATTTTATCAGCCTAAAACTCTTTTGAGATGGCCTTTTGGGGAAGTGGAAAAACATCTTCAAGCTCCATTTTTTCTAGCGACAAGAATGCTTTGTCTTACTCCAGTCACATCTTTTGACGGCCTTTTGCAGACCCGGCTCTAGACAAATTTATCGGGGGGAATATATAGATATAGATAATAGGCATACCCCAAACGTAAAGAATGATTAAAGAAAAAAATAAAATAAAATAAATGACTTTACTTCATTCACATTATGTAACCAAAATTGTCGTTTTATTTTAATTTGCTCAAAAAGAACCAGTGTGAACAGAGGAGACGTCGCAGTCATTTGAAGAGTTATTTGAATTAGATGAAAACAAGCAATCACAAATGTAACGTTTTTACATTATTCAGCATTATAAACTTAAACATGAAAAAAAGAAAAAGTGTTGGGATTAAAAGTGCACAGAGTAAACAGAGACCTTATAAAGCACTGCTTGTTTGATAAATTAGGTCAGTCTTGTTCAGACTGATTAAATATTTTGCAACAGGTCAATTCAATTTAGTTTATTTTATAAAATAACTTAAATTTAATAAATGAGGTAATTCTCAGCAACTAAAAGGCAGGCACGTTAATGCAGCCCACCACCAAAGGGTACAAACACATTTTTGCCTGTATATGTGCGTTACCAAAATATCTCATGAACCACTGAACATATTTCCATAAAGCACTCGCATATCATTGCAAGTTGCATGTTATCTATGTGTACCTTTTTGTGCAATTCAAATTTTAAAAAAATGGACACCACAGCTAAGCATTCTCAGCAGAAACAGAACATTTAAATCACTTAGTCAAAGTTTGATTTTATCTGTTGATAATCTCAACAAATACTTTGACTGTTAATTGTGTAAAATGTTACAATTTAGCGAGATATTGCACATTTTTTTAGACTCAATCATAATTCAAGCAGCAAACTTTGTATATGGTATGAATTTCATTAAGAAATGCTAGATGTACATTTGTAAAGCAACGGTATATACCGGTACCTATTTCAGTCCAAGAACTTGTCATGAGACACTGATGGAATATTTGCTCCATCACACTGAGGAACACATCCTCACTGCCACAACATGTCCTCCATACTGCACTTGGTGTCTGTATTTACACCTGGACATGCCACATCACATCCATCCTCATCTCCTTCACAAGCTCTGACTTTCTGCCCAATTTCTCATTATCGCCCATCCAGCCTACATCTCTATTCACCTTCGTTTTTTTTTTTCTTCCCATTTCTCGTTCCTACTCATTGTCCTTTCAGAATCTAAAAGTCTGACAGCTGCCCACAAAAATAAAAATAAAACCCCATGTCTCCCTCCACCTTTCTCTTCCTCAGGTAGGACTGGGTATACTCCTTTATTTATCCAGACTTGTCTTTCACTGGGGGATATATTTATTGTCCGCATCACTTCTTTTTGCCTCATGCGCCGTCAGAAAAATAGAGAAACTGACAGGAAGGACAGCCTAAAATGTAAAGAAGGGAGAAGAAAAAAGGAAAATACAGGCTGTATATATTTATCCATTGTTTTATGTGAACAAGACTATAGAACTAGACAAATTAAAAAAATGACTGACATAAATGAGTCATATAAGTGTTCATGATGAATGATGATAATGAAAAAGTCTGCTACATCATGATGCCACACAAATCAACTTGTCACACACTGACAAGCTCTTAACATGAATTTAGTTGACATTCTGCAAAGTCATACTGACTGAAACAAGTAGCCAAGCGTTAAGGCCAAGACTGTCTTCTGTCTGTACATACTGAGTTTTAAAAATATTGAATTTTCAAATCTATGCCATCATTAAAGCAGGTTAGATAATATACATATATGTGTATATATACACACACATATACATATATATATATATGTATATATATATATATATATATATATATATACACATATATAC
>NC_056516.1:20119216-20121356 GCF_014905685.2 Nematolebias whitei
TACTATTACACTCAATGGCACTATTCGCGTATATAATTGCAACAAATAACTTTAAGACTGCATTTGAAGTTTTGTTTTTTTTTTTTTGGTCAAATTATACCCAATAAAGATGTGAAGATAGTGGATTTTTTTTTTTATCTTTTAATTTATGGCAAAACTATAATTTCCTAATATGTACACTTTGTAGCCAACATTGAATTAATCCACTGTTCAGTCTTATGGGTCAAGGCCATCAAAGCAAAAAATATATATATTTAAGAAACTGCTGTAGTTTATAGTGAATGTTAATTATTTTATTGTATTTTGCATTGTGTTGTTTGGTGAGTGATTTCTTTCAGATTCCCTCAACTCTTTGAACAGTTACATGACAATATTTATACTTCAATAATTTGTACTTGAAACAGCACGATGGTGCAGTTGGCAGATCTGTTGCCTCTCAGCGAGAAGGTCGCCGGTCCAAATGCAGGACCGAGACCTTTCTGTGTGGAGTTTCCATGTTCTCTCCGTGCATGTGTGGGTTTTCTCCTGGTACTCCAGTTTCCTCTCACAGACCAAAAACATGCATGTTAGACTGATTGGTAACTCTAGATTGTCCCTAGGTGTGAGTGAGAGAGTGAATGGTTGTTTGTCTTATTTGTCTCTGTGTCCCTGTAATGGACTTGGAGACCTGTCCAAGGTGTACCCCGCCTCTCGCACAGTGATGGCTGAATATGGACACCAGTGACCCCTGTGACCCAAAAAGGAAGAAACGGGTAAAAGATAAAGGATGGATGGATGGATACACACATTGTACTTGCAGTCCTTGAACTAATGCATGTCACCTGGAACCATGCATGACACAGTTTTAAACACAATTCTTATCTTATCTGTTAAAGCTTAAATGTCTTGAGAATGACTGAAGTTTTACCACAGTAAACCTTAACCACCTTATTATGAAAATTGAGTGTTTTAGACATTTTTTTTTTTTACTTCTCCTAATGTTGATTTGCTGTGGCAGCCATCTTGAATAAGGTTGACTTGAGAAGGTAAATCAGTTTTAGATGCACGTTCATTGATTTTTTTTCTGATTGTTTTCTTAGAAACAGTTTCATGAGATATTTTGCTTACAGACAAATACACATGCACAGGCAATTACATTATCGCCCGCCTTTCACGTTGGCAGGCAATAATTATTCCAAGTGCATGATAAAAAAATAAAAGTTTTATTTAGCTCTGCCCTAGTTTCTGTGACAGTTTGCAGTGAGGGTTAATGAGGCATGTTGTGAAGTACAATAAGCTGTATGATAAATAAATGTGCTACAGACCCTGCCCTCCATGTTTGTTCTACTTTTAAACAAACAAAAAAACCAGTGTGACAAAATCATGCAGACCACAGCACAGCCGGTGACATGTCATACCATTGCAGAACAAAAGCGTTAATTGCAGTGACTTATTCTGTACGACATCATGCGTTTCTGGTTCCTGGGCATTGTTGCACCAAGTGTCAAGGTGCATTCTGTTACAGACCTTTTAGCCTGTACTATAGACTGAACCATGCGTGCACAGAAGGAAAAAAAAAAAAAACAACACACATTTTACGGATGAAAAGAAGTCAAAAGCGTTAAGCAAATTGTTTTTGGGACAATGAACAATGAATATTCATAGAATCACAGTCTGTGTAAGAGTAGGCCCTAAAGTGCTGTCTTCACGAGGGCAGTCTGTCCCACTTCGCTCTAAAACAGCGCTTCACTGTGGGCACCCATAAATATTCATCAGATTTGATGTCTTCTTTCCCCCTTCCACCTTGACATTAATGTTATCACTAAGGATGGCACGATATGTATATGCCTCATGCTCTGTCTTGCTTTGCTTTGCCTGTCTCCTTGCCTGTGTCTTCATCTTTTAATGCAGTGAGGTGGCAACTCAGCAAATCGTATCTTTATCTCAATTTCAAAACTCATGCAAGACATAACAGCACTGGGACACTATTTTTAAATCGGCAGCACTGAAAGTATCATTTTGTTCAGTCACAATAAGATTGTCCATTATTCTTCAACATCAAATGTGAATACCTGCTCAAACATTTATTTTTGTTTATTTGGAGTTGTATTTTCACCACATGTAGGAAGGATTTTTCCCCTCATTTTTTTTGGCATGAGGA
>NC_056516.1:20121456-20134006 GCF_014905685.2 Nematolebias whitei
CTAACTAAGGACAAACTTTATTTCACCTTTTGGATTATCGCCACAGTTCTGTATTTCACACAATCCTTTAAGCTACTGAATTAGTCTGAATTAGAAATTAATTTTGTGATTATGCACATCTGACATTCTGTTCTCTGGTTCTGCACATTGTGTGTCCAACTGTGTTCTTTAAATGTGCTGCTACACGGAGCAAGCCAAGAAAGTGCTGGCTTTGGATTTTTGCCTTGCCAATTACTGATTTGGATGTAATGACGCTTAACTTTTTTTGACCACACCAAATGTACAACATGGCTGCAAATGCTGAAAACCACTTGATTGTAATTCTTGACACACACTTCATATGAAGCTGATATGTTAATGTTTACTGTTAGATAAACACAGAACTAAATGAGACTGTATGAAGTAATATCACTTACTTCCTGTTCGTTTCAGACCCATATGATGATGACCTGAAGGTGAAGACTCAAAGGCCACGATCAGCTGACCTGCCAGGTGTGTTTCAGGCACAAACAGGTACGTGTTGAGAGTGTGAGGCAGTGTCCACATCCTGCAGCTGCTTGACGAGTCACATGTGTGTATGTGAGAAATAGTGTGAATTTAAATGATTAAATAATGAATTGCATTGGAAGAGATAGATTGAATTATTTATCATAAGTATCATTACAGATCTTGTGAATTTCACAATAAGCGACTTACATTATACCGTATACAAATAAGAAACTACATATGGCATGTTTTACCTTGAGTAGAAAGATGAGTTAATGTTGAGATAGAACCTATATGCTCAGGTTTCCATGTAAACAGCCCCCATTATGTGTAGGAGGGAGTCCCTACTGTGAGGAAAAGCCCCGGCTGTGTCTTGTCCTTCTCCCTAGCTCTCCTCCTTCCTTGCTTCTCCCCATTCTTCCATCCCTCCAGGCATGTGTGATGAGCTTAAGCCCTGACTCACGGCATGTTAATGAAGATGTAATGCGATTAACGGACATGCAATTAATTTGATTTCCTTCGTTGCCATGTGATGACGCCTTCACCAAAGGACATGGAGCTCATAAACAATTTAGAAGGAGACAATTTGAATGTCTTCAGTTGTTGATTTCAAGGGCATAACTGAGAGGAAACAATAGGAGACTCTTTACAGCTGCCTCAATAAGTTAAAATCAGCAGCAAGCATGCCTGCACGCCCCCGTCTTGAACGGGTGCTTGCATTCCTCCAGACACAGGTGTTTGGACTTACTTTCTTCAAGGATTTTTTTTTTTTTTTCTATAAAACATTTTTACAATTTGAACATATGAAAGACATGGCATTAACAGGATACACTTAGATTGTAAATTCAAGATTTGTTTTCACATTATGAGACAAACACAATGTGGGGAGTGGTGGTGCAGAGGTTAGAGAAGGTGGGCCTGTAATCGGAAGATCGCTGGTTCAAGCCCCGGTACTGACAACATCAAAAATGTGGGTGGGGTAGGTGAAGCACCCACACCTGCACCCACCCTCATTTGTCCCACTCTGGGCCCATGAGCAAGGCCCTTAACCCCCACCATCTGCTCCTCTGGGTGTCCTAGATGCAGCTCTCTGCTCCACTCAGAGGGCTGTAGTAGCTCGGTGGTCTGTGGTTGTGTCAGGAAGGGCATCCGGCGTAAAAATAACTGCCAAGTCTTCGTGCGACTTAGTTCGCTGTGGTGACCCCTTACGCAGGGAGCAGCCGAAAGAAGAAGAAGGAAAAAAAGGGACACAAACACAATAATGATCTCCACCATTTATTTATTTATTTATTTTTTTTGTCTGTGTTCAATTAAGAAAAAAACAAAACAAAAAACAGTGTCTGTCTTTATCTTTGAATGCAACATCATGGTCGCCAGGCTTCACACTAATCCAGGCTTGGTTTGATTTGAGGCGTGACTTAATATGCCATTCAGAATAAGCAGTTTGCTGTATATGACATATGTTTTTGTCATTGATTTTTATTTTTTTTCGTTTGTTTGATCGAATAGCCCTTTTGACACTATGATTAATTACTACAGTCACTAAAGGTTGTTTCATGCTACAGCCAAAGCCGAATAGTCGGCTCATGGTCATATGGTTGGGAGTTGTTTGTTTTCGCTCATACCTTTCATAGTTAAACAGACACACGGCACAGAGCTCATGGAAAACCCCATACCACTGCAGTTTATGTCATGGCATAGGTTTCTTCCCACAAACTTTTCTTCTCCATTCCTGAGCCCACTGTTTAGCCACATAGCTGTCATGAAGAGATAGCCTCACTTTCCAGTAGAAGCACTCCTCTATGCGCACAGTGTGCACACTATATCCTTCCAGGAGTTTGTTTTGATTGCCTCAGCCAACTGCTCCTCAAAGCTGTCCATATTGCTTGCATGCACAACAGCCGCCTTCTGAAAGCGGACGCGTTGAAGTGAAATGACAACAATTCTGTCCGAGAGATTTTAGCATAAACAAACACACTCATGAACTTCTGACCAATTACACAATACTTTGCACATGCTCCAATGAGACAAAGTTGGGCTTGGGCCTTGTGTCAAGAAGGGGCAAACAAAACTACTTCCTGAACAAAATTACATTTTTTTGTCATACAACTATGTCAGTCTTCTTCTTCTTCTTTTGGCTTTTCCCTCTTCAGTGGTTGCCACAGCAAGTCCTCCATCTCACTTTGGCCTCTGCATCCTCTGTCCTCACTCCAACTACCTCCATGTCCTCTCTAACTGCATCCATACATTATATCTCTAATTTGGCCTCCCTCTTTGTCCTTTTCCTGTTAGATGCATTTCTAACATCATTATACCAGTATACCCACTGTCCCTTCTCTGATTTTTGTTTGTTTGTTTGTTTGTTTTTTGTTTGTTTTTAAGCTTATTTGTACATGTAGTCTCATTGAGTCACACTAACTCATTTTCAAGAGAGACCTGTTTAGGGAGCAAATGGTGGGGGTTAAGGACTTTGCTAAAGGGCCCAGAGTGGGAGAAATGAAGGTGGAGGCATGTGTGTGTGTTTCACCTTTTCCACCCACATTTTGATGTTGTCAGTTTGGGGAGTTGAACCTGTGACTTTCTGATCACAGACCCATCTTCTCTAACCTCTGTGCCACCACTCCCAAACCATGGCTGTGGTTGGGAGCATGGACCATGTCCAAACTATCTCAATCTGGTCTCACTAACTGTATCTCTGAGTTGTACAACCTGTGCTGTACCTTTGAGTATTTCATTCCTAATCATATCCATCCTTGTTACTCCTAAGATGTTGTTAGTGTTTTTGTACTACTAGTGAGCATATTCTTAGTTTAACATCTTTCTTAGTTCAGATCTTAGATCTTATTACTGTCTTTCTTTACACATTTACCACATTTTTGTGTAAATGACAAATAAATAAACTCTGACTTTGAGAACCTCAACATCTTCATTTCTGCCACTTCCAGTTCTTTCTCCTTTCTTTTTGCCAATGCCACTGTCTCCAGACCATACAACATAGATGGTCTCACCACTGTCTTGTAAAATTTTCCTTTGACCTTTGCTGACAGCCTTTTGTCACAAATCACTCCTAAAACTTTCCTCCATCCTGCCTGGACTCCCCTTTTCACCTCTTTACCACATTTGCCATTTTCCAGGACAGCTGACCTCAAGTACTTGAAGTCCTGCACCACTGTGACCTCTGCACCTTGTAGACTCACTGCTCCACCGACCTCCCAGTCATTCACACATGTATTCTGTTCTTCTATGGCTGACTTTCATTCTTCTATTTTTAAGTGCATACCTTCACATCTCCAAGTTATCTTCCAACTGTTCCCTGTTCTCACCACAGATAAAAATGTCCTTATGTTTTAGGTCTTATTTATGCAGAAACATAGAACATTTATAAAGGGTTCACAAACTGTCAAGCACTACACTCCAAAGAAAACTACCGTGCTTTCCACTGTACATGTCACATCGACATATACGTTGCATAGGTCGCTAAAAGTTCAAAAATGTCTAATATAGTGGAAAAAAAACAAAAACAAGTTGCTTCGTCGAATAAGTCACATCCATTATGTGTCACCGCTGACCAACTGGAAACATGGGCCGGTGTTGTACCAATAATCGATTGGCTGCCAAATGGCGGCTGTGGGAGCATGCATGAAAGGACTTTAACAATAATTTAACAAGATTAACACTTAAAACTAATTATATGTTTGCTCAAAATTTTAGCAAATGTGTTTCTTCATATAACTTTTCCTTAATAAATGCACTTTAATGGTCAAATCAGCTGAATTTCAAAAATCGATGCGCGTCTCCTGGAATGCGTAGAGAGAGGAATCGCTGTGCATTTATTCAAAATTTAACAAGATGACCACCTAAAAACAATTATTTGTTTGCTCGGCATTATGGTAAAGGTGTGTCTCAGTTGAACTTTTCCTTAATAAATGCACTTTAATGGACAAATCAGTTGCATTTTGCCTGGGCGGCGTGGCAAAATGCAACTGATTTGACATTTCTAAAAAAGTTAAGTCTAGTCCTCTGGACATTCAAAAAACAAAACAAAGCAACAAAAAAAAAAATGTAAAAAGGTTTTGTCTTTCATCCAAAAGACTTCCGAAGTCTTTCGGATGAAAGACAAAACGTTTCTACATTATTTTTTGTTTTGCTTTGTTTTGTTTTTTGAATGTCCAGATGACTAGACTTAACTTTTTTCAATTTTTCTACCTGGATTATTCAGCATGCGTCAGGGTGATTTGATGTTTGCTCCAGGATTTCCGGAGCGAGATGAAGGTGGCTTTCTATGGCAATCCAAGTGTCTCATTAATAACTACGTTTACATATTAATGAGACACTTAGCTTGCCATATTGCTCGAGGGCCTTCTTGAGGCTGAAAACGGCAGTGTTCAATATTTTCTATGTTAGAATGAATGAAATTGTCAGATTTCAGCCAAAAATTGGGTTATAAATATGGGGAAAAAAGTATATTGTTCACTTCAGTGTATAAGTCACAGGACTTCAAAATTTAAGCAAGAAAATGTTCGACCTATATGGTAAAAAAAAAAAAAAAAAGGTAAATAAGATCTTCATTCCTGTATTTCCTTAAGATTTCACACAAAAAATACACTGTACATAGTGTATAGAGAATAAACAAAGCAAAATTGAGGCCACACATTAGCAATGCTGTTCCGATTATTGTAAATGTTTTGTCTCATTCATGTAAACAATCTTTAGCATATTTGTAGTTATTTACTGTATGTATGATAGCTTTTAGTGTCATGAATGTGATATGTATGGTCTGATGTCATCTACTCACATTTACTATGTCCCCTAGCAGGCCTTAGTTTTTGTTTTTTCCCCCATTCTTTTTTTTTTACATCAAAAGTAGTTGGTAACATTGCCTAAACACCAGATTAGCATGATTAGCAGCTGGCTATAATCTCCTAACAAGACATGCTGATTAGATTTAGCAAAACATAGCACTTGGCTATTCAACATATTTAACACATGCACGTTTTGGAGCTAATTCTAAACCATTATCCTCATGCTGTTTATACCCATAAAACATGTTGCATAACAGTGAACCCGCACAAAATGTTATGGCTGCCCAGACTTCAGTGAGATTAGTCAAAAAGTACGTACATTTTACTGCCAAAGCCTACATTATGGTTGTGAAACTAAGATTATATTCTTGTATTAGGAGCAGAAAGAAGTGAACAATCATTAAAGCCAACTATTTTAATGTCTTGTGTTATGTTTGAATTGGTTGATGGGATTTACCTCCGGTAACAATTTTCACTTTTTAACATATTTTATGAGTTGCATACTGCCATTTATTTCATGTTTTTGTTTTTTACCAATCTGTTTTTTATTTTTGCAAAATATTTACCCTTATCACATTTACATGCCCCTGTTGCTGGGGAACATGAGCTGAGAATGTATTGTTGACTTCTTAAGGCTCGCACAGACTCGGGCGGTCCTTAGTCTGTGCAGAAACTGTGCGCTCTGTTCACAGAGGGTTGAGACTTCATACTCAAGCGTCCACCATGAGCAGCTGGAGCCAGTTCCGCAGACACGGGGCGTTTACTTTCTGGACAAACTGAGTTTGCCGATTGATCATTTGCTGACATGCCTACTGGATTGACTGACAAACAAACAAACAAATAAAACAAAACACAGAGCGCTGGCCCTGCAGCCCACACATCAGACCAGCCCACCAGGAAATCTCCAGACTCTCCCACAGCCACGCTGGGCCTGGTTTTTATTTGCTTGTGACAAATTCCTTTATTTTTCACAATTTCAGTCAAGGCATAAAAAGAGGATGAGAAAGAGATGGCTTGGTATTTGGGGAAAAAAAATAAATACAAAAATAAACAAAAAAAAAGGCCATTAAACCAGACCACGAATGAAGAAGGGGAATTTAATACATTGGTGTCACATACAAAACAGTCTGTCGCCAGGCAGTTTATTGTGCGACACCAAGTACGCGTAAGCGGTCATAAAAATTGATCTTTGCGCGGTCATGCTCTGCGGGCATCTGCTTCAAGTCTAATCCAGTATGCGCAGACCTCCGCAGACTGAGGTCCTCGTGACTATATGGGAGCCTTTACTTGTTATTTTGGATTCATTTAAATCCAGTTTATGTATGTAGAAAATGTAAAAAAAAAAATCATATTTCTATCTCTGCGTTTTGCTCCTCAGGTGATCCTTCAGCGGAGGAGTGGTCACCATGGAGTGTGTGTTCCTTAACATGTGGGCAAGGCTGGCAAGTGAGGACACGATCATGTGTTTCTTCTCCCTATGGTACACTGTGCAGTGGTGCTTTGCGGGAAACGCGCATGTGCAACAACACGGTGTCCTGTCCAGGAGAACCCGGAATCATAAGCTCAGGTACAACAAGTCAATGTCTATTGGTGGTATTTTTCCATTGCCCTATTTGATAATACTTTCTAGTTGCTTTTGGTTTCCCAGTTCAATCGATCAAAACGTTTACATATGCATTTGACTCTGCAGGGCTCCCTGATGCTGCTGTGCATTCTGGGATGTTTCATATTTTCTAGTTTTTTTTCTCAAATCACACACTTTATTTTCACCTCGCCCACATTTGCAACAATCAATTGTCTATTTTAAGGTGTTAGGTAAACTGAAGAAAATATTTACACTCTGACTGTTTGTTACTTTTCAAGGAGGTGGAACAAACAAACAAACAAAAAAAAAAAGCATGCACTCATATGTGCATTATGCTCTTTGAAAATGTATTACATCCATGATGGAGGAGAAAATCATGTCAGTTCACTCTGCTGGCTAGCTGAGAAAGACAGAGACTGACAACTGAGCTTGATGTTGGCAAGACTAATAGATGTGACACAGCTCTAAGGAAGACGGTTCCTGACATTTGTGTTCACCAATCCTTAGCTCTTATACTCTAAACATTTTTTTCTAGTGTTTGTAATCACCATAGTGTTTACTTATAGATGTACATGAAATTATGGCCCTAAACACCAAGCATTGTAAGCATACATACAATCCATTACACACACACCACATACAATACAGTCCTTCAATGTTTGCAGCAACATGCTGCATATCTTCTATAAGTCTGTTGTAGAGAGTGCTGTATTTTCTGCCATCACCTGCTGGGGTAGCAGCACCAGAGCAAGTGACATTAAACAGATCAACAAGCTCATAAAGAAGGCTGGCTCAGTTCTGGGGACTCTTCTAGAACCTTTGGAGATGACTGTACAAAGAAAGATTCTTCATCAAATTAGGAACATTATAGACAACCCTCAGCATCCTCTTCATCAGAATGTCATACAACAACAGAGTGTCTTCAGTCAGAGGCTTCTTCAGATCTGCTGTAAGACAGACCACTACAAGAGATCCTTCCTGCCCCCAGTCATCAGCATCTATAACAACTCTTTAATGAAACCAGTATGATGAGTTACAACAACATTTAATTTCCCTCTGGGATTAAAAAAAAGTGTTTTTGAATTGAATTGAATTGAATTGAATACCTCTGAGTTTAGTTGCCGGGGCAAAGACGGAAATTGTTGATTGCCATCAGTTCGCAGTGATAAGATTAATAAGACAAAAACATAAAGTCATAAATACAACTACCTTCTTTTCTTCAATTTAATTATAACCAGTCACATTTAGATGCAGCAACAGTTCAAAAATGTATTCAGCTAGTCATTAAAAAAAAAATATATATATATACATATATGTACATATATGCTCTGCCAATCAGGCTAAGTGCAGTTAGTCATATCGACTTGCTTCAAAACTGCAGCAACAAGCTGATAGTGCCTCATTTATAGTTTTTATTTTATTTTATTTTCTGTAGAAGCACAATCAAGATTCTGATAGGACTTTGTATATAACATCCTGAATAATACCAGGTCTGCTCAACTTTGATTACCAGCATACATAGATGTGTTAAATGAAATGTTGGAGTGCTTTCTGATAGGCACTTGTTTGATTGGCCTGATTGCACTGGTAGTCTGGTGTTGGCCAACCTTTCCCAGATGATAATGAAGCACAACACAAAACAAACAAAAAAATAATAATTCTGTTTGAAAGGATATGGAGGTAGTTGGAGTGAGGACAGAGGATGCAGAGGACAGAGTGAGATGAACAGGGATGACTCACTGTGGCGACCCCTGAAGAGGAAAAAGACTAAAGTAGAAAAAGATAATCACAATTGTCTTCATTGTTTTGCCAACATTTGACAATCCTTTTTCCCCTGTGTTTGTGCCTGTCTGTGCTTTAGAAAATATTGCCAAATTTACCTTATCACCACTTACATCTCTGTTTCAGAGGGGGGAAAACAATGTCATTAACACCTTAAAGGTGCTAGTGTCAATGAAGCTAGCACCAGAAAATAAAGTGCAGTTTTATAATAATAATAATAAATAATAATCATTTTATTTAAAACATCTCTTTCAGGACACCCATGGACACTTTACAGCAAGAAACACAACAGATAAGATTGTGTAAAAACAAACACAGTGTAAAGACCAGCAGGAATAAATTAGAATGTAAAATACATAAAAAATATAAAATACCTAAAACAAAGTTAAGAAGGATAAGCTAGTCTAAAGAGATGTATTGTCAGAGTAGTCTTGAACAGAGGGGGAGAGTGGTGTTTTGTAGGTCTGGCGGTAGAGAGTTCCAGATGTGAGGGGCAGAACAGGTGAAGGCCCTGCTCCCCATGGTGGAGAGGCAGGCCAAGGGTACATGGAGGTGTAGCGAAGAGGAGGATCTGAGAGATCGAGAGGTTATGGACATGTGTAGGAGGTCTGATAGATAAGGAGGGGCAAGATTGTGGATAGCTTTGAAAGTGAGAAGAATGATTTTGAAGATGATGCACAATTTAATTGGGAGCCAGTGGAGCTGCTGCAGGACAGGAGTGATGTGGTTATAGGAGGAGGTTTGAGTGATGACACGGGCAGCTGAGTTCTGGACCATCTGTAGATTCTGAAGAGATTTGTTGGTGAGGCCATACAGAAGGGAGTTACAGTAGTCAATCTGGGAAGTCACAAGACTGTGAATAATGATGGCAATGGAGTGGGGTGTGAGAGAAGGACGGAGACGGTTATTAATATTTTGGAGATGGAAATAGGCAGACTGAGCAACATTGCTGATGTGTGAAGCGAAGGAGGGAGTGGTGTTGAGGATGACACCGATACTCTTGACCTGAGGTGAGGGGGGTAACAGAGAGTTGTTAAGGGGGATGAGAAGATGTTCTGATTTTTAAAAAGAGTTTTTGGTACCTACAAGGATGACTTCTTTTTTGCCACTGTTTAGTTGAAGGAAATAATAAGAAAACCAGTGATGGAGCTCACTGAGACAGTCGGTGAAGATGGCAAGTGGGTGAGTGGAGTATGGTTTTGATGATAAATAGAGCTGTGTGTCATCAGCAAAACACTGGAAATGGACACCAACTTTGCGGAAGATGTGACCAAAAGGAAGGAGTTAAATGATGAAGAGGAAGGATCTGAGGACAAAGCCTTGGGGCATACCCGTGGAGATGGGGGAAGACAGAGAATGGAAGGATTTAAGTTAAATGAATTGAGTGCGGTCAGAGATATAAGATTTGAACCAGTCTAATGGAGTACCTGAGATGCCAATGGAGGTTAGTCTGTTGATGATATAATAACAGATCATGTCAAAGACAGAATTTAGGTCAAGTAGAATGAGGATGGACAGAAGACCAGAGTCAGCAACAAGAAGAAGGTCATTAGTATTTTATATTCTAGCTGTTTTGGTGCTATGGTGGGGGCAAAAAACAGATTGAAACTTGTCCTAAACGTTATTGTTGGATAGGTGAGAGTGAAGTTAACTAGCAACGACTTTTTCAAGAACCTTGGAAATAAAGGGCAGATTAGAGATCGGACGAAGATTATTGAAGTTATTATTGACTGACAACATCAAAATGTGGGTGGGAAAGGTGAAGCGCCTACACCTGCCTCCACCATTCCTTGTCCCAGTCTGAGCCCTTAAGCAAGTGCCTTAACCCCCACCATCCGCTCCCCCGGGAATCCTAGATGGCAGCTTTCTGCTCCACAAAGAGGGCTGTGGTAGCCCTGAGGTCTGTGGTTGTATCAGGAAGGGCATCCAGCATATTAACAATTGCCAAGTCTTTGTGTGAGTTTGCTGTGGCGACCCCCTGAGGAAAGGAGCAGCCAAAAGAAGAAAAAAAAAATCTAAGTTATTTCTTCAGGAAAAGAAAAAGAGCTCTAATTTTAGCCAAAAATGATTTTTTCTTTTTTTTTTTTTTTTGCTGAGTTATACAATCATGTTCTGGTGCCAATGCAAGTAGGCATTGGTTAAAAGACAAGGTTCATCCAAAACACAGTGCCAACATGTATTTATTAATTTTAGTTTTTGTGTTAGTTTTCATTAAAATGTTTGTTTGGTGTTTATGTAAATACAAAATGCTCTATAATATTGACATAAACTTAAAAACCATGTTGTCACAGAGTATTTACCATAATGCCAATTTATGATGTGCTCTTGTAGAAACACTTTAAAAAAATGTTGTTTTTTTTTGTATCCTCATATAAAAACTGCATATGAACTATTTGTTTTGTGTCTTGTTTTAGGATAAATGTTCTGTTTCTGTCTTTCTTTTGGAGTTGCTAGTTCTTATGTTTAATCGTCTATATGCATTTCCATAGTCAAGTTTGCATTTTCTAAACGTGTACTTTTGTACGATCTAGGAGTTTTACTTGTGTGTTGAATGTGTTTACTCATCCAACTCCCTTCCTACAAAAAGAGAGGGAAAATTCTCTTTCCTTGTCAGTGCATATGCTAATCTTGTCTTTATGCAAATGTGCCAGCTCGATTTGTATGTCTAAGTGCCTCATTTTCCATTCCGTGTCTATATTAATATCCTCAGCTGCTCCTTTGATGGGATATTGGTTGCAGTGTTATGTTCTGTTTATTATTTCATTTAGCCCTCCATTTCTCTGATGTTTTCTGACATCGTTCTGAAGGGGGTTTATGGGCACTCCAGGGATTGCCTGAATGGGATCACACAATATCTAAGCATAGTAAGACTGTGAGGATGGTAACGAAAAAAGACTAAAAAGTCTAAAGAACTTGAATTGGACTTTTAAGCAAAAGATGAGGCAGAATTTTTAAGCTTACTTTATTTATTAATCTCTTCAACAATGAAGTCAAGCTGTTTCAATTTTTGCATGAAGTTTATTGAAATCACAATTTAACAACCTAATGGGGGAGTGGTGTAGAGGTTAGAGAAGGTGAGCCTGTGATCAGAAGTTTGACGCTTCAATTTCCCAGACTGACAACATCAAAATGACGGTGTTAAAAGGGAAACACCCATACTTGCCTTCACCCTCATTTGCCCCAATCTGGGCCCTTGAGCAAGGCACTTAACCCCCTCCTTCTGCTCCATCGGGCACTCTATATAGCAGCTCTCTGCTCCACACAGAGGGCTGTGGTAGCTCGGTGGTCTGTGGTTGCTTCAGGAAGGGCATATGGCATAAAAACAATTGCCAAGTGTTCATCTAGTTCGCTGTTGCAACCCCTAAAGAATGGAGCAGCCAAAAAAAAAAAAAAAAAAACTAAAAATCTACATTTAACATGTTTGCTACAATGCATTAGTACTGAGTTTCATCATTTCTGCAGTAACGTTAATAAATTATGAGCCATTCTTATGACAGTGTCCCTTTGGACCTTCTGACGTGTTTTCTAAGCTGGTCTCACCCACTTTGATCACTGTTTATGGAAAAGCAAACTAAAGTGTTGCAATATTTTAGGCATTAATGTGCATGTAAAATATTTAAGTCAAAATGTTGCCTGGAAGGAACGAAAAACAATTTTATTTTTTTTACATCTTGCATCATACATGTTTTTACAAACTGAAAAGGAATAAGGTGGAAGGAAAATATGTCCATGTACCCTGATGCAAGCTCAATAATCCAGGTAGAAAAATCCAAAAAAGTTCAATCTGGTCCTCTGGACATTAAAAAAAAAATAATAATAAAAAAAAAATATATAGAAACGTTTCGTCTCTCATCCAAGAGACTTCCTCAGTCTGAGGTGCTGTATTCAGCTCAAT
>NC_056516.1:20134106-20140788 GCF_014905685.2 Nematolebias whitei
GAGCTGAATACAGCACCTCAGACTGAGGAAGTGTCTTGGATGAGAGACGAAACGTTTCTATATTTTTTTGCTTTGTTTTGTTTTTTGTTTTTTTTGAATGTCCAGAGGACCAGATTGAACTTTTTTGGATAGCCATGTACCATTGCTCAAGAAAATGTAGACTCCGACTGCAAAATCTCATCTGCCATCTCCTCTGTGGTCCACACAGCGCTCAACCACCTGGAGCAGAAAGACCCTTACGTCCATATGCTCTTTGTGGATTTCACGTCTGCCTTCAACACCATGATCTCCAAAACCCTGATGGACAAACTATTCACACTAGGACTAAGCCCCTCCATTTGCACATGGGTACTAGACTTCTTAACAAACAAACCACAGTTAGTGAGGATCCACAACTTCTTCTCCTCCACCATAACCCTCAGCACTGGCTCTCCTCAGGGATGTGTGTTGTGCCCCCTCCTGTTTACTCTGCTCACGTATGATTATGCAGCTACCCATCCACGCTGTCATATTGTAAAGTTTGCAGATGATACAGCAAAGGTGGTGGGATGCATCACAAACAATGATGAGTCCAGCTACAGGCAGGAGGTGGAACACCTGGAGAGCTGGTGCAAAGAGAATATCCTTCACATCAATGTGAAGAAGACAAAGGAGATAATTGTGGACTTCAGACAGAACAAACACACCTACACCCCCCTGAACATAAGAGGATCTGCGGTGGAAGTGGTCTCCAGCTACAAGTACTTGGGTGTACACATGAATAACAACTTCAGCTGAGGCAACAACACCACCAGCCTGATCAAGAAAGCTCATCAGAGACTCTACGTCCTCAGACGGCTGAGACGAGCTGGTCTGGGAAGCTCAGTCCTCACCTCCTTCTACAGGTGTGCAGTGGAGAGCATCCTGTGCTCCAACATCAACGTGGGACATGGATGCTGCACAGCTGCAGAAAGAAAAGCTTTGCAGAGAGTGGTGAAGGCTGCACAGACGACTATTGGAGTCCGTCTCCCCACCATCACATACATGTACACCTCCAGATGCAGGAAGAGGGCCACCTGCATCATGAAGGACCCCACTCACCCAGCACACACACGTTTTGCCCCGCTCCCCACAGGAAGGAGGTTTAGGAGCATTAAGTGTAGAACCACTAGACTTAGGAACGTCTTCTACCCTGAGGCTGTTAGACTCATGAATCTCTAACCAGAATAATCACTGTGCAAAAATCACAACATGTGCACAGAAAAGGAGGGGGTAAATAAAACCTTTTTTTATTTATTTATCTGGCAACCCTGATGCAGTGTTCAGCTACATTCATTGATTGCACACGTAGCATCTGTATACGACAAGTTATGTCCAAACTAACGTCTCTTTGGAACTGGATTTCATTAGTTTTGCACCTACATGCTAATAAATGGTGAGTAGCACAAAAAAAAAACAAAAAAAAAAAACAACACTCTGCTCTCTGCCACTTATTATAACTGCTGTTAGTGCAGAAAAAACAAACAAACAAAAAAAAAAAAACAACTTTGGACTGCAGTCACCTGTAGTGCACATGTGTGACTTCACAATTGTGGATCATTTCGCAACTTGGTGTGGGGTTCCTCCCAATATCTCCACTCTAAGACCTGGATTCAGAATCCTTTGGTTTCAGAGAGAATGATGGCTGTTGTCATGTAAATGAACTGCAGCAGAAAGGCTGAGGTTTCACGTTGTGTAAACGGGACCTCAGACTGTCATTCAAGTGACAAATTCCATAGTGAGGATGGCGAACAGAACCTCACTGACCTACACAAGGCGAGGTCACTGAACTAGGCCCTAGCTTATTCTGGCAGATCCTGATCATCCACTCCATGATGAGTTCAGGTTGCTTTCATCTGGACGCGGGTATCTACTGCCCAAATGTAGAACGAACAGACTGAAAAACTCATTCAGCCCTGTAGCGATCAGGCTTCTCAACAAACAGTGATTATTTCATGTACTGTTATTTTAATGTATTGATGTCTTGTCTAGTATAGATGTTTTGTGTGCCTACTGACTGAAACAAAGTGCCTCTCGGGGATAATAAATATTCTTGAACTTGAACTTGGATGATAGGCTTACATCTATTTTTATTTTTATTTTTTAATGCCATGAGATTTACCCATAACACCTTTGTAATCAGGGGGTAGATAGCAATCGACGTATTAGGCACCCCTACATCAGTTCATGAAGTTAACTTTTTAGTTATTTACATGTTAAGAAGAATACAGTGTACATGCTTTAACCGCACATTTGGACTAGTTTTACAAATTATGTTCTAATAAATTACTGCTCATTTAGCATAGATTCAGTGGCATTTAAATCCTGGGGAGGAGGGGGGTTACTGTGAATTCAGTCTGTCAGGGTCAGTGCACAGTTAAATGGTGTAACATGATCACACTTCTAGTAATCATCCAAGCAAGACACTGAAGGTTCATCCACAGATGCAGGGATGAACTCATTAGAGATTCATTAGGATGGCATTGGAGCTCATACACAAGAATATAGACTTCTGTGTAGTTTTATTTTCATCCCCATATCCTGCCCCATGGCTAATGCACATGCAGGCAACTGTGGTTATTATTTAATATACATTGTGGACATTCTAACAATAATTCTGAGAAACACATAGGTATGTGTATCTAAATGCTTCACAGTTTTTTTTTTTCAAAGATATATTTAGAAGATATGCATCCTTGATTTGCATATTTTGGTGAAGTCTGTAAATGTGGACTCTGCACTTTGGGTGAGTGTTTGTTGTTGTTTATTTATGTAAATTTAAAACTTTCTCACATTTGCATCAGACTTCTAGCTTAAAAACAAACATGAAAAAAAAAAAAAAAACTCAAGTTCATGAACTATGTTTTTTGACCAACTTTTATAAACCTTATAGGTTACATTGTTGTTTGATCAGCAGTAGTCTTTTATTTATCTACATTTTTGTTGTTATAAACCTTTTTTTCTATAAACCTGATAAACCTGGATGCAATGAACCCCCTTTAAATTATTTTTGTTAAAATCTGAGAAAAGAAATGTTGCATTTTTGATGCAACTCCTTTGATTGTTCTGTCTGCATCAAAGCAACACTTTGATGACAGATATTTGTATGTATCACCTCGTGTTCCACTGTGGGATCCTCTGATCTGTCTTTCCATTAAATCTGTTTCATTATAGCTTTTTTATTATTATAGCATATCTCAGTCCAAATCCTTCTTCAAGCTTGATTGTATCTGTTGATTGAACAGCTTTCACACAGGCTTCAGATACTCTTACAGTGTTTGTGAGTGGGAGATTCAGTTCAGATGAATAAGTAATGACTAACATCTTACAAGTTACCCTTTTGATTTTTAAAATGTGGAATGAGCAATAAAAAAAATAAAAAACATTTGTTTTGTCAGAAGCCACAAGTGACCAACACTGTTCTTATATTATTGGTTAGGTACTAGAATACTACGTTTCTTTTCAGCTGCTCCCTTCTTTAGGGGTGGCCATAGCGAGCGAGTTCGCATGAAAGATGTGGCTGCCCTTCCTGATGCAGCCTGGGCTCGAACCTGCAACCTCAAGGTTACAAGATCATGGCAATGACTACCAAGCTACCGCAGCTTGTTAGGTTCTAGAATGTCTGAAAAAAATAAAATAATAATAATAATGAAAATAAAATAAAACCAAATAAAACACTCAATAGGAAAAACACAAGAAAGCTTTAGATAAGCTTAAAGTTACATTGTTTTTATTATTATTATTCATATTATTATTATTATTATTTTAACAATAATAATTATCCATCCATTCAGTTTTTTTTTTTCTAGGAAACGTCATTTGTTTACAGTTTAACTTAGTTTTACTGTTTAATTAGTTTAACATTAGTAAGAGTAACTAACATCAGAAATGTCACTTTGCTTACTCATGTACGCACTTAGCTTAAGCCTGTAGATTCTACCTGTTTTTGGTAAAATAAATTAATGTATATCATGTTTTAAAAGCATTTCATTTCTAAAAATGTTGTTCCAAAATACAATCCCATATATATATATATATTTTTTTTTAAGTTCAACAACATATGCTCAATGTCTCAAACTTTACTTAAAGTTACTCTACTGTAATGTGAGGCTTCGTCATGTTGTGGTTTCACTCCAGATATGAAGAAGAGCAGGATACAAACAGATAACTTTATTAAGAGCAGCTCTACTGATCTCCACACTTCAGCATCTCCAAAATAAATAAATAAAACCATCCTGGTTTTGACCTCACACGCCCTAATCCAGGGGTCTGCAGTCTTTATGATGAAAAGAGTCATTTTTACACCTGCTTTCACTAAATTAAAGGTGTTCAGAGCTGCAACAACCTGCTAAACTGTGATTATCAACTGGTGGCCCACGAGCCACTTTAGGCTTAGGTGGCTTTTTTTCCCAGTAAAAATATCAAAAAATGTTAAAAGTCATTATGTATTTTCAGCGTTTAACATAATTTAATTTGACAAATGAAAAGACCAGATTCTTGTATGGGGGGGAGGGGGGGGGGTTGTAAAAAAAAAAAAAAACAAAAAAAAAAACAATGTAGACCTTTGTGATTTTTTTTTGATTATTGTGGAAAAATTAATTTAGTAGAGGAAAAAAAAAGCATAAAGTTAGTATGTTTTAATCCTTGTAATAGCTCCAGCATTCAGATATTTGCAAAGGAAATTACAGGAAAACAGCTAGAACTAGTATTTTTGTTGTCGTTGTTTGTATAACAACCAATACAATTCAGTGTTATGTTATTGTCGGTCAAAGGTTGAAAGAGCCGCTGCAGACGGACCAAAGAGCCGCATGTGGCTCCAGAGCCACAGATTGCAGACCCCTGCCCAAATCTAACCAATCAGAAGCTAGATGTAAGGTACAATAAGGGAAGCATAACGGCAGATTCAGTTACTTATTCTTAACACTTTTAACTGTGTTGTTGAACATATCGTAAACATTTGAATAAATAAATATTAATTCTGATCATAAATGTAAATAATAACGAGTGGGAATTTCCTGTTATATTAATTACTCAAAATACATGACTTACCCTGATTTGTAAACCTATACCTTCATCCATCCATCGGTTTTATTCAGCTTATCCGTGGTAAGGCTGCAGAGTCAACATGCCCAGGACTGAGACCCAGACATCCCTCTTCCCAGCAGCACTCTAAGACCTGAGAGGAGACATAAGCATTCCAGCAAGTTCTCGTTTAGCCCTGGGTTTTCCTCTCAGTGGAACTTGCCAGAAAATCTTCCAGAGGGAGGTACCCAGGAGGCATCCTAATCAAGATGCTTGAACTACATCAGCTGTCTGCGTTCATTCAGAACGTGCAGCAGCTCTGCCTCAAACTGATAACAGAGCTCCTCACCCAAACTCAAAGGCTGAGCCCAGCTTATGGAGCTTGTTCTGTTGGTAATGATCCATACCTCATGGCTATAGGTGAGAGCCGTAACGTAGATAGACCGATAATTCCAGTTCTGCCTTTCAGCTAAACTCCAACCAGAGTAAATCCTTTATTACTGCAGGCAATGCCATGATCCATCAGTTCGTCTCCTGCTCCATCTTCTCATTACGTGTGAACAGGACACCCAGTCACATTAAATATGAAATGTATTAATTTAATTTGTATTGTATGTGACAGTTTATGTGATACTCACCAACAATCCAAATGGCTCCTACTATTGTATAATAGTCGTGTGCTCTGTCTCTGGCATCCGCTTTCTTTTCCACAGTATCATTATATATGTCTTGAGGCAAAAGACAATCGCAAAAATAAAAGACTAACAGATATTTTTCATAACAATTTGTGTATTACTGTGTTCCAGTTTATTAGTAACACAAAGTATACACTTCCATTTGGTGTGCTTTACTAAGGCTCACACATTGAGTTACTTTAAACTGCATTTCATTAAACTTGAAGTAGAATCAACTTAAATACTCTCCAAAGATCTCCTCATTTTGCAACGTACAATATTTTGGTGAAGTAGCACACAGCCACACTGATTTCTTGTTTCGTTCACGTTAAGGACATCTCACTATTTACCAGCTCAACATATCCAAACTTTTTTATACCACCATCCTCTCTTTCCCTCTGCCTTCTGCTGCTGCTCCTCAGAGCGTTCCTTTACAGAGCAGCTTCAATTATTTATTGCCATGATTTATTTAGCTTTGCTCAACACAGAACCAGCAATCTCCATCCTCCTGTCTCTTAAGTTTTTCTTGCTCACTCCTGCCCTCCCTTTGGCCCTCCCCCTCCTTTTTCCACATCCTGCTTTCTGTCTTTTTCTTTCTTGCTTCAGCATTTCCCAAAAATCTGCTCTTTTTTTAATTCTTTCACCAGCTTCTTTCCATTTCTGTGCAGCCTCCTCTGGTCTCTTTTTAAATATTTTAAAGTGTTCTCCTCTTTTTTTTTTCTTTTTCTATGGCTTTTTATTTTTTATTTTTTGCCATGCTATTATAACAAACTTTATAACCTCATTTTTTCTTATGCTTCATCAATTTGCTTTTAAATGTTCATACTTCTACCATTATATATATTAATTTGTCTTCTTATTTGCACTCCTCTGCATACTTGCACATACCAATTTAATTCAATTCAGTTTATTTATTTAGCACCAAGTCACAACAGAAGTCATCTCAGGGCCTGAACAGAAACATTCAT
>NC_056516.1:20140888-20149545 GCF_014905685.2 Nematolebias whitei
GTAAGTTAATAGCATTATTTATCTGAGGAGCAGAATGCTTCGTTTACAGAAACTTCATTGCAGACTCTCATCTTGAGCAAGCATGAAGGCAACAGTGGAAAGGAAAAACTCCCTCATGAAGAAGAAACCTCCAGTAGAACCAAGCTCAAGACAAGTGGCCATCTGAATCAATATGTTTGCCATTGAGTCATTTTGACACATATCTCTACAGCAGTCCCTCATTTATCGCAGTTGTTTGTGACCATGCCCACCCGCGATAAGTGAAAACTGTGAAATAGAGATACAGTAGTCCAAGTTCAAGTTCAGTAAACTTTGTCATGGCATGTGCCAGGCTGTAATTGCACTCACTCATCACCTGTTACTCCCTATCTCCCTCTTAAAATAAACAATTTAAATACTGTAATTTTTTTAAACAAACAATCCATACAGTGTGGGTTGTCTAATTAAAATGTTACAGTATTTAAATTTAAATTGCAGAGAAGAAAAGTGCAGCAGGACATCAAAGGGATGTCACACAGCTTCAGCTCTGCAGCACGGAGCAGAAATATACTTCAATTACACGTCAACAACTGAACATAGAAGTTCTAAAATAATAATAAAAAAATCACTTTTAACACTTTTATATTTTGTGATTGTGATGGTTTTTACGATGTGACAAACTTTGAATTTTAAGTTGGAAGACAAAAGTTGTGCATCTGGACAGCAAATTTAACCCTTCTCAATGGTGCTGCAGCAGAAGAAATGTGTGTGCCTGGCAGAGGAGGAAATCAGCTGATCGGCTGCAGGAGGGAGCTTTCCCTTCCACTTGTGGGCTTCACACACGGTGCAAAATCCATCCATCCATTAATTTTTATGCACTTCTTCCATTTTGGGTCACGGGGGGCGCTGGTGCCCATGTGCAGCAATCATTGTGCGAGGGGCGGGGTACACCCTGGACGGGTCGCAAGTCCATCACAGGGCCGCACAGAGACAAACGAGACGAACAACCATTCACGCTCTCACTCACACCTAGGGACAATTTAGAGTTAACAATCAGTCTAATATGCATGTTTTTGGTCTGTGGGAGGAAACCAGAGCACCCGGAGAAAACCCATGCATGCACGGAGAGAACATGCAAACTCCACCCAGAAAGGCACCCGGACCGGGATTTGAACCGGGGACCTGAGGACCATAAACCTCGCTGAGAGGCAGCAGCTCTCAGTTGCATCACCGTGCTGCCCCATTTGAAAATCAAATTTAGAAAAGTCCTTTAATTTTGAGATATAATCTTCCAGTTTGTCTAAACCAAGTTAAACAAGTGTACTGATTTGCTACACCCCGCCCCTCTGCGTAACAGATGAACATACAGCGACTGCACCTGCTCATTGTCCCTATGGGGCAGCACTGCTCCCTATTGGTGTGGCACAGTACTTTCTGCCTCACCATGTGTATTTTAACTGTACATTTATAGCATAGGATATAATTTACATGTCTCTTTTGTAAATGAGTCCCCGAGGCTCAATGAGACTAACCTGTATAAAAAAAATGTTGAATGAATGATTGAATATAAAAAAAAAAAATATATATATATATATATATATATGTCACACGCATTCATTCGATATATTAAACAGACTGTAGAACATCAGCATGTGTAATCAAACATGTATATTGGCGGTATAAAATGAGACAGCAATGGGCATGCACCAACTGTCTACTTCATTTATTGTATATGACACAGCGGCTCCAGAGGTGAGCCCTAACGTTACACTGCATTTCACCACATTTATTCCATGTTTGAACAGGCAGTGGGTACGTTCTGCAATTTTGACCATTGAAGTGTTGAAATAATTCAGAAAACAGTTTTATAAAACAGTCAAGTAGTCAAATGTATTTTCTCTTGTTAGTATTTTACTTGTCATAATAACAGGCACGGCACTGCCTCCCCTGACTGCACGTCGCTGTTCTTTAATCTCTAATATTAATATGCAAACTATTATTCGCTATTATTTGCTGGTCAGATATACTTGTTTGATGTAACAGTTAAAATGTATGCATGTGTGTGTTTTCTTGCATGCAATAAACTGCTAATAATCCAGTAGCTAGTAGTCCACAAAGCAAAAACAAAGATGAAGAAGATAAAATCTCGCAAAAAAAAAAAAAAAAAAAGTTTCACTGAGTCTAGCAGCATATGCATAGTTCTTCTCTACCCCCTCTTGTGCTCATTTATTCAGTTTTGATATAATTCAACTGCAGTTGCTGTTAAAATGAGATGCTATAAAAAAATAAAAAAAAGAACAATGAGAAGAGAGGAAGAAAAAATAATAGAAGTTGAATTTTAATGCTGGAATGACTGAAGATTTTTATGATTTTCAAGAAAGTCTTTTTTTTCCCCACTTTGCTTTAACTCAAGATTTATAACCGCATAACGTCAGATACTGCTGTCCATTCTTAACCTCCATTTTCATTCATGTAATAACACGCAAGTGCAATTTCATGCTCTGAGCTTGTTCCTTTGTAATTGGAGTTTAACCTGGAGGTCAGAAGGCCACCTCCATCAGGTATTTTAAGGAATGTGCTCGTACTCATAAAATCTCTCGTTTTCTCCGTTCTCTAACCCTTTTGCCTGCCATGGGATGCTCTACCCTCCTCTCTCCCTTCCTTTGTCATTCCTCATCCCCATTTGTGTGTGTATCTGTGCTATTTATGGGTATTTGCAGTGCATGGGCAGTGGGAGGAGTGGTCATCATGGAGTCTTTGCTCTGTGACATGTGGGCGGGGCTCCAGGACTCGAACCAGGAAATGTATGGATGGAGGCGAGGCCGGGCCCTGTGGACGGCCCGAGATTCAGACCAAACTCTGCAACATAGCAGTTTGCCCTGGTTAGTACCATCCCCATTACCATGATGCACCATCTTTTTTTTTAATTTTATTTTCTTTGTCACCGATGCATGAATGCATGGCCTTCTCTTACAGGATAATAATAATCACATGCAGCATGTTGTGTGCACAGGCCTAGATTTTAGAAATATTGCATTAACATTTTTCTTATGTTATATCTGATTTTTTTTATGCATGTATTTTTATGGTTGGTTGGTTTTCATTTTAAACGCTGTAACTCATTGAAACAACGGAATGTTATGCTAAGCGATCAAAGGTAAGCATCACCAGATGATGTCAACCGTAAGTAAGGGTACTATCTTTTGCCCTTCCAGTGCTTTCCCACTTATACATATCCAGGACAAACTCGGTCTAATGGTGTTAGTTTACAGAAAATAATATAAATGTTACTGTAAAAGCCAAACCAATTCTTAACAGAACATTAGCAAGAAAAAAATAAATAAAAAAATGCCAAACTCTGAAACATTGTAAACAACCATTGTACACATAATTCTTGCAAGGTTACGCAGCATCATTTGCACTAAGTCTCTCTGGGATGTGACTCTCTCACACATTTGCCCCATCTTTGCTATGTGGCATACAAATGTGTCTGTTTGTGATAATAATGTTTAATCATAAGAACTAAATTAGCAGAAGCACAAGTCGAAAGGCTATGCACTCCTGCTACAGTGGCACTCATTTCCTGTCTCCCATGGTGTGGGGGAGCTCTGTATCAAATGATGAACTGATGACATTTGTTTTGACCGTCTGTTCGTGGCATTAGACAACAATAAAGATATTTATTATTACCAAGAGAGGATTGATGATGACACACAGCAACTTTGTAGTTAATTTTTAAAAAAATAGTTAACCACAAAGAGGATTGCTAAAGTGAGTTAATTCATTATAGTAAATGACATGAAGAAGACTACCAACACATTGAATGCATCACTCTGATTCAGCACAGCGAAGTTCTGCTCCACCTCTTTGGTTCTGATGGACCGGATTAATTTCTGAAAGCTCACCCCTGAATGGGACATGGACGTTTTACTTGGGATTCATCAGCCGTTTTGAGTTGTATCCACTTACAACGTTGTCACATTAGAGTCTTACAGTCTCATCAACAGCATCTGATAAAAGTTATCAGTTGTCAGTGTTAGCTTCTGCTATTTATTTTTACATTTAGTCTTGGCAAAGCTATTGTTTTAGTGAGCAGATTAGAGGTTAGAGAAGCTAACCTTTTAGTTAGCTATGACCAGCACTGGTATTAGTCAACCATAATGAGCACTGGATTATTGTTTTGAAACTCATTAGGATTTTAAATTTAGTCTGGTTTCTTTTTGTTTTGCAATGAAGTTAATGTATAAACTGCATTTTTCCAAAGGTTACAAAACTTGTGAAAACATCACATAAGTTATTTTATCTAGTCTAACATTTAAAAAAGGGTCACAGGTAGATTGCTGTTGACATCCGCTGTCCCTCCTTTTCCTCGTTAACCCTAAACAGCAAGAACAAACTACAATCGTTCTCTGTTTTAACTGGTAAAAGCATCTGCTTTAATACTCAACTGGTAAAATCATCTGCTTTAATCCTCAAATGGTAAAATCAACTGCTTTAATCATCAACTGGTAAAATCAACTGCTTTGATACTCAACTGGTAAAATCATCTGCTTTAATCCTCAACTGGTAAAATCAACTGCTTTAATCATCAACTGGTAAAATCAACTGCTTTAATCCTCTCTGTAATTTTTAATTCCCTCTCCAGAGCATCCCCAACGTTTTCTCTATTATTTATGGTCAGTCATGGGCTTTATTTCTACTTTTACACAACTATTGAGTTGTAACTTAGCAAAGCTCAAAGATCAGATTTGTAAGTTTTGTCCAGTATTGGCTTAATTCAGATCACTGACAGGACAATCACTTCCTTTTTTTTTTTATTCTTTAGATTGGGTCTATACTTTGTTGAGAACAGCAATAGGTTTCTTGTACAGTTCCATCTGATTCATCTGTCGAGGTAGCACAGGATGTTCTTCCAGTAAGTTCCAAACTGTCCAACTAAAACTTCTTTATTGGGATGAAGTGGAATAGGACTCAACAGTGATAGAGACAAAGTCTTAATTTACCAGTCTCTTAACAAAGAATGGAACAGGAATAGAAGAACAATCCTTCAACAAAAAATAGTTGTAGATAAGAGATCAGAAGGAGGAAAAAGCAGAAAGAGAATCTAAGATGAGACAACAACCAAACCAATTATAGTTTATACAACTTAAATTATATTTCTGAATAAGAACTGCATCTGAGCATGTTTAATAGTTGTACCTCAAGTAACCATAGAGGAAAAAAAAAAAGACTAAGAGCATAAACTTGATGAAATATTACTCATTTCAGTGATTTTTTTTAAATGTATTTGTTAATGGCTTCATGCGTTATCAAACAATTGGGTTCAACATTAAATAACTATGGCAATAGAGATAAAGACATTAAAACGTCAGACATTTTAATAAGAAAGGTGGTGTCTGGTTTGTTAATGATACATTCTAATAATAATAATTATTTTTTTTATCTTCACTGATTGTAATCAGATGGAGAGTGTGATGGATTGGTTATTAATCACTTCATGTCTGAGAAATTACCACATACTAAGTGCTTTTTTTATTTAGTAAGGTGTGTATATAGAAATAATTAATAACCAATCTATATATATATATATATATATATATATATTTGTCTTTTTTAAATTTTTTGTTGTTGTTCTAGTGTGGGGGTGGGGTTGTTTAGCGAGGGGGAGATGCTCTGAAGTGAATGTTCGGTTCAACGTGGTTCATTGAGGCACTTACGTAAATTTGTGTAAAATTGTCTGTATCACAGCTGCCTCAGCCTGTTTTCAGAAGTTCAAAAACACCTATCCTTTGCAAGTATAATTATTAGAATATGCCTTTGGTCCCAAATGACCACAACAATACAGCAAAAATAAATCGTTGATGGATCTTGAGTTGTTTGTGCAATAATTTAATTATTTATCTATTTATTTTGCAAACCATTAAATGTGATAAATTTGGTTCACTTAATGGGGGGGGGGGACTTTATATGGAATTTTTCTTACTTGAAGAATTTTATTTTGTGAACTATTATTTATAAATTGTTACAGGTGGGAGATCCAGGGTCTTTTAACAAAGTAAAAATATTCACAATTTTATTTTATTAAAATTATAATATTATTTATTTCAATACATGTTTGTCATAGGGACATGAATCGGTTGTTCCATCTGTAAAGGGAAATATTTTATACAGTTGGTTAAATAATGCCACACTTAAAAAAAACAAACGACAAACAAACAAACATAATTTTACCCAGTTTCTCAGGGTGTTTGAAATGTGGATGCCACTCTCAAAGCAATATATATATTGTCCACATTTAATGAGGTTGACATTTTGAAATAACAATCAGCTTCTGGACATTAGTTCTTTTCAACCTGAAATGCTCTTTTCATTATCTTTGCTTCTATGAATAAAAAGGTGTATTTTTATTTAATCACAACAAAACAGTTCCTGCTGTTTTTGTTGGCAGAATACATAGAATATTGTATCTAATAACTTTTTGTTAAAGATCAGACATACACAGTTGTCACTTTAAAGAAGGCAGCACAACCAGAGTGTCCAAATTATTTAAAGCCCTGCCTGAAAGCCATTTGCTGTGGTTTGAAATTTCCTGACTCACAGCCCAATGCAGAATTATCTTTAAGATCTTAACTCCACTATCCAAAACTGAAAAACACACAGTACATCATGACTATTATATAATTTTTGGTGCTCATTAGGCTTTATTTCATTTAATTCTTAGCGTAGCAAACTGCTAGAGTTGTTCATTTCTGCAGCCTGCTGCATAACTCTTGTTTTGCCTTTTTGTATTTCTTCATTATGCAATTTGAGTTGTTACATTTCAGGCTTACTTTCCTGCGTGTGCCATTCACAATACAGTAAAAACAAAAAAAAATACAGGGTGGATGTGGCTGAGTGGTTAGAGCAGTCGTCCTCCAATGCAAGAGTTGGGGGTTTGAAGCCACCAGCAGTCACATGCCAAAGTGTCCCTGGGCAAGACGCTGAATCCCTCATTGCCTCCGATGTGTGTCCCATCGGTGTATGAATGTGATAAAGCTCTGATTAGTCTCTTTACAATGATTTGTTTAATTAGCTTTGTAGAGATCTTGCAGAGTGCTGTATGAATGGGTAAATGAGGGCACAGGTTGTAGTAAAGCACTTTGAGTATCTTGATAAGATAGAAAGGCGCGATATAAATGCAGTCCATATACCATAGCAGACCCTCGTTTATTGCGGGGGTTTGATTCTGAACCCCCCGCACTAAGTGAAATTCTTCAAATAAGCTATGTTATATTTATTTTATTATTTATATATACATGCATATAAAGGCTTTATGAACCCTTCCCACACTCTTGCAATGTTCTAAATTCTTTTTTTAACAACATACATACATTATTGTATATTTAGCTACTATATTTTACTTACCAGCTCCACAGAGCAGCAACAGCTCTCGGTTCTGGTCTGACTCTGTTCTGGTCCAACTCAGTTCTGTTTCTGCAGACCTACCCTGCAGCAACAAAGCACATACTCACTTTTCTAAACTCTTAAACCTAGTAATTTTAACAACATACCTATATGTACTGTAACTTCTAAATTGTACTTACCAGCGTGGAGGTCCTCGTCGGCCATTTGAAAGACATGAAAAAAAGTCCCGGTGACCTCCAGATGGATTGCTGAACCTTGGGCACACGTCCCCACTCAGAGGTCCACATGGACGGGTTAGCAGCTCTCAAAATTCACCGATGGATCTGGAGGTCTGGTTCTGCTCCAGTCCTGGTCCGGTTCAGTGGGTTCCGTGCAGCTTGACTGCATCCGCTCAGATCAGATCAAAACTTTACCTCTAGTTTTTCAGCAGAAAGAAACGTGGCTTCTTGGCGGGGCCCTGTTGGCTTTGGGGAACTGTGGTTGTTATGAGCTTGAATACAGTAGAGGCTTATAGAGAGAAAATTACTAAATTGCAGCACCTGTACGAAGTATTCTATTTTTTTAATAACTTTTTACTGTACATTTCTGAATCCTGTACTGTCCCAATCATGTGAGTAATATTACATTTGACAATCTTGTGTCCTGCACATTTTTTTATAATAATAATTATTATTTTTGTACAATATTTTGAACTGTACGTTCACAAACCGCGATAGAGCGAGGGACTACTGTAGCTCAGATTCATTCTAAGCACTGTCAGTAATTGTGAGTTTGTAGAAGTTACACACATCGTGATTGATAACATTACCAAGGAGAACAGACAGTTCTTCCACTTCTCAGAGAACCACACGAATACTGTACACACAGAGATCTGTTTTCATTATTTAACGTTATAGAGATAAAAATTAATAAAATAAATAAATATTTAGAAACGCTAAATATTCCATATATTGTAACTTATATAATAACATGCAAACTATGAATTCCTTAGGACAGATGTGCATATCAGAATATTGATACTGTTTTTTTGTACAAAAAAAAAAAAAACTTTTCTGCACATGGAAATTCTTAAATATTTTTGTTTTTACTGGTGTTTTGAGCTCTGTCCATTTGGTGTTAGATGATGTGTGGGTTAGATATATCTCAGTCACGGCAAAACCTGTAGCTGGTAGCTCATTATGTAGTTTGAAATGATTCTGAAGTATTCTTTGAATTGTATATAAAGTAAGTGTATGTATATATATATGTATATATACATATATATATACATACAC
>NC_056516.1:20149645-20155882 GCF_014905685.2 Nematolebias whitei
GTATGTATATATATATATGTATATATATGTATATGTATGTATATATACATGTGTATGTATATATATATATGTGTATGTATATATATATATATATATGTATATATATATATATGTGTATGTATATATATATGTATATATATGTATATGTATGTATATATATATATATATGACAGTGAAAACATGTACACAGCATAATGAAGAAAGTAACACATCTTTGTATTTCAAAAAAGCTAAGGGTTTTAATGGTAATAATATGGTAACTTAACACCTTGAAGGACCAGTTTGAGATTCATGTGTATGTTCTCAACATTTTCGTGGGACAAACAATTAATCCTAATTAAAGGCAAAGAGATTGCTTACAATGTTGTTTTGTGACTAAAACAGCTTCCTTTAAGTTGTATGGCTTTTTTTGCAATGCATTTACATATACATGTTTCCATTACTGATGTGTTTTCTATTATTCAGTATCAGTCAAGAGTTCCAGTGTTGTGTCTTGTTTTAGAACCAAATCAAGGAATGTTCTGCTGAACACACTCTGCGTGAACTCTTTCAAACGAGTTTGAAAGAGATTTTGTAACTACCTCTTTCGTAACAGATGGGGGAAAAAAATAATGTACATAAACCCACAATGCGAGTGACAATTTCTGTTTCTATTTTATGCAAGACTGAATTAGTTCTCGATCCTAACTTGCAGTGATAGTTTTTGCTCACTTTGATTGTCTTGTCTCCTGCTTTCACCATTTCACTCACATTTCCTTTTCTTTTTGTCCAAATCTGTCACATTACTTGGTTTCCACCGTGTCTTCTCACTGCCATCTAATCATCCCTCTGATTCACATTGTCCTCCTCCATCTCTCTTGTGTTTTCCCAGTGGAGGGTCAGTGGTCGGAGTGGGGGGACTGGTCGAGGTGCAGCGTGACTTGTAACACGGGGACGCAGCTGAGGCAGAGACGCTGCAGTGCGTCGGTGCACGGCTGGGCCGAGTGTAAAGGGCCCCATCAGGAGAGCAGAGACTGCACTAACCCGTCATGCAGTGGTAAATGAGTGTTCGGCATTTACACTCACATGCCAGCTTATTTCCAAACAGCATTATGAAAACAAATATCACGCATTATCTTAAGGCATGCCTACACTCGTCTATGATTCACGCGTGAGTAATTTTGTGAGCGGAGACCTAATTTGGCAAGTCTCTTTTCAGCTAAGGCCTCAGAGGACAAAAAGAAACTTGGGTTTTTAATGAGTCTGGGGCCCACATTGAGCTTAATTTTAGGCTTTGGGCTTAGTTTTTAAATCAACTTAAAAAAAAAAGTAATTTAAAAAAGAAATATATTGTGTCAAAATGAGTATTCATCACCATCTGCTCTCATTTCTTTCCCTAATTTCTCATGAAACACTAATTTATTTCTCATACATCAATTCTGACCCTCTTTCCCGCTGACGCTCTGCTCATGCAACCAGGTGGAGGGAACTGGGGCAGCTGGAACCACTGGAGTCTCTGCAGCAAGACATGTGACTCTGGGCTGCAGCGACGCTTCAGGACGTGTGAGGGCATCGGGACGCCCTGTGAGGGATTGGAAGAGGAGGTTCGGCCCTGTAATGAGAAAAAGTGTCCCGGTCAGTGACTTCAGTGGACTTTACTATTGCAATGTGTGTGTGGGAGAGAGAGAGAGAGAGAGAGACCCGTTAAAGATGAGAATTATGGTATTGCTTATGTTTATTTAGTTCACACGTTCAGTTTCACTTATTTTCCATACTGCTAGTGTATATATCGCATAATGTGTTTCTGTAAAACAAGTGTGTCTTGTTTGTACATGCACAGCGTTTGTCAGGCAGAATACACGGTGATTCCCAGCGGTTTGCACCTCGGCCGACGACATCCATCGCAATTTCCACCACACTCATCTTTTCATCTTCCGGTCTCTCTATTCATTGATTTAACATGTCCTTAGCTTGTGGCGCTGCCTTTTTACTCCTGAGTTACTCCATTTCCCTTTTTAACACTGTTTTAATGCACTTACCTTCCCCGCCATGGCTACTTTTAGATCAGTGTTCCTCCCTGCTTCTGGACAAGATGCTCAACGGTCCGCTCGCTCCGTGCGTTTTGTCAGCGTCATGGCTGGAGTTGTGAGAAGATGCAAGTGTATTTTTGGTGGACGCCCGAGTGCCACATGTTGTTTGCTTTGAGATTTGAGGGGGGCTACAAACGATGAACTTCTGAGCGGCGCTTCCACTGTGACCTCTTTGTTTTAAGGAGCTCTCAAGTCTCTTTTACACAAGACGGGGATCTTGTTTGTTGGCATTGCAGGCGAACATAATATCATCTTTTCACTCCTCTCTGTCTTTGCTCATTGCTTTCTGTCCCTCTTCATCTCTCGGCATTTGCCTCTGCCAGCTCCCCTCCTCCTCCGCCTCCACTCCACCCCTTTGGAATATCTTCAGAGTGCTCTCCTCTTTTTTTTTTTTTGTTTTTTTTTCATCAGGGTTATGAAGCAGAGTGAGGGGGAAACAAGATGAATACAAAAAAAGAGGAATGAGATGAAGAGGGAATGAGATACTGCACTGAGGCAATGTCACTGACAGAGAGCACTGAGGAATGTACAAGGGGATACGATTGGGAGTTGCTGCAGGAGAGCACAGATTTGAATCTTGTTTTTTTGGGAGGGACTTTTTTATCGCCCACGCATCCTTTTATTTATTTATTTTTACGATTTTTTTCTCAGCCAGAGTGTGTGCATCACTTTATTGTGGTTTTCAGTTCTCTGTTTGCCTACTATTCTGTGCTACAATCTACGTTTAATGTCTTTTCTTTTTTACCCTCAGCTCTTCATGAGATATGCAAAGATGAGCAGCTCCTCTCCATGTCGTGGAAGAGAGCCTCAGCTGGTGAAATTGTCTACAACAAGTGTCCAACAAATACTACTGGTCAGTGGCATCAAGCACATCATTTTATTAGCTAATTAGTATAATGTAATTGCCTATGTGCATGTGTGTTTGTCTGATGGCAACATATCTCTTCAATTCTCAAAGTTTGACTGGTGAGTTTCTAAGGTCAACCCGAATCAAGATGGTCATCACAGCTAATTAAACTTAATTAAACAAACACACATAGAAATGTTATAACTTAGCTTTTTTTATTCAAATAATTAGCTAAAATGTGAGTGGTAGAAGTCAGACTGCTGACAGATTACGCATGAACCTTGTTTAAAACATTGACATGTCAGGCGCAGAGCAATTTATATTTATTCAATAAATGCTCATTTTATTTTTCATATTTAATCGGACGTTGTTAATGTTTGTATTAGACGTACAATACGCAGTGAAAGTCAGTCATCAAGGCAAAGGTTTGACAGGAAGTCGGCAATATGTAAAAAAAATAATAATAACAAATATATACATATATACACATATATACACATATATATATACATGTGTATATATATATATATATATATATATATATATATATATATATATATATATATATATGTTTTATCAGGAAAGAAAATAAAACTGCAATCTGCATTACTAAAGCAAAATATGTGTCATTATGATTATTATGACTAGTAAGGCATCAGGGGCGATTCTGCCCTGTAGGGGTGTTTAGCACCCAGTGTTGACAGTGACTCAGCTTGAACAACGCAGTGGCCATTGACACCAGAAGCATTTGTAAAGTAGGGAGGACACATTGGTGGAGGGTCTGGGGGTTCCTCCCCTGAAATTTTTGAATAAAGTAGATGCCATTTTCTGCATTCTGGTGTATTTCCATGGGTTATCATGTTTACCTACATAAATAATTACTTGATTCAATAACTAATTTAGACAGCATGACACAACAAGGAGTAGTGCTAAGCTAGTGGCGAGCAATACAGAAGCAGTAGCTAAAATGCTACAGACATAGCACTCCACTTTGCATCACATTCATTCATTCAACCTTTATTTATACAGGTTAGTCTCATGAGTCACACATATTCATTTTCAAGAGAGACTTGTATTGAAAAAAAAACACACACAGATGAGGTACACACAGCAATAAACAGTCATACAAAAGCATTTAAAGCATGGACATATGGACACATATAAAGCATGTGCATAACCTAATAAATGTTGTGTAGAAAGCTGGTTTAGTGTTAACTGATATAACAAACAAAGACTAAACTTTTGCAACCAGAAGCTGCAACATAGATATATCTAGATTTAAAACACAAAACAAAGCACAACTATAATAATTAACCTTTAATTTAACCACTATGTAGCCTAATTATGAGAAATAAATTGGAGGTCTTACTACCTTCACACAAACAAAAGTGTGGTACTTCCTGTTTATCACTTGTTAGAAAGCCCACAATGTTTATGTGTTGTTGACTTGTTTACTGAGCTAAGATTTGTTTAGTTATAGCTTGTTTCTTTTTTGGGCTCATAATTTTTATGCTCTTAAATGCATCATAGCTGTTCCAACGCTTGTGAACACACCGCTCTGTGTAAAAAAATGTTGTGCTGCATGAACTAGATTTTTTTTTCCTCTTGACGTAAACAGAACTTTGCGTTTGAGCGTTTACCTACACTTTCTTAGTTTACAGCTGTGTGCATTGCCAGAAGAAACACAGCAAATAAATGAACCCTATACTGGATATCTGTATATGTGTACTTTAATGGGAGTGCAACTTTAATTTTACATTTTTTCCTGGAGAACACCAAGACTCTCCTAGGAGAGGTTTGGTGTTCTCCAGGAAATTAACTGGTTTAGAGCAGCAAAATATGAATGTGTACTCCCATTCGCTCTGACCGCTTAGTTTAGAATTGGTTGTCAATAGTAGCAACCCATGTTAACCTTAGCCCCTTTTGCCTAGGTGTTAGCTCATCTAACCAGTCACATCTTAATATAATTTTTCTCCTAACTTAGCCTATTGAAATATAATGTTTATTTGCTGCAGGTAAGACATGGTTATATAATATTTCCAGAAACTCTCACTTTAATAAAACCTGACCAATTGTTTCTATACAATTCTCCTACAATACAATCTTAGGGCTTATTCTTTGATACAATAATGAAGAAACTTGAATTCAAAATCTTTCTCCTAACCTACAAAGCTCTCAACAACCTAGTTCCATCTTATATTACAGATCGTATTGTTCCATATTTTCTTAACAGATCACTTTGCTCTCAAACTGCAGGCTTACTTACGGTTCCTACAGTCTCCAAAAGAACAATGGAAGGAGGATCTTTCAGTTATCAGGTTCCTTTCTTGAAAACCAAATTCCAGATTTTGTCTGTGAAGCTGACACATTTTCCATTTTTAAGACTGAACTTAAGACTTTCCTTTTTGATCAATCCTATAATTAAGGTTGGTTTATTATTTTGCCATAGGCTTAGACTACTAGAGGACAAATTGACCTAATTCCTTAAATACATGGTTAAAATTGAATAGTTTTCATTTGATATTATTTCAATCTTAACGTGATTCTTGACCTGCCATTGTGTATCTGTTCCTATCAAACCCAGCCGGTCAAAGCAGATGCCACCTTGTCCAGAGCCTGGTCCTGCTAAAGGTTTCTTCCTCATGAGGGAGTTTTCCACTGTCACCTTCATGCTTGCTCAAGATGAGAGTTCTGTGATGGAGTTAAATTCAAAGCAATCTGCTCCTCAGATAAATAGTGCAATTTATATATTTATATGCATTTAGTCCTCTGTCCTTAATTAATAGAGTAGAAATGTGCTTTTGGCATGCTATAAAAGTTATTTCTGTAAATCCTATCACTGCACTTTTGATGCAAACTGCAGAGTTGATCAAAGTGTGAGATGTTGGGACACTTTCTATTAACTTCTTAAATCAATCCATGAATAGATGTGGTCCAGAAGACCAAATACTGCATCAGCATGAACTGCTGCATGCTCTGTCAATGTCAAAGCATGCCCTAATGAATCTGATGTCCTGCCAGTAAATATTATAGCTTCAAAAGTTATATTTGAACTTCAATCAAACTTTTACATCCATTCCACTTGGAAACTTCACTATTTATTGCTGTATAACACAATAAGTGATAAAAAAAAAAGTAGTGACTGGGATTTAGCCAGTTTCTAATCATTTATCTGCCAAGTTGAAACAGAAGAACTGCTGCATATGCAAAAGGTTTGTAGGCTCAATCATCCAGCTAGATAACAAAAAAGGTTGAAACTAGTCCAGATGAAATTATTATTATTATTATTATTATTATTATTATTATTATTATTATTATTAT
>NC_056516.1:20155982-20163801 GCF_014905685.2 Nematolebias whitei
TTTTCAATTCACAGTCTAACTGAAACCACTTAACAAAGAACACCAGCTCTGACTAACAGTCTGCAATGTGTTTCTGAGTGGACTGCCATCTTCAAAATTGTATGAAGACTTGATGCTTTCAAGGGAATACAGCAAACTTCCATACAGATAAAAGGCATGCATCTTTGTGAGAAGCCCTCTAGGGCCATTTCACACTCCAAATCCTTCTCAGCATTACCCTTTAACATCCTTGTGAGACCTTCAATGAGCCTCAGACACATTTCTGACTATGTAAATTAGTCTTTTTCTTAAAAAAAAACTCTGAAAATGGTAGGCTATGATAGGGAAATGAAAAAATAAATGAACGAAAATCAAAACAACTTAAGAAATACTTCTTACACCGCTCATTCTCACTTGCCTTTCAGACAAATCACTAAACTTTTTCTAACGCTGAATCCCATTTGTCAGCATTGACCCTCCTGCCAGCATACATCTTTGTTTTACCCTTAGTTATATATCTTCATTCCAAGTCAGAAGGCCAAATAATCAAAATAATCAGATGCAGCATGTCATTCCTTCAAAATGTCTTTACATGATATCTTGTTCCACCCATACACCCATACATGAACAAACTTATATTATAACTACTTATAATAATAGTAATCAAGACTGTAATGGACCACATACACAACATTTTTATATGGCTGCTAACAAAGAATGACATTGAAACCATATGTGATACATCTGTTAGCATCAAACTGCACCTTATAGTTGTGACTGTAAAATGTTCTTGATGAAGAAAAGCAAGGCACATTTCACAATTTGTTTGTTATTTACAGAAAATTTATAGCTTGGTATAGTTTTCAGATTTTTGTTTGACTATGTCAGACTAAACACTGGTAGTTCTTGTAGAAGTAAAAATATTTCTTAGTGCAATAATAAAAAATGAAAATAAACATTTGTGCGGTAATTTGGCACATGCATATAAGTAAGTGTTCATTTTAACATGTAACCTCTATCTGCCACCAAGCTGATAGCATACTTTCATTTTTACTGAAAGCTTCTTTTCATAGTTTCCAAATTGTCTTGATATAAAGAAACACCAAGATCACTAAATGCTAGATACATACACTGCCTGCCCCCCAAAAAGTTGCCACCTGGATTTAACTAAGCAAATAGGTACGAGCCTCCTATTGGTTAATTACTGCATGGGCGATTATCTTTGCTGAAGTGATGCACCCATCATGCCTAGTGCCTAGTCATCAATGCAATATCTTGTTGAAAAATTAATGTAACACTGGATGGAAATAGGGCAGCACGGTGGCGAAACTGGTAGAGCTGCTGCCTCTCAGCGAGCAGGTCCCTGGTTCAAAGCCCGGTCCGGGGGCCTTTCTGGGTGGAGTTTGCATGTTCTCTCTGTGCATGTGTGGGTTTTCTCCGGGTACTCTGGTTTCCTCCCACAGACCAAAAACATGCATGTTAGGCTGATTGGTAACTCTGAATTGTCCCTAGGTGTGAGTGAGAGAGTGAATGGTTGTTTGTCTCGTTTGTCTCTATGTGGCCCTGTGATGGACTTGCGACCCATCCAGGGTGTACCCCGCCCCTCGCACAGTGATTGCTGGACATGGGCACTGGCAACCCCCGTGACCCAAAATGGAAGAAGCGGGTAAAGATAATGGATAGATGGATGGATGGATGGATGGATGGAAATAGATCTTGTGACATTGCAGAAGCTTATTGAAACAATGCCACAGTGAATGCATGCTGTAATATAAGCTAAAGGTGGTCCAGCAAAATTTTAGTGTGTGACTTTTTCTTGGTGGCAACTTCTTTTTTAATTTTTTGGCCAGGTTGTGTAATTTGGATAGACCAAATCCAGTCTTAGTAATTGTTAACCCTGCCTTGTGACTTTTCACAACTGTCTACTTTGTGGCTGTGTTGCTGTTCACACCAATTGCCTCCACTTTCCAATATCACTTACAATCAACCACTGATTATCCAGCAAGTATGAAACTGCACCATCTTACTGAAAAGGTGGAATCCTGTCACACTGGCATACAGTACTTGAAGTCACTGATTTTGTCAGAACCCATTTTGAATTAAAATTGTTTGCAAATGTAGACTCGATAGATTGGTGCTTGAGTTGGTACACATGCAACAATGGACCTGACTGAAACACCTACATTTAACAATAAACAGGTTTGTTTAAATATGTTTATCTATATAGTGTATAAGTAGCCTGCAAAATGATCTGCTTTGCTAGTTTTATCAGTGGCACAAATTAATAGAAAACACGGTTGTTCAGTGTCTACACTTGAAGATAAAAATGCTTAAATCAGTCAATCAATAAATCAGTTTGACATGTCTTTTGTCCATTTATTAGTGCAATTTTGTGAATCATAAACCATTTGCACAACAATTCAATAGTTATTTAACAAGTTTTGCTTTAACTTGGAAACCTCTACCACAGGGAGAGACAATACTCGTAACTACATTTTATAGATATATTAAAATGACTACATCAGTCTCTCTGTTCATCTGGATAAGCCATTTTTGACCATAACATAATGATTCCCATTGTTTTTATGAGTACCCAGGAAAAAAAAAAAAAAAATATATATATATATATATATATCAATCTGACATGTAGGCCAGGACACACAATAAGGAGAATTACTTAAAAAAAAAAAAAAAAAAAAAATTAAAAGTGCCCAGCCCTGGGCAGACATGTAGTTTGAATGTCTTACCTTCAGTGGGAATGGTAAAAACTTCTTTAGGGATGAAGAGCTTATCCTCGGCTGTTCTGGCCCAGTCCTTCATCCCTCTTCGTCCCTTCATAGGAAAGTTGATATCACTCGAAACTGCTGACACTGGCTCTCTCTGGATGGTTATCACTGAGCAAATGAGAAATAATAATAATAATAATAATTAAATAATTACATAACAAATAATGATAAGATGCATAGGTTATTAATAGAAAAAAGCTACAACTACATTCATTTTTTGTTGATGGTCAACAAACAGACATGCACATGAATATGACTGAATTTGACTAAGGCAATAATAAAAATAATAAAAAAATAAAAATAAAAATCACACACAAACTCTAACATGAAAAAAAAACAAACACACAAGAAAATACGTCCTTTTGCTAGTGATGAATTGGCAGAACATGAACTTACTGAGGTTGTTTGTAACCACTAGAAAACTCTGAAATGGCTTCTGAGCTTCTCCAACGAGGTGAATAAAATCCTCCAATATCCTCATCAGTAAAGCAGCACCGGGAGCGACCTGCGGATGGAAAGATAAAACAGATGAAAGGTGAGTTTTATCCTGCTATCATAATTAAAAGCCAGTGTCAACTTTTATCCATAGCAAGGCCATGCCTATTTATTATCAAGACCATTTATGGTGTTCCAGGTATGGCAATTGTGACTATGAAGAATAAAATACCCCATTGGGTTGCTTATTAATTAAGTCCACATGGCAAGTAAACATGTTAAATCAAGGACATCTGGAAAGCTCACATACAACAACTCTTGCAAAGATACATAGTCATGCATTAAAATAACATGGAGACACAGTATACAGGTGTGGTTGTATGGCTGCAATGATAACGTGAATATAGAATGAAGTCATAACAACCTTGTACAAGAATACAAAAACACGAGATTTAACACATTTGGTGCAGGTAAAGACAGACATTAATCTAGGATATTAGATGAAAATACACAACCAGGCATGCATATAGCACATATTCAAAGACGGTTTTACCTGGTGAGCATCCTCCCATTTTTCAAGATTTTCTAAGTCCAACATGTGGCTGACAATCTGGAAGAATTTCTAAACACAGAGCAAAAGTTTGCTGATGTAAAAGCAGTCTTAATATAAAATTGCCCCCATCATAAATTTATTCAAAACCCTCCAGCAGTTAATATTGTCGATATATTGCAATTCATTACTTCTCAAGTTTCACAAATACCTCTACTCACTAACAAAAAATCATCCAGAGTGGTGGAAATGAAAACTACACATGATGAAAGATCATGTGATAGTATTGCAATGGTTTGAATATCAAGGCCAAACAGATATCAGGGTTTGCACTACAGACATATTGCTGGTCTCAGTAGGGCGTGGCAACCAGTCAAGCCTAATATAAGGGCATCTTGTCTGAATTAATCCCATTCATATTTGATTGGGAAAATATGGGGGGGGGGGGGGGGTGTTGGCCAGGAAATAACATCAGTATAGTACAGGAAGTACATTGGCACACATAGTGAATGGGTGTTTTTTTGTCTGTTTGTCTCTTTCTTTGTTTTGAAGATTATATTAGTGAACAGTCTCAGAAGGGATGAGATTTGAGGAATGTCACTGACATGATGCTGTCCAACCACAGGCCCCTGAACCACCAACAAAAGTGACCTGAAGTCATGGATCCCCAAAACATAATTCCTTTGTAATGCCAGCGAGTCTTATTTTCACAGCATTGAGATAACTATTCAGCTTAATATCCTGATTCATGCTCAGCAATCCAGGTAGAAAAATGTAACAAAGTTAATCCAACAAAGTTAAGTCTGGTCCGCTGGACGGTTTCTTTTTGTTGAAACACTTTGTCTTTTATCAAAAATAATTCAGTTTGAGTTTGACAAACTTGAGTTTGTTGTGGCTCCTTGGACTGATCAAGCCTTTTGGATGAAAGATGAAACGTTTCAACAAAAAATAAACCGTCCAGAGGACCTGACTTAACTTTGTTGGATTTGTCTACCTGGATTATTGAGCATGAACTTTGAAACTAACAAAGTTAAGTCCAGTCTTCGAGGACTTGACTTAACTTTGTTAGATATTCAGCACAAATTAATTATTATTTTGTGTGTTTTTTTGTTGGACAACTGGAACCTTCACATGTGTGGGTCATCTCACATATCTCATTTGTTCCAACATCAGACCACTTGGGCATTTGCATGTACCACAGACCAACCAAGCAATTGCATATGTGGCCTTGTGCAACCCTATAATGTTCCCACTATCAAACTCTGTCAAGGGCTGGTAATATTGTCTAATGCACCTGAAAGGCTTTTGTATGTCTGATGAGCTTCACTCACTTTTTTTGATTGTCAGATGCTTGGAAAACTGCCTGACAACACAATTCCTCCATTTGTGATGTCACCACTCATGTCCTTTGGGGCATGTTCTAGATGTGCTAGGCAATTTCAAATTGGACAAATTAAATATCTAGTTCTAGTCTGCAAGTGTACCTAATTACATTCACATTGTTGGTTCTGGATGTTTACCATTTTTGTCAGTGAGTATAATACAAAATAAAAATACAATAAAAAAAAAGTTAAATTGATAACTGAGAACTAGTGTTTTCTTTCCCCCTACAAACAACAATGACACATTGTCATGCAAATCTGGTGGAATTGAAAACAGCTTCTACAATGATTCTTTTTTTTTTTTTTTTGTAATTGTTGTTTCAATCTGTATTTTGAAAGAAAAGGAAATGTCTGCATAATTTGTACAACTTGAGCAGTCTCAGTCAGAATCATGGGAGGCTGTGCCCACCTGCACGTCGTCGGGAGCTGGGATGTAGGTTGCTCTTTTGAAGGTGTCAGTCACATTTCGTAGAATCTCCGTGGAGAAGAGAAGGTCACCACTGTAGTAGTTCCTCCTCTGCAAGAGTTCCAGGAGACTCCGTACGATCTGAGACATGCCCTCCCCGGCCAGGGTCCTCTGACCCTTCGCAAGATGCTCTAGCAACTACAGTTTGGTGAGAAATAGAATTTAGGGGGAAAAACATGTTTAGGAAAGTTAATCCTTTCACTTCCACATGATGAACTACATGTTCAAATAACAAAATATCTGCAAACTGCAATAAAACATACCTAAACTGCATATGCAATACCATGAGATAGAATTTCAACATCTTCAACTGATTTTTGTCAATTTCTATTTTTAAAAACTGGAACAACTTTCAAGTTTCAGCAGAAAACGTTAATCACGTGTTTAAAATACATCACAGACAGGCTAAAATACCCCAAAACTAAAGATAAGCAAATATTTCAGTAATTGAAAGGACCAGTGTGTTTAACATATTTCTGTCTAGATCAAACTGCAACCAAAAAAACTATATATTTTTTTATTTACTTGCATGGCTTAAACTAAATTCATACTATGCTCTACACATTCTACATTACTGTAGAATAATATAGCAAACTAAATGGGGAAATAAGGCTGACATACTGGCAACATAATGAAAACCTATCATATTTCACACAATTGTCATTACTAAAATGATCAAATATGCAAAAAAAGAAACTGGATTATATTATCTATGATGCATATCATCATTAAAAGCTAACTCTTTGAATTGGCTTTGCCTTTTAATGTTAGTGTTTCTTCTTAAACATAACAAAACAAACAAATATGTTCTAGAAATTATTGAATAGGTTCATGAACCCTTCTAAAAATTATAATATGTAAACAGGATGTTATTGCATAAATAAACTCAAGTGAAAGCTGCACTATGCAAAGAACAAAAAAAGCATCAGTATTAGAGAAGGTTGTGCAAACACCTCATTTATAATCCAATAATTGGTTAGATGTGTCCTTTTGAACTGTCTGTAAAAGCTCTTAATGACACTTTATTGACTGAGTCTGCACTCGTGGAATACAGACAACACTCAAAAACCTGCTGTGGTTTGTTAAAGCAACATGGACTCGAGGTAAATGAGGAGAATTACCATATAGCTTGGTTCCAGATAAAAACAGTTTGAAAGACATGCAATGCAACACCGGTCCATAACGCACATGGCATGAGTAACATAGACATCTGTGAGGGCACCATTGATGCTGAGACTTTCAAGAAACATATGCAGCAAATTAGATAAAAAAAAGGACACTTTTTTATTTATTTAATATTTTTGCAGTATGGCTTCACAGTAATAGGAATCCAGTTGTTAAAATAACCCCCCTGTAATGCAAACTTGTCATTTATTGCGATCATGTAGTGCATTGTACATCATAAGGGGAAAAAAAAGGGCTTCAAAACAAAGAGGCAAAATACAGAACTTTAAATCAATCATAAAGTGTTTTATCAAAACCTTTTTGCGTAGTGTTTTTGACATCGAAATAAAACAGAGGTGTTGGCTGTGAGACGACAGGATATTTCAAAATGTGAGCATGTGTGCGGTGGATTTTTAGTGTTTGTGCCTAAAATAAGTAAGCAAAATGCAGAAGTTGGATCTCAAGAAGTTGGAGGTATTAAAATAAAGCCCATGTCTGCCTGTTAAATGCAGACTGAATGTAAAACAATCAGTGTGCTAGTAACTGGAAGAACAGAAGATTACAGCAACCACAGAAAATTAATTATTGGATAGTGGTGTTAATGAAAGGTTGCAATAGAAGCTAAGGGTGCAATCAGATCTGCCATGCACAAACGCTGACCCCCATCTCCCTCCGCCATCCTCGAGCAGATAGAAAAGGTTGGAGTTCAGAGAGCAGGAAAAGAGTCTCCCTGATGAACACATCCATTAGCTATGTTCATTAATTGATAAGTGTGAGCGCATCTCTCTGGAAAAAGCTAATTAGAGATAGGGGCAAGTCTTCAGTAAAGACACTATTTGTCTTCCATTTCGAGTAAACAGTTTTACTAAATGAATTTAAACAGAATTACATGATAATTATATAAGTTAACTTTGAGGTAGAGATTGACTCCTAAAAACAGATAACACTTCTTAAATTTACTGATAAAACACAGCAATGATAAACAATGTTTCAACATGTGTGTGTGTGTGTGGGGGGGGTCTTTTTCTTGTTCAAGATGGTGAAAACATTTTGAAAA
>NC_056516.1:20163901-20165293 GCF_014905685.2 Nematolebias whitei
AGAGATTATTATGACTTTTTTGATCAATGGAAACTTACAGATAAACGTAAATATCTATAATCAAGTGAGACGCATCTGGCGAAGCTCGGAGGACCCCAGAAAGCAACCCCGGTATTATCCAGCATACATCGACGACTAGCAGATCCTGGAGAAACAACAGAGAGAGAGCGAAAGAGAACAGACAGTTTAATAAAAGTTTATGTTTCTATGTACATTTATCTATCTATCTACGTATTTATTTTTTTATCCCACCCCCCCCGTCTCTTTCTTTCTTCAGGGGTCAGCACAGCGAACTGACTTGGACAATGACTTGGCATTTGTTTTTATGCCAGACGCCCATTGTGACGCAACCACAGACCACTGAGCTTCCACAGTCTTCTGAGCAGATGGTGGGGGTTAAGGGCCTTGCTCAAGTACCCAGAGTGTGGTAAATGAGGTGGAGGCAGATGTGGGTGCTTCACCTTTCCCACCCACATTTTTATGTTGTAAGTCTGGGGAGTTGGATCAACGATCTTCTGATCTAATGCCTACCTTTAACCTCTGTGCCACCTCTTCCAAGTTCAAGTTTGTTTGTTTTTTATTGTCATTCGAATCACATGTGGTGCATGAAGTGGAACCAAACTATGTACTCCAGGCCCCAGTTACACCCAAATATAGCAAAAATATAAAGTATAAAAAGGAACAGTATAAAAGGATCTAAAATATACACTAAGATTCACACTAATCAAATGCTCAACATAGGCTAAAATATCTAAGATAAACGCTAAACACTAATGTAAAAGAATACAGTGTATTTAACAGCAGCCCGAACATGAGTTTCTGGTGAGTAGATGGATATGAATGAATACAGCAGCATGGAATAATCAGCAATGTGATATCAGCAGCATGGATAAGTCACATATCAGCAATTAAAGAGACAATTAAAAGTGTAACAAATTATTTATATTTTTTAATATCAAATTATCAATAATAATGTTGTTGTTGTTATTGTTGTTGTTGTTGATGCTGCTGCTGCTGATGATGATGATGCTGCTGCAGATGATATAACTGCTATTGTTTTGCAATGTCAATATTTTTGACACAATAAACACTTTAAACATTTACAAATTTGTTTAAACTAAAACCTGAACATTTTGATTTTTTTTTTGTTTTATAAATTTTGATTTTAGAAAGAATACAGCTTTTTTTTGTTGTCATATTTGATGACTAAATGTTTTTGAGATAATGCATTGAATGTGTTTTGTTGCCAGCTTCTTTACATACAATTAAATGCAAGTGTTATTAGCAGAGCTGCAAATTCAGCAAACTAAATAAAGTAAATAATAAATAAATAAATAAATAAATAAATAATAATAAATGAATTATATATATATATATATATATATATATATA
>NC_056516.1:20165393-20174221 GCF_014905685.2 Nematolebias whitei
AAAAAAAAAAAAAAAAAAAAAGGTTACTAAAATATAAAACAAACAGTTACCCTGATTATCATTAAGCTCAAATATCATGTCTTGATCATATTGTTCAAATTTGATTGACTGAAATACTGAGTACCTGGGGCTGTACCTTGTGGCTAAAGCTTTTCGACACTCTAACTTGTACATGGACACATGATGGGTAAATGTTTTAACGCTCATCAAATATTTCACCAGGATTGTCTTTAAACATACAAAGTAATCTATTTGGCCACAAACCTGTTCCTGAAAGACATAATTGATTATTGGTTTTTTGTTTTGTTTTTTTGTGTGTGTGTGTTTTAATTGGATTATGAGGAATGTTAAGGAACTGTCTACCTACTGTAAATTATTTTCTGAATTATTATAGTTTAGAGGAACAGCGCTGACAATTTAAAGGCTATAGTTTAATTGGTGCAAATACCAAAACAGAAAACAGGCCATTCTTCGATTTCAAAATAGTCAGTTCTTTTTATTTTATTTTGGGGTTTTTTTTCTGGACCCTATTTTGAAATAAAAAAAAAGAAAAATAAGCATCAACTTACAAGTATTACACAATAGTTACATAACAGTCTATAATTGTTGACACTGAAGTCAATATCTATGAATTTATAATAATCACAAGTAATGTTCCATGCGAAGCAAATATTGCAAAATCCAATCTGTTAAGACTAGTACTCACCAAGAGTAACTAGGTGTAAACTGAGTAACAAAAAAATATTTAACATCCATCCATCCATCCATTATCTTTACCCGTTTATTCCATTTTGGGTCACGGGGTTCACCGGTGCCCATGTCTAGCAATCACTGTGCGAGGGGCGGGGTACACCCTGGACGGGTTGCAAGTCCATCACAGGGCCACATAGAGACAAATGAGACAAACAACCATTCACATTCTCATGCACACCTAGGGACAACTTTAGAGTTACCAATCAGCCTAACATGCATGTTTTTGGTCTGTGGGAGGAAACCGGAGCACCCGGAGAAAACCCACACATGCACGGAGAGAACATGCAAACTCCACCCAGAAAGGCCCCTGGACCGGGGTTTGAACCAGGGACCTGCTCGCTGAGAGGCAGCAGCTCTACCAGTTGCGCCACCGTGCTGCCTCTGACTGACTCATGAGTCCCAATTCAGTGCAATAATTCTAATCTTTAAGCAAAGTGTTAACCCAAGTGAGGCAGTAAACAACCACCTCAGGCTATGAAATGCTTTGAATGAGAGTTGTTTTAGGATGGCAGTAATCTATTTTGATCTTGACCTCAATTAATCCTCACCAGCTCAGTTTCCCCAAACTGCAATTGCTCAGAGAGCTACCTACTGCAAGTTAAACTGTTCATAACTTCAGCAGAGAATGCCACTTAAAAATAATGAAATGTTTGCTAATAAGTGGAACCAAATGTTCTTCTAGGTAAATTAGTTTTATGTTTACATGAAACTTTGAAACATGAATGATAAACCTGTTGCAAAATAGTGTCTCCATTTGGTCAGCCGACATATAGTCAATTGTGTTTAAATTAATCCAAAACATGTTATTTAGCTGGCCAATTATGTTTAATATGTTAATCATGGGGCAGCACGGTGGCACAACTGGTAGAGCTGCTGCCTCTCAGTGAGAAGGTCCCTGGTTCAAACCCCGGTCCAGGGGCCCTTCTGGGTGGAGTTTGCATGTTCTCTCCGTGCATGCGTGGGTTTTCTCCGGGTGCTCCGGTTTCCTCCCACAGACCAAAAACATGCATGTTAGGCTGATTGGTAACTCTAAATTGTCCCTAGGTGTGAGTGAGAGTGTGAATGGTTGTTTGTCTCGTTTGTCTCTATGTGGCCCTGTGATGGACTTGCGACCCGTCCAGGGTGTACCCCGCCCCTCGCACAGTGATTGCTGGACATGGGCACCAGCGACCCCCGTGACCCAAAATGGAACAAACGGGTAAAGAAAATGGATGGATGGATGGATGGATGTTAATCTTGCTAAATGGTGACTAAAAGCAAATAATACATATATAAACAAGTTGCACAATCATAAAGAAAGAAACTGAAAAGTGAAATAAAGAAATGTGGCTAAATGGTCATCCAGTGCTGATGAACGTAACAAATTAGCAATCTGTGACAACGTGGGGACTTCCATGCATTTTCCTCACATAACTTGAATCTTCTCAACTGACCATAATCGTGCAACCACATATTTTATAGGGTGAATCTTCATCCTCAGGCTTTGGTTTGACTAAGGTTATGTTGGCACCTCAGGTTTTTATGCCCAATTCAAATGTTTTGCTCACATTTAATTTTTATGCGTGGCCGTTCATATTTATCATTAAAATGCAAACATCCATCAGACTCCATGTCAACTGTTTACAGTACAGAGGTGAGCCACATGTGCAGAAGAAAATGTGACACCACACGCAGCACACTCGTGTTTTTTAATCAAGTACAAATTAATATGAGTACATCTGGACCTGCCATTCTGTGGTCCTTGTGTCTCCTTCCTGTTCCTCTCAAACCCAGCCAGTCGAAACAGATGGCAGCTAGACCTGAGCCTGCTTCTGCTGGAGGTGTATTTCTGTTAAAAGGGAGTTTTTTTATTTTTTTTATTTCCACTGTCACCATTCTGCTTGCTCAGATTGGGAGGCTGTGATAAAGTGAAGATTCAACACAATCTGCTGGCTTCCTTAGACAGAAAACTTTTACTAATGTTTTTTTCTGTATGTGAATGTTTCTATTTAGTGTCCTGAGACAACTTATGTTGTGACTTGGTGATATATAAATAAATGAATTGAATTCTACACATGTTAGCATGTGTAATTCTGAAGTTGTTGTGCAATAAGGACCAATTAAATGATCAAACATGCTTGTCTGGCCCAGTGTTTAGATTTAATCCAGTCTGAACAGCTCCCCCTCAACACCTTTGTATTTCTTGAATGGGAGCGATTTATGAATGTAAAAACAAATTCCAGTATTGGTCACATCACATTAGTATTGATATGATCTGATGCTAAGGCTGGCATCATGTAGTATGTTGCTGTAGATTCTTAATCATCCAGGAAATAGTACATTAAAAGTATAAAGACAATGCAAATTCACTTTTGTTCTGTAGCTGAAGAAATGCAGAGTTCCAAGATTTAAACTGCACAAAGGTGACGTCAATATTATTAATATGTGGATCGATCCACATCCCCCATACCTCACTGATGTACAAGCTGGAGGAAATGAGACATGACTGTTCAGACTGCAGTCACTTTGAAAATCATTGAATATGTATCTGATTCAGTAGCACTAATGAAAAGACCTGGGTCGGATTTGGAAATTTTGGATTTGTCTCGTTCAGACTGATATGAGTTGCATATGGGCAAAAAAAAACAAACATACATAAAAATCAGTATTGGGCTGCATCTGCCTGCAGTGTGAACCCAGACTGTTATTTATATATGTGTATATATATATATATATATATATATATATTTATATATATATATATATATATATATATATATACTTATATTTATTTTTTTCTTACTGATACCTTTGTTGTACTTGAGATGCACAGTAAAGCTGTAGGGAGATTAAAATTAATTATTTAAAAAGCACTGCATAAAACCATTTTTTTTGGGGATCCAGTAAACGGATTTGTTACAGAATGCACTGACATAAACCGTTTCTATTTTTCACTAATGACAGCATGCATGCAAAGGAGCTAACCACTTGTAAATACTTTTAGAGGTTCTTTAACCTTGCTCATAGAAACAATGAGCCCAGTAAATACATTCATTAGTTCAAGACGCTTGTCCTTTTTTTCCTTTGCAAAGGACATTGCTTTATTTTATTTTTAAAGTGGTCCTTCCTTCTCATCTTCCATAATTAGGAAATCAAACTGATAAAAGTGAGACCATTTTCAAGGCTAGGGTCTTTGAATACAATGTGTAGTCTGCAAATGAGCCAGTGGAGCATGGAAAACACAATTCATGTTGGAGGATTAGTCAAAGTAAACTTATGAGTGGCAGTATCAAATAAGAGCCATTATTCAAATTAGTCTTGTTTTCACTAAAATAGTTCATAGTATGATTTCATGAACACGAGTGGGGGATAGACAGAGTGATCAATAGCTCAGATGGATCTTGACAAAGCAAATCATACAAAGACAAAAATGACAAAATCCAACACAGCAGCATTAGAATAAAGCCATGCAACCCAGCTTTCATTAGTTTTTTTTACTCTATAAATAAAGATAAACCTTACTGGAATCCAAAAGAATCATGTGCAAACCATTTATCAACATTTTGACAGAATAAAACTTAGAGAATCTTCAAAAAGGTGACAACAAAGAAATACCAATCTAAAATGTCTTTGCAATGTGTTAAACCACTTACTGCCACGGTGATTTTAAGGTCCTGAAATGTTGCAGGATACAAATGATGACTGAGATGTACTACGTGCTGATTTATTATTGACATGATTTACTATGGCAAATAAAGAACTATGAGTCCTCGAACTATGACCCTTGCCGTAATGAAATATGAAATGCAGAATAAATAAATAAAATGCATCCTAAAAAAGGAAACAGCTTTATTACTGTATTCTTTCATTAAGTTCTCATCTCATCACATATTTATGCTCATACATGTCTTTTTAAAGACAGACCGCCAAATGTAAAAAAAAACAACCCAGACAATGTATGCAAGCATTGTCACATATAAATAAAAAAAATTAAGTTAAATTGCTTTGCAATGGTTTTACATAATGCTTTTGGAATATGGTCTTGACCAATATCTTATGACCACAGGTGATCGGTGGACGTACTGGTAAATCAAGAGCTTTGCCTTCTGATTCATTTATCTACGGACTGGAGCAATGCCCTTAGCACTGTAGGCACAACCCTGACATGTCAGGTCCAATACTTGCTTCTCCCTATCACTCGAAAACAAGACCCCAAGGTACTGAAACTCCTTCACTTACAGCATCAACACAACTCTAAACCCAAGGGAGTATTCCACCTTTTACTGGTTGCGAACCATGTCAACAGATGCTATATGATTAAATAAAGCTAAACACATAAAGACATAATATATGTCAAATGCAATCATTTCAACTGCCTCTCATCATCACATATTGATCTATTTTTAGCTGTCTTCCAACATGTGGTTTGGTCCACAGTCAAAATTCTGATCAGCTCTATGAATCGGTCATTCAATAAGGATGAGACACTGACGACTGTCTTCTTTAAATTGTTATGTAACAATTAAAATTATTATGCAGGAAGATGCAGCTGCTGATCAGTTCAATCTGTGCCAAAACCCAAGTCAGAACATAGTGCACATCAAAGTACTTGACATATTGAGAATAAAAAGCAGTATCTGATGAGATGGGAGTCGGAATATGTGAATTATTATTATGATTCATTTAATTTGTCGGTTTGAACCTATTTGTACATTTGTAATCGATGCAAGCAGCGAGCCCAGCTCCATCAGCTTTTTGGTAACTCTCTGCGGCTCCTTTCATTTTGTTTTCCCGACATTCATTTTTCATAATACCTCCCTTTGCTTCAGTGCAGCAACTCAGAAATTCTTAAATGTAACTGGTTTTGAGTTATTTACACCCTCTGCCCCAGTCTATCTCCTCATCTGGCACACATACCCCCCCCCCCCCCCTCCACACACACACACACCACACACACCCACCAGACATACACACACATAACTCATTGATCTGTGGCATAGCACAAAAACACCCCTCCCCCCAACCCCTCCCCTTCTTTTGAGTGTGTGATGATTGTCAGCATAGCGCTAGGGGGCAATATCTGCCTTATTATCATTCTCCCTGCATCACAGCCTGACAGTTTGTAAAATGAATACAAAAGGCATAATCTGGGAGCCAATTTGCATGCTAAATGCTGGCGAAGGAACATTTTGTAATGCAGGCGTGCGGGTAATGCTGCAGTTTAGCCCAACTTTATCCCTGCGAGACTATGGCTAAAGCGATTGTGCTGCTACTACATGTATTTACATTTGCTTTTGCCGTCTCTGCCCATCTGCCTTCCCTCCTTGCCCCAGAAGTCCCCTTCCCCACCTCGCTCTCTTGGCCAAAAGCCTCTCTACTTACACTCAAGGAGTTCTTTTCACCTCCGGTAGAGGAAATGCTCCATCTTTTTTCCGTCTGTGGTGATGAAATGAAAGGAAGAGAACAAAAAGGGGATGAGGGAAAAGAGAAAGAAAGAGAAGAAGGGGAGGCAGGGGGTGGGGGTAGCAGTTATCATAGTCACTGACAACTGCCTTGAAACAACAGTCATGTTCCAACACCTTTGTCGGGTGAACAGGCAGCTGTTGCTTCGTGCTCACACCTTACCCCTTCCACGTCTCTCTGTCTCCATCGGCTCACTGCTCCTCACACATGAACACACTCACGGAACAGGCATACATGAACCCAAGCAGCGCAGACAGTGATTACTATAAAACATGCTTGAGATGTGTTGGAGCCGGCTCTATTTGCACCTTTCAGTCCTGTCAAAGCTCAGAGGAAATTGTGGATGTGAGAGCGGTTTGACATACAGAAATATTCTACGTATTAGCCTCCACTAACAACATTATAGTCACTACAAAAGAGTTAAAAACATGTGTGATGGAAAGGTGTAAAGTTCTTTGATATAATCTGCAAAGGTCTTAATGATACATCTACTGCACAGTGATAGAGATGTTGCAGCTCATTGCTTCCTAATATTAATAATAATGTGCTGTTAGTGCATAAAGTGCTATCTGCACCACCTGCATTATTGATTTTACAGTGGAAGGATAACAATAAGACATAACATAGTTAAAGCTAAGCTATAAAGAGGCCCTGCTGACTGTACGTTCTGTGTTTGACTTTTGTTGCTGCTTCTCTGCAGTTCTGTCTAAAGTTATATTGCAGTTGCTTGCTTCTATGCGGTTGGTTGTTGTGTACATTTGACTTGCAATCTGCACAGATGATGTGAAGTAACAAGTGTTTCCCAGTAGATTGTCCAGTGAAGCAAAATCAGTGCAAAAAATGTATGGAAAAAAACAATGAAAACACAAGTCGATGGTGTTTGGTGTTGGGTTTCTTTCTGTAGCTGTGTTGACTAGTGAAGGGGATCATCATAAAGCTATTTGGACTCTTTAAATCCAAAAACCCTTTTGGAATTAGTTCAGATTGAGTCCCAGTTGTGGTTAATCTTAAACATATTGATTGTAGTATCTAAACGTTTTGTACATTACTGAGACAAAAAACAAGTTTGCAAAACCTCATTATGTAAAATGTCAAATTGTAATTTATCAACAAAAAAATAGAGCACTTACACTCACCAGCCACTTCATTGGGCACACATGCTCAATTGTTTGTTAACAAAGAGCTAATCAGCCTGTTGCATGCCAGCTACTCTATACATTTAAGCATCTAGATGTGATGAAGGTGACTTACTGAACTTGAAAGTGTCAAAACAGGGAAACAAGTTGGATTTAGGTGACTTTTAACGTGGCGTAGTAGTTGGTTCAAGACAGACTGAACTGGCATTTTTAAAAATTGCAGATCTAATGGGAATTTCACACACAGTCATGTCTAGGGTTTATAACGAATTGGAGAAGTAAATAAATAAATAAATAAATGAATAAATAAATAAAAGGAAATATCCAGTGAGTGACAGTGTGGGGATGAAAATGTCTTGTTGATGTCAGTGGTCAGAAGGAAATCAGTAAACTTGTTTAAGATGATAGAAAGGCAACACTGCAAAATACAATATCTAAATGCACAGCACCTTAAATGTGTGTATCTCATTGGTGACAACAGCATAAGACCACACAAGATTTTAAGAATATTTCAGAAAACTGTTTGGTGAAACAGCCACACAGACCAGTGTCCTTCTCCTTCCTCTGGCCATTCATAAATCACAGATGGCCACATTCTGCAAAGACATGACCTTTCAGGAATTAAGCAGACAGTGTCAAACTAAAAGGGGCATGGAGCAGAACTCATCTGTGTTGTTGAATAGTGTAATGCATTAAACATGTTAGGGACCTTGTGTTCATTTCAAAACAAAATTAATTAACTCACTTTAGCGATCCTCTTTGGGGTTCACATTTTTTTTTAAGTAACTACAAAATTGCTGTGTGTGATCATCAATATTCCCTTGGTGATGAATCTGTTGTTTAATCTCAGGAGCAGGTGGTCACACACTAATGTCACTTTATCACATTACTGAGCCGTGGATTTGCAGCTTCCCTTTTTACACGTCAGCTGATCCGGCTCTGTTACTACCTCGCTTGGCGTCACAGGATTGCAAAAAATCACATATGTGTAACAGCATTGTCATATTTTCATCTCAATATGGATCAAAATCTCTGTGGAATATTTCCAACACATTGCTGAATTTATTCCATGAAGAATTAAACCAGATCAAAAAGTATAACTATATGTCCAACTTGGTACTAGCAAGGTGTCCTCAGAAAGTGGCCAGTGACTGTAAATGTTCACATTACAGTAGTCCCTCGCTACTTCACGGTTCATTTTTGCGGACACGCTTTATTGCGTTTTTTTCAAAGTAAAATTGGACACAACACACAATTGGCTGATTGAAGGATGAGCTGCACGATCAGCATGGCATTTTTATTTAAAATAAATTATTTTAAAATAATTAGCACCTGCTGAACATGTGTGCAGCCCACAGCTGCAGGAGAAGCTCCGTCCTGCAGCTGTGTGTCGTATCTCCGCTCTGCAGCAGAGAAGTTTGCGTGGCCGAAAGTGCTGGCACAGAGCTGAAATCATGATATTCTGTGCTCTTTTAGAGTGTTTGGAGTTTAGAAACA
>NC_056516.1:20174321-20177331 GCF_014905685.2 Nematolebias whitei
ATATATGCATGCTAAAATTAAAATAAATTTAAATAAAACAAACAAACAAACAAAACAAGTTTTGACTTTTCATGTTGACTTGCTGCAGCAGAATAATTATCACTTGGACTGCTGAATTAAAATAAAAATAAAAAAACAACATGCTTAGATGTGGGTGAGAAATTAAGCTTTAGAAAATGATGAGGGTTAGAAGAAATGGGTGCAGGTAAGTGGGTTAACTTTACCTTTGTCGACTCTGATGCCCATGGTTCTGCTGACTGTGTGGCTACGATCAAACTGGGACATGACAAGCATGCAACACAAAGGCCCAGTCAGCAAACAGAGCACATGGAACAAAAACAAACAAAACGCAAAGAAATAAAGGAAGAATAAATCAATAAAATGCAGCTGTTATGCAAAAAAATAAAATAAAAAATACATTCACTGATTGTGACATTCAAGTGAAACAAGCATTAAGAAAATGGAACATCAACGATGTGGAAGAAAACTTAGTGGATGCCAGAACGGTGCATTCATGTTTCAACAGTCAGGAGTGGGATTTGATTCATTAAGCATAAACTACTGTACTTTATGTTTTTTTTTTGTCTGTTTATACAATTATGTACTAAAACTAATAATGCAATCTTAATTCGGTAATGGCACAATTCATTAGGAAGTATGAAAAAAGCAAGACCTTGCATGGTAGCAATCTGCACCAATTACCCCGTTAGCTTGAAAGGAATCTGTGTCAAAAGCAATAAGCCTCTTCAAAGGAGCTAAATTTGGGTGAATGTAGGGTACATCAATGTAATTAGTGCAAAATATTGCAAACAAACAAGCAATCAGCCACACAGGCTTGGGTTACTGCTCTCTGGGCCTGTACGATTCAAGACCAGTCCCCTAAACAAAAACAAAAAACAACAAAAAAAAAACCAGTTCCAGACGGTGATTCAAACCTTTTCACCTCCTTTTAATTGGCCCAAGGACACAGAATGAGCTAAATTAGTATTGTGCCTGTTGGTGCACGAAGCCAGTGTAAGACTGGTTCCGCCTCGACCGCCCGTCCTCTCATTAGGAGTCACTGACAGAGCTAAAGCTTTACTCTTGACGGCCCTAGCCTTTCATGGGCAATTTGAATAGAAGGATGAGAACAGTTGATGAATTTATACTTGGAGAAGGGGCAAGGAAATAATTAAAAACAAGCTAATGAGAATAATTAATTATTCAATTAATGCCTGAAATGCGATATTAAGTGTTTAGCTTTTTTAGGGGGGTGAGGTAAATCATGGACACAGCAAGACAGAAAATGTCAAGCTGTGAGGACAAACAAGGAGAATGAGATATGAAGATGGAGGAGAAGGCGGACTTGCGTTATTGCTGGTATGTTTGAAACCTTGTCAGCTTTATGCTTGCAAATTGACAATCAAGACCTATGGGCTTTGTAAGCACATACACATTGCCCTCACTGAAACAACAAAAAAAAAAAACGAGTCGTCATTTAAAACAACACATCTCCATTTTAAAGGAGACATCCTCCAAAGCATGCGCATTATTTCCTAACAGTCTTAGAAACCTTGCCGGGATATCAATATCAGCGACAAATCTTCACAGCAGAAGCTTAAAGATGCAGTCTCACTCCTGCTTAATCGACAAGGCTAATGATTTCTCCTAGACAATTCCATATTATATATATATATATATTTGATTAGAAACTAATAAATGGAAAATTTATAGATTTTACACAAACATGCCTGCAGTCAAATAGGCTGAATGAATTGTAGAATTATATATCTCATTGCAAATGTGCTACGTGTCCCTGCTCAAATCATCCAACTTAAGTAAAATCACAAATGTTTCCTTTCTATCTTTTCTATACAACTACCTTCACTGTCATCTGATGAGGGGAAAAAGGATTCATGCATCGTTTAATAACAATCTCAAAACAGGATAAAGATACGTTCTTGTTTGTGAGCTAAAAATTACATCAGCCAAGCCATTATGCAGCGCTAACTCTTTCTTACACTCACACACCTACCCTCCATCCCACACACAGTGAGGCACAACACTGAATCATTGGGCACTGCATGCAAATCTGTGCTCTGACCTTCTGAACTCAATGGAAAGGATAGAGAAACAGCAGGCTAATTCCACAACAGCAAAGACCAAGATGCCGCTCTAAATGTTTAACATAAGCATGGACGCTAACACTAATACATTGTGTTATATACGTACATATTGTGTCCTCGCTGGCTTTTGGTAAACTCAATGACTACATTTGTATTGTTTCTACATTTCAGAATACAAAAAAAAAAATAAAAATAAAAATAAATAAAAGGACATGGACACAGTCCATCTACTAGTCATGTGGTCCCTGCCAAAGCAGCCACCATACTTAAAACTGAGTGTGATTTGAATTTGCTGTTACCATTAGCATTAATGTGAAGCCCACTCTCTCCACTTCAACAGAGTATTATCAGTGCAGAGAGGCTTCAGAAATTGGAGCAGGTGTTACATTTATGTCTAAAAACACTCACGTTGGGGTTGGCAGCTGTTGTTTTGAGGTCAGTGATGAAACACTTGATAGTGGTAGCAAGTTTAACAGAACGCTAACTAGTTGCATACAGTATAGCATTCCATCATCCAAAATGCAAGTATATCACAGTCTGCCACTAACAATTCTCATTGACATAGTTTTTTTTAACCAATATATGTACATATAATACTTTGTAAAAATAATAATAATAATAATAATAAGGATAATAATAATAATATGTGTTGTCATCATTGTATGTTCCCATAAAATGACGAAATTGGCTCTCTGCATTTGACTCATCCACCCCCAGGTGGGGTGGTGGGCGACTTTTGGGGGTGCCCGGAGGGCAATTGAGGATAGGGTGTCCTGCTCAGAGACACCACGAGAGTGCAATGGCTGGGGATCGAGCCTGGGACTTTCAGGTCCTGAATCGGCTGCTCTGCCTCTACCCCCCCCCCCCCCCATACATACACACACACACCCCCACGTGCCCCGCCT
>NC_056516.1:20177431-20181696 GCF_014905685.2 Nematolebias whitei
TATATATATATATACATATGTATATATAATATCAAATATATATATATATACATATGTATATATAATATCTGTTCATATAGCAATGATAAAATACAAAGTGAAGTGGAAAATTGAGTTGGCATTGTGGGCACTTTGATAGTCTCATGTCGAGGGTGTGGCACCTCCTCAAGCCTTGTTACAAATGGGGATTTAGTGAGGAATCATACAGCTGTTGTAACTGGCTCCTGATGACCGTCAGATCAGCAATGGGTTGGAGCTGACAACTCACACGTTCAATTGGGTAAACAATCTGGGGACTTGGCTGGCCACAGTAGAATCTTAATATGACAGAGACAGTCCATAAATTTACTTGATTTTTATTTATGTATTTATTTGGAGCAGCTCCTCACTAAGTGCATAGGAGATGAAAACAATATCATGGTGTGTTGTTTGTGCCCCTTGAGATATGCAGTCAAGTCCAGAACCACCACTTCCCTTGGTTCTTTTCAGGAACACTGTCTACTGGTTTTCCAGTATAGACATACATTTTCCTGGCATAATTTGTCCTGGCATCACATGATGACCATATATTCATGCCATATTTATATAGCTTGCTTGGCATATAGTTCTTGAAAAGGCAACATCCTCTAAAACCAACAAGGCACTCATCCACTGTGATATTTGGACTTGGATTGCAGATAAGTGGCAGACGCTCCACCCACTTGTCCCAAACTTCTCTGATCACTTCCAGTTTGCCTTGTTTGATGCCAATCTGGTATTTATTCCAGTTGTCAAAGCAAATTAACTGTGACATCATGTGGAATTTTTGGAGTGACATTGTGGTTCAAAAAATTGTCTGACCAGACTCTGTCCCATAAAGTGCTGGTAGATATATCTAAAAAAAAGTTAAGTCTGGTCTGCTGGACATTGAAAAAACAAAACAAAACAACCAACCAAACAAACAAAAAAGTAGAAATGTCTTGTCTTTCAACTGAAAGACTTCTTCAGTCTGAGGTGCTCTGTTCAGCTCAGTCTTACAAATAGCACCTACTCATAGTGGATCAACCAGTTTGCTGCTGACGACCAAAAACAGCTGCCCACATGATCAAGAAGGACCATCAGCCTAACGATGGATCATTAACACCCTGATGGCTGTTTGCTATTCACATGGGGCTGGGTGATACTAGCAATAGCAGCATTGTAAGAGGGGGACAGTTGAAGATGGAGGCCTCCATCCCTGTTTAATGATGGACTGTTTCTTTTCACAAATATGGCCTCCTTTACTCCTCTCTCAAACCATAATTCCTCTCTATCAAGGATGTGAATATCTTCATCCCTGAAAGAGTGACTGCTGACTTGGAGATGAGTGTAGACCACAGAGTCCTGGCCTGATGTTGTTAATCTTCTGTGCTGGGCCATCCTTTTGGCCAGCGGCTGTTTAGTTTCCCCCTTTGTAAGACTGATCACAGCCCTCCTGACACTGAACAGCATACGCAATATTACTCTGTTTGTGCCGGGGGACTGGATCTTTGCGATGAACCAGTCTTTGCTGTAATGTATTTTGGGGTTTAAAAGCCACTAGGATGTTATGTTTAGAAAATAAATGTTTCAGTTTCTCTGATACTCCCGCAACATATGGAATGACCACTGGTCTGGGTTCCTCCTTTTCACCTGATGGCTGACTGGAGTTCTGTTAAGGTTTCTTCTCTGCTTTCAGGAAGGCCCAGTTAGGATATCCACATTGCTCTAGAGCACATGTGTCAAACTCAAGGCCCGGGGGCCAAATGTGGCCCTCGTGGACATCTTATCTGGCCCCCAAGATGATAATGTTAAACATAAAATACTTTTACATTTCAATGTTTTCAGTAATCTTTGATTATGATGTCAAAAGTGCAGCAGAGAACATCAAATGAGACCAATCAAAGTCTAGTTGAGGAACCTGCAACCAAGAAAAGGTGTTGAGTATCTCACTTGAGTTAATGTAGATTCTGAAACTGGCCCTTAGTTCGAAAAAGGTTTTAATTGTGGCCCTCTTCTGTAAGTGGGTTTGACACCCCTGCTCTAGAGCCTGTCTTGTGTGGGATTTCTCCTTCTGCCTGGCTCCTGAGTTAGTGGGGACGCTGTCTGCTCTGTGGTACAGAGTCCTGATGACTCCTAACTTGTGCTTCAAAGGGTGATGCGAGTGTAATTGCAAATACTGGTCTGTGTGGGTGGGTTTGTGGTACACCTCAGTTTGCAAATGTCTTCTATCAGAAACTGAGACCTGACAGTCCAAGAAAGCCAACCTGTCATTTGTTACAACTTCTCGTGAGAACTTGATATATTTATCCACATCGTTTATGTGATCAATGAAATGTTGGACTTCCTGAGATTTAATTTTAACCTATGTGTCATCAACTGCTGGTAGATTTGTTGCTGGATCAGTACACAGCAGTCAAAATCAAAAGACATGTATGCAGTGATGTCTATCTGGGCTAGTAACTTCTAAATGTCCATTCATCCATCCATCCATCCATCCATTAATCAATCCATTCATCCATTATCTTTACATGCTTCTTCCTTTTGGGTGACAGGGGTCACTGGTGCCCATGTCCAGCCATCACTGTGCAAGAGGTGGGGAACACCTTGGACAGGTCTCCAGTCCGTCACAGGGCCACATAGACAAATGAGACAAACAACCATTCACTCTCTCTCACACCTAGGGACAATTTAGAGTTACCAATCAGCCTAGCATGCATGTTTTTGGTTTGTAAGAGGAAACCTAAGTGCCTGGAGAAAACCCACACATGTGCAGAGCAAATATAAAACACTCCACCCAGAAAGGTTCCGGGCTGGGATTTGAACCGGCAACATTCTTGCTGAGAGGCAACAGCTCTACCAACTGAGCCACCATGCCACCAACTTCCAACTGTATTTTGAAATTTCTTTCACCTAACAATGATGTTTACCACAGTTGTTACAATGGATTCAGACAAGGACATTTCATGATTTGATATCATCAGTCCAGGCATGCTTTGTAGGTTTTGGAGTCACCCAGATGACATTGTCAGGTGAAAGCCTACTTTGATTATCAGGTGGGGATGAAGGTCATGATAAGTTTCCATTTGCTGACTTGGATGTGACAGCAACCTCAGCATGACCATCCACATCATCACTGGATTTCTCTTCAATTATTTCTTGGTCTGGATTATAGTCCATGTCATCTTCAGTTTCTGACACTTCCTCCTTAAATCCATCCTCATTATCATTTACCAGGCCTCATCTCTTCATATCAGTGTAGTGACCATCACATATGTAACCAAGGACCTCAATTACGGTGTGATGACCTGTCATGGTACTGCCAGACAATGAACTGTGAGCAAATCCTCAAAAACTATTATATACCTAAGCTACATTATATACCTAAGCTACAGGAAAAGTTCAGTGTTATTGAAACATTACAATTTTCTATGATAATTATTCACATACTGTTTATTTTGTTCCCATGGAAAAAAAAGACTCTTCTAGGTAAAGGTTCCCACAGTGGTTGCTGGGGAATCCAGTGTGTGTATGTGTGTGTGCTTGTGTACCATACCATACCATACCATACCATACCATACCATACCATACCATTTTATTTATAGAGCACTTAAAACAGCGACAAGGCCAACCAAATTGCTGTACAGACAAAACAACAGGTAACACACAGAGCAAAATACAAAATGAGGTAAATCAGAATATAGACATAAAAACAATGCAGATAATGATGACTAACCAGTGTGGAGCATACAGGATCAAAACACAGATCACCTGGTGTTGAAAGCTACTGAATAGTAATGAATTTTTAAAAGGGACTTGAAAACTGAGAGGGAGGCCAAAACTGGTGTAATGTGCTCTCTTTTGCCTGTACTGGTTAAAAATTGGGCTGCTGCATCCTGGACCAGTTGTAGTTGTGCAGTGGAGGTTTGACTGATACCAAACAGGAGTGAACTGCAGTAATCAAGCCTAGATGTAATGAATGCATTTGCAAATGTCCTCTATCAGAAACTGAGACCTGACAGTGCAAGAAAGCCAACCTGTCATTTGTTACATCTTCTCGTGAGAACTTGATATATTTATCCACATAGTTTATGTGATCAATGAAATGTTGGACTTCCTGTATTACTGTCCCCAGGTTATTTTTACAGTAGACTGTATGTGCATGTGTGTCCGTTTGACAAATGAGGATGTACCTGAGCTCAGATCTTACACTAATTATGTTCTCCCCTTTTCATTTCTAATGAACAGCCATTTTTTTTTTTTTTTTT
>NC_056516.1:20181796-20184323 GCF_014905685.2 Nematolebias whitei
CAAAAAAACAAAAACAAATAATCACATTACTTGTGTACAAGTAGTAGACAGTTGGTTAACTAGCCAATCCCATCAGAATTGAACTCTTCTTCAACAAATAAAGGTTGTATTAGAAGCTGTAGTTTTTGTTACAGATAACTGAACTACAAATTGAAGGTATTGCTACATTTAAATAACAAATTAGATTTTTTATTTTTTATTTTATTTTATTTTTTACTGTGTAGCAGACTTTGGCTTTTGACTATCCATCCATTATCATTTACCTGCTTCTTCCATTTTGGATCATGGGGGTTGCTGGTACCTATATCCAGCAATCACTGTGCGAGTGGCGGGGTACACCCTGGACAGGTCGCAAGTCCATCACAGGGACACATAGAGACAAACGAGACAAACAAACATACATTCTCTCACTCACACCTAGGGACAATTTAGAGTTACCAATCAGTCTAACATACATGTTTTTGGTCTGTGGGAGGAAACTGGAGTACCCAGAGAAAACCCACGCATGCACGGAGAGAACATGCACACTCCACCCAGAAAGGCCCCTGGACCGGGATTTGAACCAGGGACCTACTTGCAGAGAGGCAGAAGTTCTACCATTTGTGCCATTGTGCTTCTCTGACTATATAACCTTAAAATATTGACATTGCCAACTAGTTTTATCATACTCAAGAATATTTAGAACTGTATATTTAGTTCTTTATCCTCTTCTGTATCAACATGCATTGCAAATTAAATAAATAAATACATAAATGATATGTGATCTTGCTAAAGGTTTTCTTAAAAAAAAAAAAAAAACATGCACATCACTCTGAACACATGTTTGATCTAAACAGTACTTTATTTTATTGGCATGCGCTACACAGGAAGTGATCTATCATCAGAAACATCAGCTGTGGCACCAATTACTACAATAAAATTTAGTACACTCAATCCAGACTTTTAATGCCTATTGGTGAAAATACCAACCATGTGATTAATTTAAGATACATTAGCTTTGTCACATTGAGTTAGAGAACAGAAACAGATAATTAAAACACACTGAGAACCAATCAATGCACTAAATATTGCTGTAGAACAAGACGGAGCAGTTTTATGTCTGCAATAAAATGTCTATCTTAGCCGTTGGTATAAAGCAAAGTGCATAGTGTTGTGTTCATGGCGCACAGTGTTCATCACGTATTTATATCTGAGGAGAGGTTTTAGCCTAGATGCATTTGGTACGGTGACTCATGCTTTGAAAGTACGCATTAGAGAGAGAGAGATTCAGTGCTAGGATTCAGCTCTATTTCAGTCCAGAAATGCAATGCATTGCCAATAGCACTTGTCTGCCCCAATGTATTTTTTTATTTTTTTTATTTTATGTTTAAGAGCTGACATTTTAAACTCAGGGATCAAAAGTTCTCAACTCATCAGTTTGTCATGTGCACTTGAATATGTGGGCTTGTATGTGTAACAGATAGCAATAGAAAAGGGAAATGCTCAGAAGTCAGAATGCAGGCACTTTAAAGCTCTGAGCTTGAGGGTTAACTTAGGAAAAATATATTTGTAGAATTATGTAGTGTGACCTGTTAGGCTTGGAGCCAGCTTGATCTGCGAGCAGGGGATTTTTATTTATTTATTTTTTTAAGTAAAGAAAGTATTTTAGATAAACTCACCAGTACGATGACAGCAGCAGGACCAACAAAGGCATAAAGCAGGCCACCTTCCAAAGATAACCAACAGCTGAAGGAAAACAAGAACAGAAGCACAGAACAGATTCATGTGTCATATTTTGAAGCAAGTTAATTCCAGATTCAATGACGCTATTGGAGAGGTGTTCCATTTTGGGTGGAAATAATGTTTTTTTTTGTGCTTGGCCAATGTGATATGTCAAAATAAACACCATGTATCTATTCATATATTGCTCATTTTTTTCTGCTCCTTTATAGTCAGGTCCAGGAGGAATACCCAGACATACCAGTGACCCTCCAGTCAGTCCTTTGGGATTTTCAGGGCAGAGAGTATACATATTATCTCCTTTAAGTTCTGGGTCAGTTCCAGGGTCACAATCTATTAATATTTGCCTGGGCAAACTCCAGCGGAACAGCCAGAAGGCATTCTAACCAGAAGCATGAACTCCGTCCTCAGCTGACCCTACAGATAGGAGGTGCAACGACTCTACTCTGAGTCACTCACTTGATGACAGAGCTCTTTACTTTTTTCTCTAAGGCTGAGCCAACACATGTACAAAGGATCCTCATTTCTGTGCTTGGATCCAAATCTTACACTTATGTTCATGATAAAAATCTCATGAGCATTGTTTGGGGTTGGAACACAGACAAACCAGTGTGTCTTCCGGCTCTGCTCCTTCTGAATGGCAGACTGAAGCAATGGCTTTATTATTGTAGAGGAGGTCTTAGTCTGCTGATATTTCTCTCACTTTTCATACTGCTATCAATGATCAACTAGACCAGTGGCTCTAAAACTGGGGTCCCCCCAAAATAAATAAATTATATAAATATATATATATATATATATATATATA
>NC_056516.1:20184423-20186886 GCF_014905685.2 Nematolebias whitei
TATATATATATATATATATGTGTGTGTGTGTTTGTGTGTATTGTTTACAAGCATGTTGCACATCTCATGGTGCTTGTGAACAGCACACCCTATCCCCAGTTGCTCCCCAGGTGCTTTCAATAGCTGCGCACTGCTCCACCTTGGAGTGGATGGGTTAAATGCAGAGGGCCAATTTCATAATTGCATGGGAACATACAATGATGACAGCACATAACATATGATTTATTATTCTTAGATGTTTAACAACCCATTAAAATACACCAAAATACAATAAATCACATCTACTTTTTTTCAAAAAAATTCTAGGAGAGAACCCCCCAGACACCCAAACTTTTCTGTAATAATTTGTAGAAGTGGCAATATATGTATGTTCATTATGTGAATAGGTAAAGTTTTAAAGTGATTTTTAATACTGTTAGTTTTCTCATAACTATTATTTGTAAGTTGAATTTTTTTTTTTTTTTTTTGCTAATCAAGAGTGTCTTGAAGGAAAAATGCCCCACGTTTTAAAGTATAATAACATGTTGTAAAAAAAAAAAAAAACAGGTCTTAAGTACAGGTCTTAAGTATTTATGTTACACAAATATTCCCATTGCAATAAGGAGACAAATTGAAGAAAAAATATTTAATATACATGAAGGTTATGATGGGGTCCCTGGAACTTTTTATCCCGTGTAAGGGGTCCCTGAACCCAAAATGCTTGAGAACCCCAGAACTAGACTTCCAGAAACTTGAACATCTCCACTTGGATAAAACACTCACACCTGATCCAATGTTGGAATGCTACTCTCCTTTTAAAGTTAAATTAGGATTGAATTCTAAGTGATAACATGATGTTAAGCACAAACATGAGTTTGCACCCATATTTTTATTTATTTATTTTTAAATGGGGGAATCTGCTTCATTGACCAAGCATGGACATATTTAAACTTAAAGGCAGTTTAGGACTTTTGATGAATGTAATATAGTAGTGGAGAGTTGAAAGAAACCAGAGTACCTGGGGTAAAAGTAAAAGTAGAACATTATGCAACAAAGCAATAGTAGAAGTTTGAAACTACAACCATATTGCCATGACACAACAGTACTAACTGCAGCCCTTTGAAATAATCATGGAATAAAATTAGTTCTCAGCTGTTTCATCAATGTACAGGGAAAGGGTGTTGTATAATTCAAAGTGCAATTAAATATTTTTTGCTCCCCTCTCCCAACGTTAATTTACTGTAGTCATAAATACTTGCAAATAGAAAAAATATATATATTTCACATTTAAATCTACTTTATAGTGTTGTTAATGTTTCTCAAGTTATTGTTGATGTTGCATCTTGCAAATTTTATTGGCAAAGATATGTTCTGCTCATAAAATAAGTAGAGAACAATGTTGTATACATCCCCAGGCTTTAAACTCTCAGACATATTGGAGGAAGATGTATAGCTGGAACTAGTAAAAAGATGAGGACAATTTAGTGGTTTTGTTTTATGTATTTTTTTTTTTTAAGAGGAAAACGTATGTTTTTTTTTTATTTTTAATTAACAATTAAAAGCTAGATTTAAAACTAGTACATCATATAAACTCTGCAAGAACATAAGATCTTTGCATGAACGCTTTGTGGAAACAAACTTAGTCTTGCACGTTTGCATGGTTACATTAAGACCAGTGATTGATACTCTGTCTACAGCCCGTTCCAAAAACAAACAAACAAAAAAAAAAAAAAAACAACAACAACAAAATAAAACAAATAGGACGAAGAAGCTGCTATTAAGTGAAGAAATCCGGATTGAGTGGTGATTAAAGTGAGACTCTGGGCAGGAGTTATAGGAGGGAATACTTACTAGCTAGCTGTGCCGTAACCTCTTGCTCTGGTGAAACCAACTGACACTGCAACAATGAGGGCTGGAAGACCTGCAAACACACACACATATCCACATACACAATAAATGATAAAAGTTAGCTTTTATGGAGCTGATGAAGCAAGTCAGCTAAATAATATGCAGTGGGAACAACTTTAGACGACTCTTGTTAACAGTAAACTGCAAAGCAGCCTTGCAGCAGTGTGTAACAACTGAAACTGACTGAGTGTTATGTAGGAGGACCTCAGGATGCCTACTAGTTAGTAACTAGCAAAATCAAGCAAGTTTGTTTTTTTTATGTATTTTTTTATGTGTGTGGGTGTATGTGTGTGGGTGTATGTGTGTGGGTGAAAAGGAAGACTGAGAGAAGAAGCATGCATGTCTGAGAAAGAAGTAATACTGTTGTGCCCTTAATGAGCTTGACTCTGAAATATTCTTATAATTAACAAAGCTGTGATTACGGCTGCTAATGAAAAGCAATTAGGAAAAGTCACATTAACTTTAACAAATAAGATGGTGGAGAGTCAACAAAATCAATCAGGCATTTACACTGTTTCATTAAACACAAATGCATATACATATATACATATACATACATATACATATATATATATA
>NC_056516.1:20186986-20188439 GCF_014905685.2 Nematolebias whitei
TATATATATATATATATATATATATATATATATATATATATATATAACTGTGTGTGTGTGTGTGTGTGTTTGTGTGTGTGCGCATGGGGGAGTGTGTGTGTGTGTCATTAAAACGATTAAGTAATTTGCGTAGTAATTTTTTTAAATTTGACTTTAGTACATGTATAAAGATACACAAAAATATGTATTTTTTCAATTTTTCCTTTTAATTAATCTTACAGTACTTTATCTTGATAAGTTCTCATTTATTCATTTTTCTGTATTTTGCTAAATTACTTGTTGAACTTGTTCTACTTCATACAAGTCTGATTAATCCATGAACAAAATGAGTCCCAGACATCTAGTTGAGGGAAAAAAATTAAAATAAAATAGTTGATGCAATATGCAATTATTTATATCTGCAGTCTGTTCTGCACAGCACGAACGCAGCATGATGGATTTTCTGATGCCTCAAATTAGCTCAAAGCAGCTTTCGCATCATGCATCATTAGTGCACGTGTGTCACTAGAAGACCATTAGCATGTGCTAGTGTTGCAGTGTATGTCACCTGAAAGAGTGTGGAGCGCCGATCAGTTATGGCGAGCACTGCTGACATCCAGGTCAGTGCTAACAGAGGAAGAACCACACAGGAGCTCCACAGGGACGCCCTGTCAGAGTGAGAAAAGCACATGTAGGTGGGGGTGTAGAGGTGGAGAAAGAAGGAACAAGGGATTCAGTCTCAAACTAGACAGGCACGCTCCTGTATGTCTTTGTATCTTCAGTTCTCTCATGCAAACACACACAGATCAATCACAGGCTTGGTGGTGGGCGACCTGAAACAGACTGCCACACTGCAATTTGGAACAGACTTAATATTCAAACTGATAAGTGGAAGATGATGTGTAATCATGTATAAAGTTCTGACTCTAACAACTGCTCACAATTACATGGTTGATGGAATCTAAGTGTCATGCTGGGAGAATGGATGGTGGGCTGCGAGACTATAGGCAGAGGCTCAACAGGGAAGGGAAAGGCAGGTTATTGGAAAGAAAAGACTCCAAGACTTCAAAGTAGTAAGGAAGGAAGCGGACTCCAATTGCAAATGTTCATGCTGTGCGAGCATAAATTCTTAGTTTTAGGACTGTCTGTCACGTAGATTTGTCGAACTATGTTATGTTCCTGCTGAGGTGCATAAAGGCAACGAGAGAAAGAAATCAACATTTGAAATGTGAAACTAAGACAACAGCTGTTATTTGCTTCAGTTTAAAAACTCAGTTTGAACAGCACATTAAAAAAATAATAATACAATTTAAGAAAAAAATCAAAGAACATATTGTTACTTGCGTGCAAAAAAACAGGTGTTTCAGCTATTCTGTCACAAAATTAAAAATAATGTTAAATGCAAAGTATCGTGAACTGTTGTCAATTTAGACCCATATTAGATTAATAAACTAATTATATATATATATATATA
>NC_056516.1:20188539-20190259 GCF_014905685.2 Nematolebias whitei
ATATATATATATATATATATATATATATATATATATATATATATAGTTGTTCCTCGCTAGTTTGCAGTTCGTTTATCGTGGGCTCACTCTATCGCGGTTTGTCCAAATAAGATTGGACATTACATACAACTGGCTGATTGATGGATGAGCCACTCAATTGGCGTGGATTTTTTTTTATTTATTTTTTTTAATCTGAATTATTTTAAATTATTTAGCACTTGTGTTCAGTCCACAGCTGCAGGGGAAAAAAGAACTTCCTCCTGCACCTTTGTGCAGCCTATACTGCAGGATATATCCTGCTGCAGCTGATCAGCTGTTCTCCAAGCAGAGCGGGGAAGTGGGCGTGGCCAAGAGAGCTTGCAGGTGGCAAAGAGCAGAGGAGGTAGGGAGCTGAAATCATGACATTCTGAATATTTTAGAGCTTTATAGTTTAGAAACATTGTTTCGAATATTGCAAGAGTGCGGGAAGAATGTAAAACACACACACACACACACATATATATATATATATATATATATATATATATATATATATATATATATATATATATATATATATATATGGCCACATTATTAAATGTGACATGGCAAAAAGTGAAACCAACAGCAGAAAGAGAAGAAATTATGCCTAAACTTTAAAAAGGATCACCAAAATAAAAGTAGTGATAAGGACACGAAGGACAAATAATCATTGAAATCAATGTCAAATTTGTCCAAGGAGATGATGGGTTTATTTTAGGTTAAAATAAATAAATACAAAATTGACGTTTGGGTGTTTATTCATAAAAGGTGTGAAGTAAACAAGGATGTGATGATAGATGTGATGTGAAAGTGAATTGTTATTATAATGAAATAGGCTTTATTTTTTTAAGGGGTATGTGTTAAAAAAAGGCAGTTTTATAAGAAAACTGATCTAAAAACTGTCATGTACTGAGATGACCATTAGCACACTAAAAGAGATCAGAACAGCCAGTTTTCCTAGCTGCTAAAAAGCCTCCCTTAGACATGTCAAATTAACAGCAAGCCACACAAACTATTTATAGAAATGCAGGTTATGTACTGCAGGCAAAAATCACACCCAGACACACAAAAAAATCTTGACGCCTCTTCTCGACTTCGTCACTTGGGAATAGCTTGCCAAAAAAACTGACCTTTATCAAATTTGTTTTTCAAAAAGGAAAGTTGCTAAATGTGCAGAGTGACAGCATCAACATGTAATTAGACAAGCAACGACAAAATGATCAAAATATAGCATCCGATATGGGACAGTGAAAACTTTGAAAATTGACAGCACTCTTCTGGGAAAACCTCTTTTCTTGCAAAACAAGATAGATGATAGCAAGTAAGACACGTTGCATCCAACTCAATCACTTCACCTGGACCTATATATTGCATTATAAAAAAAAAGGGACAAAATGACAAGCTGTTGTGTTCAACTAGAAGATCTATTTAACATAAATCCTTAAAAAAGAAACTTGTTTAACCCATGATGTGGCCACTGAAACATTAGTCCACATTCAAGTTCTGCAGAGAGCATCAGGTTATGCACAGGTGACTTACCGGCTCTTTAGCTTGCTGCGCTAACACGGCGTAGGTGGATATCCTGCTGCACAGGCATTTGGTGTGGACAGTGTTTGACGCGAGCGTTTGGCAGCCTTCTGTGCCCCAGTTTTCAGCGCCAGCCTCTCTGGAGGTGGAAAGAAGGGGGGGGGGGGGGGGG
>NC_056516.1:20190359-20192853 GCF_014905685.2 Nematolebias whitei
GGGGGGGGGGGGGGGTGACATTGTTCACCATTAAGTTCACAAAGCTCACCCATTCACTCATTCATTGATCTGTCCTCCTACACCGATATAAGATCCTCTTGAACAAAATGCCCAGGGACATTGCTTCTTTTTTGTGGTTAACACAATAAATTATTTCACAACATTGCTCACTCTTTTCCTTTTATTCCTATCTTAAATATTATTTTTAAACACGTCCTAAGTGTCTCAAGGTTTGTAATAAACTGAAATGATTGAAATTAAGGTAGGTGTACCTTTACATAATAAAACCCAATACATACCAGTGCATACATGCAGCCTATGTACAAAGTTACCAGTTCCCAGATGTACCAGGCACATAAATAAAACAAAACATATTCTGAACGGTGCAGCACGGTGGCACAACTGGTAGAGCTGCTGCCTCTCAGCGAGCAGGTCCCCGGTTCAAACCCCGGTCCGGAGGCCTTTCTGGGTGGAGTTTGCATGTTCTCTCTGTGCATGCATGGGTTTTCTCCTGGTACTCCGGTTTCCTCCCACTGACCAAAAACATGCATGTTAGGCTGATTGGTAACTCTAAATTGTCCCTAGGTGTGAGTGAGAGAGTGAATGGTTGTTTGTCTCGTTTGTTTCTATGTGGCCCTGTGATGGACTTGCAACCTGTCCAGGGTGTACCCTGCCCCTTGCACAGTGATTGCTGGACATGTGCACCAGTGATCCCCGTGACCCAAAATGAAAGAAGGGGGTAAAAGATAATGGATGGATATTCTGAATGGTGAGGGTCACCATATAGTGAGTGGTTTTGACACAGTAGCACAGAGGAAACAAGAACCAAGAATCTTCCTGAATAGAACAGTGTACACTTGATAGCTGTACACCTTGTTCCTTTGTTTCTTCTCAATCACATTTTTACTTATTTTTAAATGTTCCCTATAGAAGGTAGACGACAGAGGTCGATCAACAGGACCATAACCAAACTAATTCCTCCAGCAGTTCAGACTGCACACTGACCCTATGTTTGACCCTGGATATATGCCTATAGCCACCAGGAACAATTGGAATCATGTTGAGAGAACGTTATCGAGATGTTCTGATTGGGTCAAGGAGGCCACATGCAAGACTGATGGCGATATTTTCACATAAGTCTTTAAACCCCCTTGCATTTCTTAATGTTGCTGGTGATCTTTTCATATCTTTGAACTATTTTAATCAAAATTTTAATCAGATCAATGACTAATGTTTGGTGACTAATCTAATTGATCAAACCAGTTCCAAATGTTGGTCAAATGCAAATTATTTTTAAGCTCTTATGTTAACATAACGGCAGCATGGTGGCACAACTGGTAGAGCTGCTGCCTCTCAGCGAGCAGGTCCTTGGTTCAAACCTCGGTCCAGGGGCCTTCTGGGTGGAGTTTGCATGTTCTCTCTGTGCATGCGTGGGTTTTCTCTGGGTACTCCGGTTTCCTCCCACAGACCAAAAACATGCACGTTAGGCTGATTGGTAACTCTAAATTGTCCCTAGGTGTGAGTGAGAGAGTGAATGGTTGTTTGTCTCGTTTGTCTCTATGTGGCCCTGTGATGGACTTGCGACCCGTCCAGGGTGTACCCCGCCCCTCGCACAGTGATTGCTGGACATGGGCACCGGCGAACCCCGTGACCCAAAATGGAATAAGCGGGTAAAGATAATGGATGGATGGATGGATGGATGTTAACATAACACAAGGTGGTTTTTTTTGTTGTTTTTTTTTTTTTTTGGGGGGGGGGGGGGGGGGGGGGGGTACTCATGGATTTCTTAGAGCACCTGATGCAAAATTAGGATACATCTTCTGAGGGCACAATGAGTCACCAACATACATATGCATAAGTGTAATTTGAGAAAAGATCAAGCTATTGCCATGAAGGGATGAGGGGGAGGGGATATTCTGTTTGGGACTTTAAAAGGCCCAGCATAATCCATCTGAAGCCGAACAGTTTACCCGTGGTCACATGGCTGCAGGACGTTCAATTTCACACACATTTCATAGTCCACGTGATACAGGTGTAGAGCTCTTGGGTAACCCCTCCCGCTGCAGTATTTAGAGTGGGCCAGAGTCTCCACTTTGTCCCTGCATCTGCCATTTGGCCACAAATTTCTCATGAATAAAGTGCCACACTTTTCACCAGACAGACCCCTCCACATGGGACAATTCTGGGATTTGTAGGTGCTTAGCCCCCAGTATTGACAATGGCTCTTGGCTTGAACAATGCACCACATGATGTGGTTTTTGAGAAGTGCACAAGTTTACAACACCGGGTATTCCCAGGCGATCTCCCATCCAGGTATGAACCAGGCCTGACCCTGCTTAGCTACTGGGATCAAACACAATCAGATGTGTTCAGGGTGGTATGCCTTTAGTGAGGAGCTCAGTCACAAATAGGACGTTTAAAGGATCATAGCAAACAAAGACTAAACTTTTGCAACCTCAAGTTGTAACATATATATATATAGAGAGAAGCTCAG
>NC_056516.1:20192953-20195514 GCF_014905685.2 Nematolebias whitei
TATATATATATATATATAATACATACAAAACACACAGAACAACGCACAACTAGCTTTAAGCATTAACCTTTAATTTAACTAACCTACGACTGCAAAGGGTTTCTAGTGCAAAACCTCAACAATGTTGTGAAGGGAAATGGGGTGTTGCTCCTGCAGGTAAGGGCCGTTTACCTTTGGGACAAATTGAGGTTGCAGATTGCTCAGTTGCTGACAAGTGTAATGGATTGATTGACAGGTGGCATTGAGGATCCGACCCGTGCAAAACAAATCATATATTTTACTGGCCTGTTTAAGAGTGTCATCATTTATTCCATATTTTATTACACATTTATTATATATTTCAATTAAACTATGACTTGAGAATTTTGATTCCTTACAAAATCCAAATGATGATTTCTTAAATTTTCAGGGGTGCTGAGTTAAAATTTAGGGGGTGCTTGAGGACCCCAAAAAGAGGCTAAAATCGCCGCTGCTCCTACACACAAAATTACAAGATCTCCATCCAGGAGTTTTGGGCCATTTTTTGGACCAATTTAGTGAGTTTGAAGAGTCGTACACCTGAATGTCCAAGCACATTTATGCATTGATGAACACGCCCACCAATTTCTGACCAATCACACAATACTTGGCGTATACGCCTGTGAGAAAACGTTCAGCCTGAGAAGGCATATGGGTAATGAGAGCCAAGGTTGCCACTTCAGATGGAGTGTGCAGAGTCCTTAAGGCTCTAATATCTCACCCCTATATACATCTGGGGTTGGTTATAACCAGCAGGGGTAAGTTCATTGAAAACTAAAGAAGTTACTAAAAAAACATAACCGATGTTATTGGCAGCTAATTTTAATAGGTGGATGGTAAAACAATAAAATTGAGTTTCTAGTAGACAGTTTATTTCTAAACATTGATCTACATCTGTTAAATATAGAAATTGGTTGTCTTTGTTCTGCATGTCTAAAATGCCTTGACTACCTGATTTATCATAACTAAAAATCGCTTCACACCCCCCCTCCAAAAAATCAATTATGTCAGAAGCCAGAACTGATTTCTTTGTCAAGTGGGACACAAAACAGCAATTTGTTGTCATTTGATGAACAGATCAGTCCTTTTTGCTCTGTTCCATCTTCTGTTAACATTGATAGAGCAAAATATATAGAAATGTAATCATTTTGTAGGCTGTGCAGACTGTTATTTCACAGCTAATGCTTTACTGGAGGATTTAATTACCCCTTTCTAAGCTAATCGCAATGAGTGCCCTCGGCAGCTGATGGAGAGAAAATTTAATTGAGTGTTGCCAGTATAATCAACTTACTATATGAGGATTTGCATGAGGTAAAATTATAAAAAAAATTTAAATGAAATAAATAATTCAATGTAATAAAAACATTAAAATTTGCCTAGGCAAAACATATATCTGAGTATACCTCATCATCATTTTTTTTTCTTCTGTTCAGTGCCCTGAGATGATTTCTGTTGTGACTTGGCACTATATAAATAAACATAATTTAATTGAATTTAATTGAATTGTGTGTGTGTGTTTGGGGGCGGGAGGTGCGTGTGTGTAAAAGTAAATTTATTGTATGTTTTTTTTTTTTTTTTTAAATCCATTGACATGCTTTTAGAAAAATAAATTAGAAACCAATGCTGTGCAGTTTACCAACCAGTGAGGTTTGTTCCTGTTAAAAGGGAGTTGTTCCTTTCCACTTTCTCCTTTGTGCTTGTTCAGGATGGGAGACTACGACAAAGTGAAGATTCAACACGGTCTGCTTGCTTCTTTAGATAGATAACTTTTACTAATTGTCTTTTATATATATGAATGTTTCTGTTCAGTGCCCTGAGATGACTTATGTTGTGACGTGGCACTATACAAATAAACTGAATTGATTTGTATCATAAAATAATGATAGCAATAACACTGATATACATGAGACATAAAAACAAAAAAACAAAAAAAACATATTTGCATTGATAAAAATTTCCTTGGATAATTGTAGTTTGTTTATAATGATTCCATTTTGTTAACCTTTTTAGCAAACAATTAAAGTTGATCATCTACAAGATAATCTTAAAGCACAGCCTCACACAGAAAAAGCAGTTAAAACAGCTTCATTGTTTTGTTATATTTTACATATACTCCTACATTGACAAGAAGTTTTGAAAACTTATTTTAATACAAAATAATATTTTTTTGAAAACTCGGAGATAAACTATTTCTGACATTTCCAATGCTGTCAACATGAAGCAATCAAAAACAGTTAAAACCACTCATAAATTAAGTGAATTATGTATATTTTTTCAATTTATAAATTGTGACATTACATGTCTTACAGTTTTGCAAATTAAAAGAAAAGTAAAATAAAATGGAAAAAATTACTTTGCAACTCTTATTTGCAAAACACAAGATCTTTGGCTACCATACTGTTGTCAGAAACCACGGGAGACCCTCTTACAAGACTAAAAACATTGAAATCCTGGATAAGTCAAACTTGATTTTGGAACACATAATACAAAATATACTATATATATATATATATATATATATATATATATATATATATATGTAT
>NC_056516.1:20195614-20206453 GCF_014905685.2 Nematolebias whitei
TATATATATATATATATATATATATATATATATATATATATATATATATATATGTTTTCCAAATGCAAAACAAGATATAATGAATAAGAGCATAAACCAAAAAAGGGAAAACTGAAAGCATTAGAGCTAAGGTTTAACTGAAGAAGTGAAAGGGAGAAACGGGTGGGAAAAAGTGGTGTATATTAGATAAGAGAATTACTGTGGCAGATGTGATCTACTCCTACCGAAGGCAAAGGTCACATCCCACAGGAAATTATACTGGCAGAATTTTTGTCTGGCACCCCATTCCATTTTCTAAATTAAACTTCAGACTGGCTGCAGGCCAAATGAGTCAAGCTTACTTTGGCCTCTGACTTGCACCAATGACACTCTGTGATTGGCATCTATCATGGGACATTTCAAAGAACTTGCTTATTCTTGATGTCGTTATGAGCAGTGTGCTAGGCTTTGTCTGTCACCAAGCATGTCTCAGATCTGAGACTGTTTCAGTTCAAACAGCTGATTGGTATTTTGTTGGTGTTATTCTCCAAAGTGTTAAGGAAGCTATCATGTTGCTGGCACTTACAGTATACCTTTTGTTCTTATCCCTTATTTTGTATTGTTTTGTCTGGTAAATGTGTTGCTTACTGTAAGACAAAGAGCCCAGCTGCACAACATTTACCCTAGGACTCTCTCATACAATATTCAACACATGCCATTGCCATTTTAGCATGCACAGTTTGGTAAATTATTTCCTCCAACCTGCACGTAGCCTTTTTAAGTTCCGACAATATTAGCAGTCTTTGCCCTGGTGGGAATGTTGCCCTATCCCATCATGAAGCCATGATTTGAGGTCTTCATCTGATTGCTTTCAAGATGGTTGGTTCATTTACCCTGTAATGAAAGCCTATCTCAGATGGACAGCTTAAACATGCTCATGAAGGCTTGTTGGCACACTTGTGTGCGCGCACACACACACAGGCTCACATATATGAAGCCGCCTGATAGGTTTATGAACCGCTTCAGTGAGCAGAGGCTGGGACTGCTCTTGACTGATTTTTGACATTAAAAAATAAAAACTTTTTCATCCCCATCACTGTACATTATCTCTTTCACCAAAGCCCACGTGAACAGATACAGCACATTCAGTCTCACAGTTATGCAAAGATATGCTGTAAATATGCATGCACAAATCTAAACAACTTACATTTAAATTTCCTCATTGTTGTAACATACTAAACCAATAAGCTCTACTTTATTTTAATTTGGCTGACATTCTAATTCACAGTTTAGTTTGTTACTGTTTATTTACTATAGGGTAGCTGTGGCTGAGTGGTTAGAGCAGAGAGTGTTGGGGGTTCAATTCCACCACTATGCAGTCACATGTTGAAGAGTGCCTGGGTAAGAGACAGAACACCTCATTGCCTCCGATGTGTGTCCCATTGGTGCATGAATGTGATCTAAAGCACTGATTAGTCTCCATAGAATAATTTGTTTGATTAGTTTGTATAGATATAGTAGAGTGATGTATGAATGGGTAAATGAAGGCACAGGTTGTAGTGTAAAGAACTTTGAGTATCTTGATTTAAGAAATGTGCTATACAAGTACAATCCATTTCCATTCACTATTTCTAATAACCTAATTGTTGGTTCAAGATATAGAATTGAAATCAAACTTTGTGAGTTCCCTTTTTTTTTGTTGTTGAGTTGCTTTTCATGGTTTCATAGTTTGACTAAATGTAATTTTGAACATTAAATATATATTCATACGTGTTTCAGCCTGGCATAGTATTATAAATGTGGCTGTTGCAGCTGCATGGGTTGTCATCTTTGTTTCGACCTTTTTTTTTTTTTTTTTTTGTGAACAAGTGGGCAAAGAAGGTCAAACTCCAAATTCCACTGCCTTCTTCTGAAAGCTTTCCAAACAAGCATAACTTTGTGTAGATCATTTTCCACTTGCCTTGAATTTTGTTTGGAAGAAAAAAAAAATGTGTAGCATGTATTTGCCTTTAAAAAACACATTTCTAAAAGCTTATTTCTTGAGTGTGTAACAACCATTACTAGTTATAACAATGGAACATTTTGTTTCTAACAAAATTCATATAAACTTATAAAGAGATTGATATATTGAGATCTGGTGGGCCTTAACAGTTCTTTGCAGTTGATTGGGACAGAAAGTTGTAGCAGTCAATTCCACATTTGCTCAGTAAGTGCTCATGCAAGAAAGGAGTAAACATATGTCTATCTCAAACAGATACCTCAGATGATTCTCCAATGTCTTTAAAACAACACATGAAATAAAACTGCTAACTAGGGACTACCACTCTGATCTCAGGGACATCTCAGAATTAAGAAGTTTCTTGTCAAAACAGAAATGATAATTCATACATTTATGTATCCTTGTTTGAGCTATTGTGACAGCTTATTCACATTCAACAAGGAGGTGTGATATAAATAAATTTGGGAAAAGGTTGAGATAAAAAAAATAATCATAATAATCGTTAATAAACAGGTGTCCGAGAGACATATGTCACACATTTAAATTGTGCTCCACATCAAAACCGCTGAGTTTAGCTCTATACCTCTATTGTTTCCTAGGTGGTCACCTTATTTCTGAAAGCTCACATCAGAACGGGACAGGGGGTCAGATTTATTAATGATTTAAGAATGGTCAGAAGAAGCTTAAAAGCAGACATTTCTGCTATTTTGCTAAACTATTTTGTGAAATTGTATATTGGTAAATGATACTTTGGGTTTAGAGGTTGAGTGAAAACATTTCATGTTTTTGTGCTTTTTAAAACAATTGGCAGTAGTTTTCTTGAGTCTTACTCCTGCCTTGATTAGTGGGTGGCTGGCATTGTTGAAGTTGTCGTGTGTGTGTTGTGATTGTTCTGCATGTGAAGGTGACGAGTGTCAAAGTAGTGTCTATTTAAATGCCAAGATGAAGGCTTTTCCCAGCAAAACTTCACACTGTTAGAAAATAAGCACTGTTTCTCACTTTGTTTGAGACAGGTGTTTTGGATTATTATTATTTATTTTTTTTTTTTTTTACTTTACCAAACCTTGCATACAAATAATCCAAAGCCACATTGAACTGCTATCAAAGATCCTTTATTAGCTTGAACCAGAGAGAGACAGAGAAAGAGAGAATCACACTCAGCACAAGATTCTGCACAAATCCAGATCTAGTGTGAAAAATAGATGCAAGTGTGTTTACACATTGTTACGTCCCGGCTCATTTTGGAGGCAACATAAATGACATGACAAAAGTTTGTGTAAAAAAATAATAATGTGACAATTTAATTTTGGCTGAGTTTACAAAATACTAAACAAAAATCACAGCAATAGCTGGCATTCTTCATACAATTTAAATAAAACAAGAACACTTCTGGTTCTGAACAATGACTCAGCTACTTAAAACAAAATTGAAAATTCCAAGCCAAACAAAATATAGCAACCCAACTGACAATGGTCAAACTAACAAGTGGCTCCACAATGAGAATGAAATCTCCAACCAGACAAATGTGTCTTTGCTACACAGGCCACAGTCTTTCAGAACCAATAAGACAAAGCAAGACACAGTCTGAAACAATTTGTCTGCACCACCAAAAGTTGGCATACTGCACACCAAGCACAGCAGCACTGATTGAAGGGCAGGGCTGACTTTTATGATCTTCTTCCACCTCCTGGCCTCTTCATTGGCAGTCGCTGGTGGATGGGTGGTGCTGTCCAAACCTCCTTTGGCCAATCATCTTTGGACAGGTGAGTCTTGAGGGCTTGGTCAAAAGTTCACCAGTAGAGGGAGGCAACGAGCCAGCAGCAACCAGGCATTACAGAAAAGAAAACTGCAAAACTACAAAAGAAGAAAGGCAGTACAGGCCTGAGGCCGTAACACACATGCATGTTAACTAATATGGTTAGCTCCTCTATATACATATTACAGTAAGCTGGTTCAAGACACCTTTTGGCCATGGGCTCATTCTGCCACGTCCATGGTGTGGTCATACAATAAAAGGTTAAGATAAGCAATTTGCCAATTATAACAGCCACCCTTTTCAACCGTAAATAGGTCACAGCAACAAAAAAAAAAGAAAAAAAAAAGCTTTATTAATGAACAAATGAATGACATAAAGCATTATTACAATATAAATCTGTATGTCAAGGTTAATTAGTCTATATTGCAACTCTTAAACTAAATTCATGCTCCATTAAAAGCAAGGTTGAGATCTGCAGTTTTAACAAAAACAAAACAAAAAAAAAACAAACAACAAGATTGTCTCCAGGACCAAATAGGTCGTAACTTTCTTCAAGATATAAAAGAAAAATATTTTTTGCCACGTCAGACTAACAAAGCCGTCAAACTACAAACCTCCATCGGTGAAGATTAAAGTAGTTGTCTTTGAATTTCTCCCCATGTCTAACTGAAAGTCTGCTAAACAAAATGCATGTGAAATGCTGTATAATAAATAACAGTATTATCAGACTATGATAATTATCTTATTAGTACGTTAACATGGCTAATAGTACACATTTCATGTGCTTTTGAGTTGTTGATGTAGCTTTCAATAACTGATTTAAACGACAAAAATTCTGACTTAGCATCAACACTGAACATAGCTTTTCTTGATAAATGGCGTATTAGGGTTCACAGCTGGTGACTGGTGGTTTGCCATTTTACTGGATTACGACTGACCACCAATCATTCCGATGTGCAGCGAGGCGAGAGTGACGAAAACTCTGTTCATGGGAAATTAGAGTTTTGTGATTGAGTGCTTTTGCGGTATTAATCATTCCCCAGCGTAGGAGTGCCACCCCCTCGCACACTGATTTACCATTTACCCATAATACACTGACTCTCATTTGCATGCATTCTCAGACACTGTCCAATTAGGTTCCATCAAACTCACAGGCTTTCTCATGCTGACTTTGATCTAGATTTTTTGCCTCCTCACAGTCACAAAATTGCTTTTTCCACCACTGTTGAGATCTTTTTGTCTCGTTCTTTTTCAGCATCTTTCTTGCATAGCTATCTCTCTCCCTGAGCATTACCTTTTAGGCAGCAGGCAGACAGATTTTAGATGAGTCACCCTTTATGTCTGATTCCATCAGCCTCCCTCTGTTTCCTTCATTCCCCTTTCTTTGCTCGTGCTCCTCTATCGTTTTTCTTGGCTAAAAGGGCAATAAAGGGAGTGGCTCCGCTCAACACGAATACCTTCTCTTGTACTTTTCCTGTCTGCTTCCTTGTGCCTCATTTGAGAAAAAAGTGACATTTACAGACGGGCGCCATGTCTCCTTGGAAACCCCAGCTCTTTTTAGGTATTAGAACAGTGACTAGGGTGATCGCAGGCAAGGCAACATGTAGAAGGACAGCAGAAATGGGTGAAAAATAGAAGAAAAAACAGTATTGGTTGGTGCAAAGCAGCAACATCAGCAACAGAGAGGGATAAGAAAGCGGAGAAAAGAGATCAGAAGGAATAAAAGAGAAACTTATATAAGCTAGAAGGCACATGGACAATGACATAGAAGGCCTGAAACACTGATTTCCCTTTGTATTCATTTATTTATTTATTATTCTTTTTATTTATGTATCTAGAAAGATTTCAGTGGTGGGCTTGGTTTTCTTAATGAGATTTCTGTGTCACAGCAGGTCAGGCTGTGCAATAGGCGAGCTACCGGTGGCTCGGTTGCAAACAAACACAAAAACAACTTTTCCACCCACACGATATACACAACTAGATCGTGCACCTGACTTACTTTTTAAAAGATAATTAGTTGAGTGTGTAGCTGTCAAATACACCCGGCAGGCACTGCAATTTACTGACTTCCATTGTGATGTAGTCAACAGAGCATTTGTCAGCAACACGTTAAGAGCACATGTAAATTAGATCGAAACTGCCGGTTGATGAGACAGGTGAAATCTTCACGTGTTTGTTTCACTAACCAATGTATGCCAGTGTTTTATCTCAAAGAGCAAGATTTGAGCCCTTATGGCAAAATATTGGGTTTACTACTGCCTGGGGGGAAAGTTGTTTTTTTGAATTTTTAGTTATCCAGTTTCTGTTTTACGTGTCAACAAGACAAACACTTTTAAGTTTAGAATTTTCTTCTCACATCATTTACCTCCCACAACAAATTTGCATATCTTTACTCTATCATCATGTTCAAAAATATGCCAATTTGCTTAGACCTGCTGATATGGTCCAGTCCTTATCGCTGCCAATAGGGAACCTTGACAGTTAGAGCTGCACCTTCAGCTCAGCTCAGATGAAATTTGCAGCCATGCGATCAGATTACTTGAAAAAAATGTTGCACTTCTACATAACATTTTGTGACAATACATGTGACAATAGTTTATTTTAGAAGACACTGCCACATTGTCTTAGCAGATGGCTGCTTGTCCTGAGCCTGGTTCTGTTGGTGGTTTCTTCCTGTTAAAAGGGAGTTTTTTCTTCCCACTGTTGCCTTTGTGCTTGCTCAGGATGAGAGACTGTGACAAAGTGAAGATTCAACGCATCTTCTGGCTTCCTTAGATAGATGACTATACACATTGGCTTTTGTAAGTATGTGAATGTATTTGTACAGTGCTCTGAGATAAGGTCTGTTGTGAATCGTCACTATAAAGATAAACTGAATTAAACTGAAATAGAATTGAATTGAATTGTGATTTCTGAATGGAGAGAGGCAGCGAGGGAGGTCAAAGCCAACACACACTCAATATGCTTTTGAGCCATGAAGCGAGATAGTAACAGAGACAAAGCAGTTAATATATGAAAAGGAAAGCCAGCTTTGAGTCTCCAATATTGTGATGAGGGGATTGCATTGGTCAGTGCAATCGCCCCGTTGAAGGATAAAAAAAATGTATTACCAAGGTGGTATTGATACTGATGCAGAGCAACTTTGCTTTTAGTTTAACAATATCAATTAACTACAAAGACAATTGCTAAACTGAGTTAACTCACCGTGTTTTAGAAACAGTATGAGGGACACGTCCATTACACATTAATGTGTTGCCTTCATTGTTAACACAGCAGAGTTATGCTCCATGCATTTTCTTTGGTTTTGTGCTATTTGATTTATGTCTGAAAGCTCACATCTGTGCAGGATATGATCAACTCCATGGTGATTTTCGAATGGCCAGAAGAAGCACAAAGACGGACTGGTCTTTGTGGTCATGTCATGGAAATGTTTTATGAAAGAGCCTAGAGTGATGACCTATAGGTACAATCAAGTATAATCTGTAAATTTGATAATCCACACTGAAAATATAGTTATTCTATACATAATCAAAAACAACTGAATGCTAATTATCCCATTTAGGTCAACAATGACAATTCTCAATAAAATAATAGTATTTTGTTTTTATTACAAGATGACATTTTACACACAAAAAACAACCCATTAGCAGGTTATGTGGGTTACGGTCAACATTTTTTAATGTTCTAAAACATGAATAAATGGATGATATAAATTCATATCAGCAGTCTTTACTTCAGTCTTGTTTTATAATTACAAAATGTATTTTTTTCTTCAGTATCACTATACGATTTTTGAGTAATTACTTCTGATTTGTGAGTTTATACTGAGTACAAAAGACATGCCTTACAAGGAAATTGAAACACTGATTTGCTTGATAGATAAATATATTTCATTGATGATGAGGAGTGTATTTAACACACTGATCATAAAATGTACTAACCTATAATAAAATGTAAAGCTAAATAAACAAACAAATAAAAGAAGAAAAGCAGAACATATTCCAGAATGCATCAAAATGTGTAAGATAAGATGTTTTTCAGTGATGGAGCAATCCATCCCTAAGTTCCAAGGGACTGAGACCGGGCCAGAGACATCCCCTAAGTCCATGGAACTGCAGTTTTAAGGCCACCCACATACTCGGGCGTACTGTGTGTACTCCGTGAGTCACGCGTACTGTCCGCAGACGGGAGAGACTTCATACTCAAACGTACAACCTGATGGGATGCAGCCCACCTCTGCAGGTAAAGGGCGTTCACCTTCGGGACAAATTGTGGTCGCTAATTGGTAATTTGCTGACACACCTACTGGATTGATTGACAGGTTATGTAACGGATCTAACTCGTAAAAAAAAAAAAAAAAACAGGGAGCGCTGGCCCTGCAGCCCACACATCAGACCTGCCCACCGGGAAATCTCCAGACCCTACCGCAGCCACGCCAAGCCTGATTTTAATTATCTCCTGACAAATTCCTTAATTGCTCACAATTTCATTCATGACTTGAATGGACTAGGAGGAAGAGTTTGCTTGACCCTTGACAAAAAAACAAAACAAAAGAATAGGCCAATAAACCAGACCAGGGATAAAGAAGGGGGATTTAATACACTGGTGAAGGATATGAAGACAATGGACAGCAAAAAAAAAATTGAAAAATTTCGAATGGATTATAGCAAGTTTATTGAGCTAGTTAGGTGCTTAGACCCAATTCTTCACCACCAGGGCAGCCACCGCACACCTGTCAGCGCTGCACAGAGAGCGGCAGTCGCTCTACACATCCTTGCGATTGCACAGAGAGCGGTTGGTGTTGCATACAAAACAGTCCATCGCCAGGCAGTTTATTGTGCAACACTGACTATTGCATGTGTGGTCGTAAAAACTGGTCATGACCAGTGGACATCCGCTTCAAGTCCGTGTTGAGTTCACCTCGAGTATGTGCGGACTTCCGCGGAGTGAAATACACCAGAGTATGCGGGGGGCCTTTACAGTTTGAACAAACTTTTAATTTTATTATGTGGCAGTGAAACAAAGCAAAACATAAAACACAGGTAGGGTAGCTATATAAACAAGACTAAAGTCAAGTTTGATAATAATAATAATAATAATAACAATAATAATAATAATAATAATAATAATAATAATAATAATAATATCACTTGAGTTAAGAACTGTCCAACCCATTATTAAAAACTGAAAGGATATTGGGGACCCATCGGCTTTGAGGAAAAAATGTGGCCAGAAAAAAATTCTGATTGATCGTGATTGTTGATCACTTAGACATTTGGTGAAATCAAATCAAAGAAAAACAACAGTAGCACTCAAGTATATTTTTTAATAGTGAAAGTAAGAGCATTTCCATATGCACAATGTGAAGGGAACTCAAGGAATTGGGACTGAACAGCTGTGTAGCCTTAATAAAATCACTAATCAGTGAGGCTAACTGGAAAAAAAGGGCTTCAGTTTGCTAGGGAGTATAAAGATTGGACTCTGGAGCAATGGAAGCAGGTCATGTGGTTGGATAGGTCCAGATTTACCCTGTTCCAGAGTGATGGGCACATCAGGGTAAGAAGAGAGGCAGGACAAAGTGATGCACCCATCATGCCTAGTCATCAGTGCAAGAACTTGGTGAAAAATTAATGCAACACTGGATGGAAAAAGATCTTGTGACATTGCAGAAGCTTATCGAAACAATGCTACAGCAAATGCATGTTGCAATAAAAGCTAAAGGTGATCAAAGGAAATTAGTGTGTGACCTTTTTTGTTGGTGCTGACTTTTTTTTGGGGGGGGGCAGAAAGTCTATTTCTGAGTGCAGCTGGTGTGACCAGAGGGATGATAAAAAATATATTAAAAAAATTATAATAATTATTAATTATTTAATTAATAAAAAATAATGACAAAAAAAAAATGTCTTTATTGACAAGTTCACATTGTAAATGGACAACATACGCTGCTCCTCAGGTAAATAGTTTTAACTTACTTTTTACTTTATATGTATAGGAATATTTCTGTTCAGTGCCCTGAGATGACTTCTGTTGTGACTTGGTGCTATATAAATACACTGAATTGAATTAATCATATGTTATTTAGACAGCAGCTACAATTGAACAACATGCAGCTACTGGTAAATGGCACACATATATTTCTGTGCTTTGGGTCTGTAGTATGGTCAAACTTTTTGCATGGTGTCCTCAGATACAGTCAAATTGATCATTTCCACTACATGTTGAGATAAAACAATACATTTAAAAAAGTCTCTGGTGCTGGATAAAATAAACTCTCCTGAATCCTTCCTGGAATTGTTTACCTTGTCATGTCATCCTCCTTTCTCATAAACTCAACAACACTAGCAAGACATTAGTAGATGTTCCTTGTTTGTATCATGAACCAGAATATGGTTATGGTGCTGCTCATCAAGCTGTCCACTTCAGTGTCCTATTTTTGTTGTTGTTGTTGCTTGCAGAAGAGATATGTTGCTGAGCTGACTTTATTAGATTAACAAATCCAGCAACATCTCAGGATATGATGTGTCAGTAGTGAAATGAAGCAGGTAGCTACAGCAAAACAGTTGATTTGTTTTTGGACAACTGGTGAAATGTTGATAGGTTCATGAGAAGCATAGAGGTCAGTTTCAAAGCGTCTATTACCACCTTACTGTATATTTTCTGTCAGTTACAATGCTGGACTTAGTCTTACATTTTGAAACTTATTCTTCTATTTTAAAAACTACCTTAAGAGGGGATTGATAACAAGCTAACCACAGCCCATATGCATTCATGAAGGTTAGCCAAACATTTTTGTGTCATACCCATTCTACATAAAAACACGATTGGTTATTCTTCCTGTCAGTTACTTCACAAACTATGGTAATTCCAAAGAGTCTTAGACTGTCCTGACAGTGAAAATCTATTTTAAGCACAATTTCAAAGTAGTTTAGATAAAATAAGAGGAAGTATCTAACATTTTGTCAGAACAACTTTTGGTGTAAGATAATTGCCAAACCTCTCATGCAAATTTGCCCAATGGGGAGGGGAACAATTAGTAGAGAAAAATAAACAATAATATTTACATACATACATACATACATACATACATACATACATACATACATAC
>NC_056516.1:20206463-20214512 GCF_014905685.2 Nematolebias whitei
TACATACATACATACATACATACATACATACATACATACATACATACACACATACATACATACATACATACATGCGTATAATAGAAAAAGTACACAAAAAGTAATAATAATTTTCACATGGCATTTTATTGGGCCTTCCCCAAAGGCCTAGAAGGTCCTGAGGGTTCACCTCTGATAACTACTTCCCCAGAACATTCCAACACATACACAGAATAGTGGATGGATTTGGGAAGTTTGTCATTTTTATTTACTGTGCTCTTTCACACATTGCTGTCTGTTTCCTGACCAACCACTTGCAAAATGTTTTATTTCTTTTAGAGACAGAAACGGACTCTGAATCCCCATTGTACTATGTCATCGGAGCCATTTTGTACAGAACTTTGGGAAACATCTTACCTGGACCAGTGTAAGTATTTCAATGCCCACCCCTCACATTTTCCCTGATTTTTCAGGATGAGAGATGTGTGCATGCTTGTTTGGCTATTAGCAAGATATTTGATGAACCACTTAACTGATTTTAGTTAAACTCAGAAATTATTGTTTGAAGTAGCCTCATTTCAAGATGGTTGTCATTACTAGCAGAGCTTAGCAAACAGAAAAATGGGTATAACTCAATCAGTTTTACAGATCCATTAATCCACCCGTTATCTTCTGTTTGTTCCGAAGTCGGGTCACAGCGGCAGCAGTTTGAACAGGGAGACCCAAACATCTCTTTCCACAGCCACCTCTTCGAAGCTCTTCTGGGAGGAGTCCAATAAATCCCCAGGCCAACCAATAGACAAGCACCGACGACCTTGCGGCCATAGCTCAAGGCAGCCACCTCAACAATTGAGACATGGAACATTGCCCTCTCTGACTCAATCCCCCCCCCCCCCCCCCCAGCTGGGATACAGTTTAGACTAACTTAGAGGTTGGAGTTGAAGATCTTTCTAAATGAAAAAAAAAAATAAATAAATGTTCATGCTCAATAATCCAGGTATACAATCCAACAATTTTCAGCCAGGTCATCTGGACAGTTCCTGTGAAAATGTCCAGATGACCTGACTGAAAATTGTTGGATCTTTCTAAATGCTTGTTCTGCAAGGCATTCCCAACAAATCCTTACTACATGGTTGGGTCTGTCCGGCATCTTCCCCACCATCTGATCCAACTCACTACCAGGTGGTGATCAGGTGACAGCTCAGCTCCTCTTTTCATCTGAGTGTTCAAAACAAATGGCCACAAATCAGATGACATGACTACAACGTCAATCACCTACGACCTAGGGCATCCTGGTGCCAAGTGCACTTATGGACACCCTTATATTCAAACATGGTGTTCAAGATGGACAAACTATGACAAGGGCAGAAGTCCAACAACAGAACACTGCTAAGGTTCAGATCAGAGAGGCCCTTCCTCCCAATCATGCCCCTTCGGATCACACTGTCATTACCCACGTGGGAATTGAAGTCCCCCAGCAGAATAAAGGAGTCCCGTGCTGGTACACCTTCCAGCACCCCTGCTAAGGACTCCAAGAAGACCAGATACTCTGAGATACTGTGTGGCACATAGGCATAAACAACTGAGTTCAACCCCCCCACCTCCCCCCCCCAAAAAAAATCCAACATACAGTCACCAGGTTGGAGAGTAGACCCACACCAGCTCAGTGCCTCTCACCATGGTCAACTCCAAAGTGAAATAAGGCCCAGCCTCTCTCAAGGAATGTATGCATATCCCTCCCATATGTGGTGGGCCCACAGGAAGGCAAACCCATGTTGCTCGTTCGGGTTGAGCCCGGGTGGGCCAAATCGGTGGAGACTCAGTCACTAAGAGCTCACTGATGAGCCCGCCCCCTAGGCCTGGCTCCAGGGTGGGTCCCCAGTAACCCACATCTGGACAAGGGACACTGAGCTCCTTGTATTTTTTCTGTCCATATGAGTTTTTGGAATTGTTCTTTGTCTGGCCTGTCACATAGTTTGTCACCCAGTTTTACATATATTAGTGTAGATGAACAGATGCTCAGATATATTCATCAATTAACGCGGATTCCTCATTTTTCTGAACTGAATAAAACGTGCATTGAATTTAAGGAAATGCAAACGTGAGACGTCATTTATATTTGACCCATCAAAATGAATGCGGTCATTTATTTACAGAATCAAAGTTTAACATCAAACATTTACATTAATTTGGCAAATTATGAAAATAACAACTTAAGCAATCAATCAGGAAAATCATACGGCCATGATTTTTCCGTTGCTTCACCACAGACATTTATGAAACTGTACAATTATGATCTTTTACCCACACGGATGTGGATGAGCATTTTACACAGACATTTCTAAATATCTGGAAGTATATCTACTTGATAGAAAGTTTAAAGATGGGAAAGAAGTTTAGAGGGAGTAAAGATGGTATGGGAGGGGAAGTGTTCACCAGAATTGACACTCTCCGTCAGAACCCAGCTCTCCCCGGTACGCTTGGTAGGAAACTTGACTCGTTACCTTTCTGAAGTTAATCAGCAGATATGGAGCTCCGTTAACGCTACCTGTCCAGCGTCTCCTTAGGATGCTGTGACTCGTCAGAAGTAGTGGCGAGTGAAAATGTTATAATCCCATGGAACTCAGAAGAGCTCTGTTGTCATGTCAGGATCATCCCGTCTCTCACAGAACTGGGCTTCTCTCACAGAACTGGTTGAACTGTGTATCCAGCAGAACTCCAACAGCACTCCATCAGAACTGAACAGAACTGTCCCAGAACTGTTCCAGCACCATCCCAGAACTTCTAACAAAACCGTGTAGTTTACAGATCTCGAGCAGAGCTGAGTAAACCAGGAAGTACTGACATTTTAAAGAGCTGTTTTCCGGTCCATCTGGGAGTATTCCCATTGGCCAGAACCGACCAGACGGGGTGTGTTTTGTGACGTAAGAGGTTAGAATGCAGCAAGAATTGTTATGGAAAGATCAGAAATGTTCTCACAGACAGAGAGAGTTTTGTTTTGGCGCGTTTCAGAAACAGGTGCCAAAAACCTCTATATTTACGTCTGAGAGGATTCTAAAAACATGACAGTTCGTTCTAACAACTTGTTTTGCGTTTGACTCCAACCTTGGACCAACGTACACTTGCTCATTCAAAAGCAGAAATCAGAAAAGGCATAATTACTCTGTAACAGCTTTGACATGAGTTCTAACTTTGCATGAGAATAAAAATCATTACACAGTTAATAAAATTGATTAGTTCACTGCAACATCTAAAATGGTTTGAACTAAGACACTTTGATTATCAACATTTGTAAAATAGTAATGATAATAAAAAAGAGAGTGTTCTTTCACATGAATCTTCAAGAGAGAAAGTCTCAGGATGGGTGAACCGGCATTTCTGGATTCAAATCAATGAAATGACAGTTCCTGTCCCACAAGGTTCTTAAGGTCAAGATTTTTGACCTTAGACTTAGTTTTTGACATGGGCCTAGTCCACTACATTAGACTAAAAATGAGTGGGGTGGTATCTGCTGAGTCATACACAAAATATTTTTTGAAGGCCAACAGAATATACAATGTCTTTCTTTAAAACTGTGGCTTGAACGATGGAGAGTGATGTGCAATGAGCTGTTCTTTTTTTTTTTTTTTTTTTTAGGATTTCAAAGATAAACCTTTCCTGTCATTTTTGCAATTTATGGTTTTTTTTGTTTTTTGTTTGTTTGTTTGGTTGTTTGTTTGTTTTTAAGGATTTTAATTTTAGCTTTAATGTATTGCTTTAAACTGATTTCCCTTTCCATTCTCATTGTCCTTTGGTTTGTGTGCCCTTTTTGTATGGCATCCCTTAATCAGGTTTCAACCTTCAATTCGCCAACTGTCTGTCCCCTTATAAAGTGTTTTTTTCTTCCCTAACTGTTTCTGCATGACATAAATGAATACTTTTGCCAAGATGTCCCTATATTTTTTTCTTTAGTTTTTTTTTTTTTTTTGGTACTTTCTGTACTTGTGGAAGTGTACAAAATGTTGTTAATGGGCAGCAACCTAATAGGTTTCGAAATTTGCCTAGAACTTAAATAATTTGAAGTTAGAGGAAATCAAGGGGTTGTCAGAATTCCTCTGTGATATGGTGTTTGTGCAGGCCCTGGGCCTTTTTATTCAGGTCAGTGCACTTGGTTGTGGATGAGCTGGATCTTTTAGAACCTTTTTTTTTTTTCTCTCTCTCTAGCTCTGCTGAATGTTAATAAGCACAGCCTTCTGTTCTTACTGAGGCACTCTTCAGCTTTCCTCCACTCTCATTAGGCCTTCTTTTTTTTTTTAAGCCATAGTATTATTTATGCAAACTCGCTCAAAAATCCTGAAAAGCATTAGTATGCATTGGAATTAAACCTTTTTTTTTTTTAATGATAGCACACATACATAATTGAATGTATAAAACAGTTTATTTTTGTGTTTTGCAGTCCCCCTACAGTGATTAATTCCAAGATCCTGACAGTGACAGTGCGACCTGAACCGCAGCCCAGTGAGCCCTTGGTTGTGGTAGAGCTGTCACCACTTTTAAATGTAAGTAAAAGAAAGAACAATCTTTTGAGAACAATATTTTGAGAACCATTTTGCTTTCATCTAAATCAAGCCTCAGCACATATTGAGAATAATCAGGCTTTTGTGGACCAGTGGGAATACCCTCTGTCTTTAAAATTACCCAATCTACTGTACAGAATTATTCAACACAACCACCATAAAGTTTTCCTATTTACATCAAAGTGCAACATAAAATGTAAATTACTCCATTTGTAGTACTTTCTAATGTAAGGGTTTGCATTTATTTATTTATTGCATGTGTGAACCGATCAACATTTGGCCATGGAAATTAGTTTAAGTCTTTATTGGAATCTTTTCATCCCAGTTGATACATGCTGCCTGAACTTGGAGGAACAGAAAGTCCTTCATTTCATAAAGTGCAGCAGAGCTGGTTGAATTGGTTGAACAAATCCAGACCTTTCTGACTTGTCTTTGCCATTGAGTCTCTTGGTGCCTGTTTGGTTTGTGATGCAGTCAAACGTATGATTTTCAACAGCTGGAGGGGTGTCTTCAGTGGAAACGACTACCTATTGGTTTTATAAGATGCGTGATCAACAAACCAGATATTTTCCGTTAGCCTTTCTGCTGTTCAAGATTTCAGATGGTTCATCACCAATGCATCTACAAGAGCCTATGAATTAGAAATTGCCCAATCCATTTACGGATTTTAGCAAGCTCTATTTGTCAAAAATGTAGACCTGTATTTTGCCATTCCCTGCCATTATACTGTTTGTAAGCTGCTGATTCATTACACGGTTAGGACATTGTTATTTTATTGTCATAAAGTATATTTTTACATGCCTGTATTTCTGTCGTTTGCCACTTTTTGGCAAATGAAAGGTACTGCAGGGTGGACATTCTCTGTCTGAAACAGGATGTCTTAATGCTGATCCTAGCATGCTGGGCTGCTCTGCAGACCGGAGGTTCCTGCTGAGGACAGGCGCTTTTCTGGAACACAATGCAGCTTAGGGCTTGGGAAGTGAGGGCACAGCAGATGCTCATACCCACAAAAGGCCGATGGTATCCTTCTCAAAAGGGTGCTTCAGAGTTTTAGTTCTTTAATTATCCAAGTTTATGGGGGGTTTACAAGAGATCTATCCAAATAATAAAAAAAGGATGCAGTAGAGATAAACGTTTCCTAACTTCTTGGAGAAGGAGAAAAAGATAATTTTTTAGTTTTTATTGTGCCATGCACTAACTAAACATTTTCTTAAGCTGTTCTAATGTCGCACTTTGTTTTTATTCCCAGAGTCACATTACAATTGTGCAGAGATTATGGATAGAAGAAACATAATACAGCAAAAAATGTGTCTTTTTTTTTTCCTCCACCTCTTTCCAAAGATTTTCTGTAAATTTAAGGACAGTAGTGGCCAACCCATGCATGAAAAGGATGATGTCTAATGCTCCCTGAACAGCTCTTTGACAATTTGAGCTTGATGAATCCTGGCGTTGTCATCTTGGAATCTGCTGGTGCTGTCAGGGAGGGACAAAAAGATATATGGATGGGAACAAACCCGGTTTAGTATATTCAAGCACTCAACTGACCTTGTCTTTTTTGAGCACCTAACATTGCTGAATCTAGACCTGGTTGACTGAAGCAACCTCAGGTCATTACGACACTCTGCATCACTTAATCTGCCACTTTTTCTAGCCTTAAGTTCATTTATATCAAATCATAAGATCACGTTACCTTTTCTCCATTGCTCCTCAGCAAATTAAAACACTTTTTTTTCACCAATTAGTCTCAGATAAATGTTTTTCTTTAGGCACCACAGATGTCTGGTCTAAATGGCTTTCGGTGTTTGCCACACACACATATTGTGTGTTGAAATGTTTAGCATTTACGTAAATAACACCCCTGTATGTGAATCTTCTTTCTTTTTCTTTAATTATTTTTTTAAGGTTTAATAGATTTTTGATCACAAAGAATTATCTAAAGCTTGACAACCATGTTTATTTGCAAAATGTAACCATTTTATCCTGTTAAACAAACAAGCAAAGAAACCAAAAAAACTAATACCTTTGTAAGTTATATGTAGTTAAAGGACTTGTGGTAAAAAGAAAACATTAATCACTGTAGTACTTTTTCTGACATTTACAATCTTATGGTCTAATTGTTCTTTGTAGAATCACGATGGGCTCACCTCCCACCATCTATTTTTTATTAATTTATTTTTATTAATTTATTTATTTTGTGGGTAAAGGAATGATGCTTTTAATGTATTGCAATTATGCAGTTTGAGTTTTGGTATTAGTTGACATGGTTGCTTTAAAATGCTTCTAGTTTATTTACTTATGGTAAATAAACTATTAACAGATATGTGCCTCGTGTGTTTCTGTTTCATGTACCTTTAAATGTAAAATGGCTTTCTTTTCCTCTTTACACTCAGGTTTGAGTCACTAGGGCAATTTTTTTCTTGATTGATGGAAATTTATTACCTACTTCACAAACAATCTTAAAGACGAGGTGAGCAAAACAAACACAATAGATGAGGAGAAAAGGAACACAAAAGGCTTAATTCCACTAAAGACGGAGGCTATTAATGGGAACAATGGGCAATTTCAGTGTGTTGTTGTACCCTGCTCATGTTTTTAACAAAGCCACAATGGCATTAACAAATAGACAGCAATGGTCTCTTTTGGTTTAAAGTATTTATTTATTTATTTTTTATTTAGTGTCTTTAACAAAATTACAACACAATGAATATGTCACTTATTGTGTTTCTGAAAGGGTAACACAGTAAAATACATATATACAGTAATGCACATTTTAAAGTTACTATGGGGTGTAGTAGGATAAATAAAACATACAATATATGTAAAAATTATTCTGTATCAAGCTCTATATATATATATCACATATCCAAAAAAGTTCAATCTGGTCCTCTGGACATTCAAAAAAACCCAAAACAAAACAAAGCAAAAAAATGTAGAGACGTTTTGTCTCTCATCCGAAAGACTTACTCAGTCTGAGGTGCTGTATTCAGCTCAGTCTCTTAAATCGCACCTTCTTAACAATGTGAGCAGCTGGTTTTGGTTGTCAGCAGCAAACTGGTTGATCCACTCTGAGAAGGTGCTATTTAAGAGACTGAGCTGAATACAGCACCTCAGACTGAGGAAGTTTTTCGGATGAGAGACGAAACATTTCTACATTTTTTTTTTTGTTGCTTTGTTTTGTTTTTTTGGTTTTTTGAATGTCCAGAGGACCAGATTGAACTTTTTTGGATTTTTCTACCTGAATTATTGAGCATGCATCAGGACATATATCACATGCATCAGTAGTTATATAAAAACATTTTTATACAATGATTTAGTAATATTGTTCTTTGAGAGGAGGTACTTTGGGATGCTGCTACATAAAAAAAAATAGTTTCTACAACAAATCCACTAGTTAAAGTAAAGTGAACTGAACATTGGACAAGTTAAGGGGAAGAAAAAAAGTTGAATTGACGAGACATACAGTACACTAGGAAGTCAGAAGTTGTTACAAGCATTGGCTCCTTGTAATGCTTGT
>NC_056516.1:20214912-20239120 GCF_014905685.2 Nematolebias whitei
ATGTGTACATATGTGTGTTTTTACACACATAATACAATGTAATTGCATACATTATATATGCCCTTTTCCAATTAAATTAAATATATATTTTTTTCAAAAGTATGACTCTACTTTAAAGTTCTCTATGCGAAACTGACCTTAGTCTATGTAGAACCACCCAGCTGCAGTGACACAGTAACAGCTGCCATGGGCTTCACTCTCAAAGGGGAATGTTCAGGGTCATGCCTTCGCAGACAGGACATCTGCTCTAGTCAGACTCCCCATCCTCATTCCTGGCGCTCTAATTTGTTTATGTCTTTAATGATGAGTATGACACAAGAAGTCCAAAAGCACCATGTCTACCACAGACCAGTACACTATTTGTCAGTTGTCACTGTTCAGATATAGAAACGACAAATCATGGTTGGCTTTACAAGCCTAAGCTTGAACCTCTAGTAATTTCATTTTCATCTAGTAGGTGACTTTCATCAGTTAAAAGCATCGTCTTGATTGCTTCATTTCATTTTCTAAATCTATAATCTTTGATATCAAGTGGGAGGCTTTTAAGAATCCATTGTGGTTTTGTTCTTTTACATTCGCTCATTTCATCTGATTAGGTTACCCTCTTCACAGCCAATATTCATCACCACACGTGGTGTTGAGTACCTTGAACGAATGGCTGTTTCTTTCAAGATAAAGGGAAGGCCGCAGAGTTAGATGTCGTTATTGCAGTCAAGACATGCACTGCTCCTTTTCGGAAGGCATCCGTTGAACAGACATTGTCATCATGCAAGGTACAGTATCAGTGCTAAAAATAAGTTAGACATTTGGGGGGAGTACTCAAGTGTCACTTGTAGAGAAGCAGACATGACACTTAGTGATTGATAGCTGAATGCTAACAGAGCTCGCCACGCTAATGCACGTCCAGGGACAACTAACGGTGGTGACGGCTGCCTGCATGTGCTGCAGAACAAAGCACTTTCATCCATCAGTCCTCGTCATTTCCTCTGATCCTGTGTAAATATAAACCTTACATCATCTCGTCCTCTCAGGTCCAGTCGTGGATGCACTGATTTGTAATAGAACACTCTTGTACTGTTCAGAGATGAGTGGATGACCTTGCCTTTAAGGAAATAAATCATCACAGCACTGACTTGAAAGTGATTTACATGCATTTTGTTTCCTTTTACCTATTTAAAACAAAGCAAATCAGTTGGCTTTTCAATCTACAGAAATCAGTTCCTAATAATTTTCCCCAGGCTGGAAGAAGTTTTCTTAAAGTGTGCATCTTTTCTTTAATGGCTTATTTATAAGGGGCACTGTTGTATGGATGTACAATTCCTGCTATAACACATTTTGCCATCAGAGGGAGCTCAAAGGCAAAGTCCCTAATGCAACAAACCAAATCCATTTTCCTCTACTTTAGCTGTATGGACAAGTGACATTTTAGTCGTGGGTGCTCAGCTGCAACACCAAGCACTATTTTAGGCATAAACAACTTTTTAAACTAGGACTAAAATGGCCCATATTATAGAAAAAAAAAAAAAAAATATATATATATATATATATATATACTGTATATATATATATATATATATATATATATATATATATGACTTCTCCTAATCTAAACCAGAAACATTCAGTGTTCATTATGAGGTTGTCAGAGACGATTCATTAAAAGGTAATCTGTCCAGGAAGTGCTTAGAATCTCCAGTGTAACCAGTCGTGATGAGTCAGTTAAAGATATTGATCCCCTGATTGATTCACTGATTGAGTTGTAGCGAGTCTTCTTTTGTCACTGAGCTTCGATTACCATATGATTCAGTCACCACTTGACCCCAGCTATCGGCTTTTACTTGTAGCAAGTCAACGGATTAAGGGTGAGCTGACATCACGTTATTTGTTTTGAAGGACTGTCCAACTTTCTTTGCCCAATTTTGAAATGTTTGTGGATCATAAGGAGACTTGGGATGCACTAAAAGAAACAACTACTACTTGGCTGTTTTGTTTTGTTTTTACTACTTCCTAATTGCTACCCTTTACTTCACTGTTATTGTTATTTTTTTATTTTTTTATTTTTTACTGTGTGTGCTCTTACATAATAAACTTTAAAGATGTCCCGCTTAAGCATTTTTTGCTCTTTGTGTTTTCGTTTTGTTGCTTCCAGTGCCTTTAAATTCACAACTCACATGCCTCTTTTCCTTCCCGCAGCTGTGGTGGTTATTTGCTGCTCTGTTCTATGACAATGACTCTTCCTCCATCTCTTGCTCTTGTCGTCCGTCTCAATCCTTCTTTTTCATTGTCTGTTTACTTCTCTCCATCGCCCATGCAGCATCACTCTTTGTCCTCTGGCAACGAGCTACTCTGTCTTCTCCCTCCTCCGCTGCCTTCTCTCTCACTCATCCTCTCGAATGGCAATAACAGCTTATCTTTTCTCTCTCTCTCTCCCTCCCCCCATCCCCTCTTCTCTATCTTGCAGGGTACATCAGATCCTCAGTGTGTTGTCTGGGACTATGGCAACCCGTAAGTTGTTTGGAATGAATGATGCTTGTGTGTGCTCTTTGATTTCTGTGATGCCAAAAAAAAAAAAAAAAAAAAAGAGAGGGAGAAACACATCTGTCAGAGTTTTGCTGATGTTTATCCTATGTGTTCCCTTTCCCAGTCAGATTCATTCCAATAATGGCATTGGTGCTCTAGTGAAAACCTAAGTATGGTTGTTAATTAAATCACATAGGGAATAAAAAAAAAAAAAAAAAAAGAAGACTACCATTACCCGTTTGCTGCTAAGAGTTCAAAGGTAATATTCATAACTCACACTCTCAGGAGCTTTTCTTTTATTGTGGTGTTACCTTCTTTCACACTATGTTAACAGTTTCATTTGTAGTACTTTATCCTACTGTGAACATTGCTTTAATTTGAGCAATGAACTTGCCTTTCAATCAGTATTCTGAAACGTTAGTCTCTATCTAATGGGTTTTCTTTTATTTAGCTAAGTAGGCCAGAGACAGTTTGATTTTGTTTGCTCTGAATAGTGGACCTGCTAGTGAACAGCATAATGTAAATCAACTCAATTGATCTGACTCTTAACGCCATTAACCCACATTGTGTTTGTCTAGTTTTTCATCGACAACGTTAACTTTGTTTAGAACCATTGAAGAGCACTGCAGTTCAAGAAAGGAAACCAATACATGTCTGATGGGCATATACAGGCCCCTGCAATTTACTAATTCATGTTTCTGCTTTCATGAAAATGTATATTTGTAAATTCCTTTTGAGTGTGAATGATAATTAACTTTAACTTTATAAACTTTATTGTCATTCAAAATTGGACAGTGTGCTATGCAAAATTGAACAAAATGTTTAATTTCTCCACAGCAGTGTAGGATAATGTACATGGATTTTATGGACGTTGGTGTTTAGAGCAGATTAATTCAATTATTGTGTGGATACAAGTAATGTGCAAATGTTAGTGAATGTCCCTATATACAGCTATACATGCATGCACATATATCAACATACTATATGTATATATGTACATACACAATACACACAGCATCCATGCCTGAGAGAAAGAATGGTTTAAATTGTTTTCTGTCATGTGCAACACTAAGCTGGAATCAGCATAAAGTAAATGTTTTTGTTAACATTTTAACAAGAGGATCTTTACTGACTAGTGACCTACATGAGGCTCAGTTAGATGTCAATACATTATTGATAGATGTTTAAGGCACCATATTTTGTTGCTCATCTAATTGCATGCTTCTTTTGGTAAAGAAATGGAAACTGCTGTGAACATTTTAAGATTCCTTCACATATGCCCTTTACCAACTAGTCACTAATAGACATAGTTCTACTGGCTTATGAGTCAACAGAGCTAAAATTTGTCCATGTGTATCTTTAATAGTCCTTTTGCATTGCAAGGCCCAGTGTGTCCCTGCTCAGTCCGGCACAGGTTCCAAACCCATAGGCTCAAGGTTTCATATGGGATGACTCATGCCGAAGATTTGATGTCAGCGGACTACAAGCCATTAATTGCGTCACAGTTGTATGCTTGACTTTGAAATACTGTAAACAAGCTAACATTAGCTAGCATTAGCTTACCTTCGTAAGTCGTCTTTGCCCTCTTGCCTTCAGTATGGTACAGCTGTGAAGCCTTGTCCACTGGTATACCTTTCTGATGTGTTTCTTCCAGCAGCACGCAGCATGCTCTGGCTCTGTTTGGACTTGTTTTTGATGAGCAAAAGAACGACAAACAGAAATAAAATGAGATCCATGTTTTGCATTGCTGGGTGTTGCAATAAAATGACATCACAAGTCTTGATCGTTCTTGCTCTTACAAGCTCGCTTGCATGCAAAATCAACAAGACCGTGCAGAGCGGAAGAAAACTCGTGCTGGACTGACCAGGGCAATATTTACAAGACAAAAGGGCAATAAATGCCTTTGGGCAAGTCAGTCATAATCAGCAGGAAGTGCAGATTACAGTAAAATATATTTATTTATTTATTTTTTTTGTTACCACTTTTTAAAAACATTTGTAACTCACCCGCCATATTAGTTTTCTTGAAAATGTTACGAATGATACTGCTTGTTGTGTCCCCTTCAATGTGGGTTAGAAGCTGCAAAGTTTGTATGTTCTTGTTGTTCTTTTGACTACTCACATTTTTCAGGGGTCACCACAATGTGTGAACTCATAAAATATTTGTAAGTTGTTTTTACACTTGGCACTATTCCCATGCAACCTGGGCTGGAACCTGCAGCTTTATTAATACAAGACTGTGACACTGATAACCAAGCTATGACAGCCCCAGCCAACACGTTTTTGTAATGTTTATAATTTGAGGAGTATTAACTCATTTGGTCTCCTCTTCTTTGGGTAATTTTATAATGACACATACTTTTGGAACTTGAGTTGTACAAGTTCAGTGACAGTGTCCAAACACTACAGCTCCATTTCTAAATGTGCTAAAATTGCCAGAGCAAGGCTTAGATGTTGCTCACTTTACTTCACTTCCTGAGGCACTCCTTGTTCTAGGTCATTATTTCACTGCACTTTAATTACTGCAAACCACTCTGACACACATGCTGTAACAATGCAACTACTTGACAAAACTGAATTTTGCCACTCTCGTATATACAGTGCCTTGTGAAAGTATTCATCCCCCTTGAACTTTTCAACCTTTTGCCACATTGCAGGCTTCAAACATAAATATATAAATTTTTAATTTTTTGTGAAAAATCAACAACAAGTGGGTCACAATCGTGAAGTGGAATTAAATTTATTAGATGTGTCAAACTTTTTTAACAAATAAAAAACTGAAAAGTGGGGCGTGCAATATTATTTGGCCCCTTGACTTTCAGTGCAGCAAACTCACTCCAGAAGTTCAGTGAGGATCTATGAATGATCCAATGTTGTCCCAAATGACTGATGATGATAAATATAATCCACCTCTGTGTAATCAAGTCTCCGTATAAATGCACCTGCTCTGTGATAGTCTCAGGGTTCTGTTCAAAGCGCAGAGAGCATCATGAAGACCAAGGAACATGCCAGGCAGATCCGAGATACTGTTGTGGAGAAGTTTAAAGCCGGATTTGGATACAAAAAGATTTCCCAAGCTTTAAACATCCCAAGGAGCACTGTGCAAGCAATCATTTTGAAATGGAAGGAGTATCAGACCACTGCAAATCTACCAAGACCTGGCCGTCCTTCTAAACTTTCATCTCAAACAAGGAGAAGACTGATCAGAGATGCAGCCAAGAGGCCCATTATCACTCTGGATGAATTGCAGAGATCTACATCTGAGGTGGGAGAGTCTGTCCATAGGACAACAATCAGTCGTACACTGCACAAATCTGGCCTTTATGGAAGAGTGGCAAGAAGAAAGCCATTTCTCAAAGACATCCATAAAAAAAGTGTTGTTTAAAGTTTGCCACAAGCCATCTGGGAGATACACCAAACATGTGGAAGAATGTGCTCTGGTCAGATGAAACCAAAATCGAACTGTTTGGCCACAATGCAAAATGATATGTTTGGCTTAAAAGCAACACAGCTCATCACCCTGAACACACCATCCCCAATGTCAAACATGGTGGTGGCAGCATCATGGTTTGGGCCTGCTTTTCGTCAGCAGGGACAGGGAAGATGGTCAGAATTGATGGGAAGATGGATGGGGCCAAATACAGGACCATTCTGGAAGAAAACCTGTCTCTCTGCAAGGGACTCGAGACTAGGGTGGAGATTTATCTTCCAACAATACAATGATCCAAAACATAAAGCCAAATCTACAATGGAATGGTTCACAAATAAATGTATCCAGGTGTTGGAATGGCCAAGTCAAAGTCCAGACCTGAATCCAATCAAGAATCTGTGGAAAGAGCTGAAGACTGCTGTTCACAAACGCTCTCCATTCAACCTCACTGAGCTTGAGCTGTTTTGCAAAGAAGAATGGGCAAGAATTTCAGTGTCTCCATGTGCAAAACTGATAGAGACATACCCCAAGTGACTTGCAGCTGTAATTGCAGCAAAAGGCGGCACTACAAAGTATTAACACAAGGGGGCCTAATAATATTGCACGCCCCACTTTTCAGTTTTTTTATTTGTTAAAAACGTTTGACACATCCAATAAATTTAATTCCACTTCACGATTGTGTCCCACTTGTTGTTGATTCTTCACAAAAAAAATACAATTTTATATCTTTGTTTGAAGCCTGAAATGTGGCAAAAGGTTGAAAAGTTCAAGGGGGCCGAATACTTTCGCAAGGCACTGTTTATGGCAATATATATAATATATGTCAATTCAGTTTGAAAGACATTTACTGGCAACATTTTGACATTCTTGCTAGTATTATTTCTAATATGGCTTGTAAAGATGAAGGTAAAAGCCAGAGACTCCAACAAGACACGCCATATGGTATGTTCTATGGATTGGTACTGTTCTGTATATTGAATGAGTTTATGTGGGAGAAACACTAAATTTATTTTTAGATGTAAATCAATGATGCACTGTCAATCAAACACTTCCATGTTTCAATTTAATTCAATTCAGTTTATTTATATAGCGCCAAATCACAACTAAGTTGTCTCAGGGTACTTTACAGGAACATTCACATACATAAAAGCCAATTAGTAAAGTTCTCTATCTAAGGAATGTTTATTAATTAAGGCAATGGCTGCATGTTTTAGTGTAGTTTATTTGTTTCATTGTTTAAGTTTTACAGCTCAGTTTAAGAAGTAAAAAAGCATAACAAATCACCAATTGCCTCAACAGTGAACACGTTAACTTTTTTATTTTTATTTGTTTGTCCCTCAAGTCAGCATGTTTGCTAGTTAAAAAATGGAAGCTTGATATATGTTGAAAAAACAGCCTGCAGTCACCTCAAAACTCACAAGATTCGGACCCCGTTTACACGATGCCCATTTTGAGTGAAACCTTAGCTTTTCTGCTGATGTTGTGTCATTTGTGTACAAAACAACAGCCCTTGTTTTCTCTGAAACCCAAGCTTTTTGAATATAGGTTTCAGAGTGGAGGGTTTTGGGTAAGTGTGTGTGCAGTACCTGTGTGAGTACATGAACAGCAACAACAATGTGATGGATAGCAGAGGACTGTTTGTGCTACTTACCTTTTTCAATGTGTAGGAGCAGCCAATACATATTCTCTGTACAAACAAACATTATTTTATTCAGCATTTTAGATTAAATTGTTTTCATGCTCGAGACTGCGTGTGCATTTTATTACAATAGTCCCTTGTTTATTGCGGGTGTTAGGTTCCAGACCCTGGAACCCAACACCGGACCCAACCACAGGATTTTAGTAAGTAAAATCTCTCTGTTCCACTCCGACTGGGTTTGTTTATTCATAGGCGTAGCCAGGATTTTATGAGGGGCGGTTCGTTTGAAGAAAAAGTGGACCTGTAGGACTACTCTGATTGGTTCATTGGCGGTGGTACACATAACTTCAAATGTGTAAACAAGCTAATTAGCTAGCTAGTTAAAACACTGCTGTGTGAGGTAAATCTGTGTTACCAAATAGGCGGTTGTGAGTGGAGAAAGAGCAACACACTGAGAGGGGAATAGCGTGTGTGTCCAGTCTTCTATTCAGAACTCATCCCAGACACGAACGAACACTTCGGTACTCCCGAGTCCCGCCCGAACATACTGACCAGCGCCTCACGGCTTGGAGGTCCACATAGGCCGGTTGAAAGAGATGAAAAAAGTCCCGGTGGGCTCCAGACAGAGTGCTGGACTTTCGGCAGCGCGTGTCCCGCTCAGAAGTCCTCATGGGCTAGCTACCAGCTCTCAAGATTTACCAATGGGTCTAGAGGTCTGGTTCTGCTCTGGTTCTGTGAAGCCCTTGAGCACCAAAGCACCTTTTTGGTGGGGTGGGGGCTTCATGGCCAGCATTGGACCAGCGACCCAGTTGTATGGTTTGAGAGATGAAAAACATCCTGGTGGGGTCCAAATGGAGCACTGAAACTTTGGCAGTGCGTGTCCCACTCAGAAATCCTTATGGGCCGGCTACCAGCTCTCACGATTTACAGATGGATCTGGAGGTCTGGCTCTGGTCCGGTTCAGAGGGTTCTGTGCAGCTCTCTGCATCTGCTGGGCGCCAAAGTCACTGCAATAAGCGCCAAACTTTTTCCTATCAGATCAAAACTTTCCTTCTTGTTTTCAGGCAGAAGGACATGGGGCTTCTGGGCAGGGCACTGCTGGCTTCTGGGAAATGTAGTTGTTATGAGCGGGGATACAGTATAGACTTATTGAGAGAAAACCAGAAAATGACAGCGCCTGTCCTAAGTGTTTTATTTTTGCATTAACTTTTTATTGCATAGTACTGTATCCAGCACTGTCCCAAGCGTGAGAAACGTTAAAGTTGACAATCATGTTTCCTGTACAACTAATTTTTTGTACGTATGTTAATGGGTGATGACAAACCGTGATATAGTGAGTCTAAAAAAGTCAAATTACAAAGTAACGAGGGACTACTGTAAAAGCCTGGCCACAATGTTGTCAGGTATATGATAATTATAATTTTTGTAATATGGTTCTTGGGTTAAGACCCCCCCACACACACACACACACCACACCCCCACCCTCACCCCACACCCACACACCTCCTTTTCTGTGCACATGCTTGCCAGTCACAACCCACACCTAATTTTACAACCCTCCCTCCTTGGAGAAAGGGCACCTCACTCAACACATTATAATTTGGGTCAAAACTCAGTAATTTTAAAGAGACAGTATGGAAGTTTGTCATTTATTTTGCCACCCTGTCTGGTATGGAAACTACAGCAGATTCAGTCAACACACGCCAAGCAAATTCCATTGAGATTACAGTTTTCTTTTGCAAGGGAGGCCTGGGCCTGGAGACAGCATCCATCCATCCATCTATCCTTTGTCTTTAACCCACTTATTCAATTTTGGATCATGGGGGTTGCCGGTGCCCATGTCCAGCAATCAGTGTGCGAGGGGCGGGGTACACCTCGGATGGGATGCAAGTCCATCGCAGGGACACATAGAGACAAATGAGACAAACAACCATTCACTCGTTCACTCACGCCTAGGGACAATTTAGAGTTACCAATCAGCTTAACATGCATGCTTTTGGTCTGTGGGAGGAAACAGGAGTATCCGGAGAAAACCCACCCATGCACGGAGAGAACATGCAAACACCACCCAGAAAAGGCCCCCGGAACGGGATTTAAACCAGGGACCTGCTTGCTTAGAGGCAGCAGCTTTACAATATGTGCCACCATGCTGCCCCAGGAGACAGCACAACACATGTTTTTGAATTGTGGGAGGAAGCCAGAGTACTTAGAGAAAAACCCACGGAAACACTAGGAGAACATACAAACTCCACACAGAAGGACCCCAGGTCTAAGTTGGGGTTTGAACCCAGGACCTTCTTGCTGTGAGGCAACAGTTCTAACCAGTACTCCATCATGTTGCTAAATAGTTAACTGTAAAGTGGATCGCTAAAGTTATTATTTATTTTTTTTTTTTCCGTTTTGTAAATGACATGAGGGAGAGATCTGACACACATATTGAGATTTGCTCCACAGCAACTCAGCTGTGTTCTGCTCCACACCTCTTTTGGTCCTGCACTGCCCGCTTAATTTCTGAAAGCTTGTGTCTGTCCAGGGCATAGTTGGCTTGGTTTGTGTAGCATGATGGCTTAGTGGTTTGCACTGCTACCTCACAGCAAGAAGATCCTGTGTTCAGTCTCCAGTTTGGACATGGGGTCTTTGTGTGGGGTTTGCATGTTCTCCTACAGTTTGCGTTGATGTTCTCCATCTACTACTTTTACTCCAACAGTTCCAAACATTCAGGTTTAGGAATGGCTTCATGCCCAGGCATTCCTTGCAAAAGAGATTAGTGATCCCAATGGGATTTGCCACATTAAATATAATAAAGGTTAAATAAAAATGCATTAATGTTTCCAGAGATCATTCTTATGTAAGCAGGTCCTTAGCACTGCTACAATGTCTGCCATCTGCATGACATATATTATAATAGAGTGTCCATTACATTCTTAATAAATACTTGAAGACCTTACCACTGAAAGATCAACTTAGTACTCTCATTACTTAAACATTTCATATAAGTATATTAAGTGATTACAGACTTTAAGAATAAATTAAAACCCCACAAGTCATTGAAAAATATAGAAAATATATGCTAACTATCTATTTTTTTCATTTTCATTAGTATAATTCAATATAGAATGTGAAGGTGAAATTGGACTTGTCTTGCTGTTCTACAAGTTGTTTCTTCCTACAAATAATCCACGTATTAGCACTGACGTTAGTCGGTGTTACATTGATTAATAATTATTTTGTCAGTTGTGCCATGTCCATGTTAATTAAAAGTGCAATCGCTGTGACATTATTTTTCTTACAAAATATGCCTGTCGATACCAATGAGTTGTACATGAACATAATTCTCAGAGACATATTTGACATATCATATTTTGACAGAGCAAATGGATTTTATAGGAGTTGAATTTGTCAGGGGGCCATCACAGAAGGCCTCCCTGTTTACTGTGACAACAAGACTGATGGCAGAAAAAATGGTGGTCAGCTCTGCAGCTGTGTTGGGATCACATTAGTTTTCCCGCTCTAGACCAGATCTCTCCAGTGACCAAAAGCACACACTAAGTGCAAGTTTTCAGTGAGAGGATAAGATATTGTAACTTATCAAGGTACCTCTACCTATCAAAGTAGCAGAGGAACAATGATGGGCAAAGTCAATTAACTAGCTTGCAGATTACAGCTGCAATCAAATTAAATTTGCAGACATGACGAGGACACAGAGCCAAACAGAATATAAAGTGGGAACAAGGCAGTGATGTCTATCCACATATCACAGCTGTGGGGTATGTGGAAAACATCCAAATGGGTGCAAACAGGAAAGAGCATGCAGACACATACACTGACCAATATATGTCTTACACCATGAAACACATGTATAGTTCAGATGTCTTATATCATATAGAAAACTGGAATAAGAAAAAAAAAAAAATAGATACAGTGCACAAAATTGTTTACAGTGCAAATATGTCTAGATAAAAAGGCTTCTGAAAGGCATACAGGATTAGCGTGTTTGTTACAATCCTTCTCAATTGTTTGTCTATGTCAGACAGAAGATCTTGTCTGTAGCTTACCATGGGTGTGAAGTTGATATGGACAGAGAGCATGTTGTACAAAGTAGCCATTTGTTTGCTGAAAGATATCACCTCTCTCAGCTTGGCTGTCTTTCTAACTGAGCCATGGGCTTTGCTTTTGAGCAGGAGGCAGACAAGAGGTGGAGAATGCACAGATAGCAGTGTGACGGGAGGGCAAACACAACAGCAGCTGAACCATACCACAGCAAAGAAGAAATGTGGCTCGGTGATGGGGGGTTGGATGGTGGGGGGACTGCCTTTTTGACCTCTACATGATGAATATATTTAGTGTTTAGACGTGTCTGCATTTGAAACACTAAAAAATAAATGTTGTCAGGTGTTTCCACTTTCCTCATTTTCCTCAGCATTTATAATCTCGCAGTTTTTGACCAACCGCAGTAAGGCATAGGGTTAGGGATACAGATACTTAGTTTGTGCTTCCTTGTGTCCTGTGAGTATTTTTTATTTTTTATTTTTTTATTTTTTTTGGTAGGTTTGCTGGCACAACTGTGATTTGTATTCATGCATTATTTGTAATACTAAAAATTATTGTAGTTTTTTTTTTTTTTTTTTGTGAGCTTCTTGTGTCTTGTCTGCTTTCTTGATTTGACACCAATTTGCCAAAACATTTTAAGGGAACAAAATATAAATGGTAAATGGACCATACTTATATAGCGCCTTTCTATCTGATCAAGATACTCAAAGCGCTTTACACTACAATCCGTGTCCTCATTTACCCATTCATACAGCACTCTACATCTCTACAAAGCCAATTGAACAAATAATTCTAATGAGACTAATCAGTGCTTTAGATCACATTCATACACTGATGGGACACACATCAGAGGCTATGAGGGGTTCAGTGTCTTGCCCAGGGACACTTCAGCATGTGACTGCTGGTGGATTCGAACCCCCAACTCTCGCAATGGAGGACAACTGCTCTAACCACTCAGCCACAGCCGCCCATATAGAGACTATCATTTAAGTGAATACATTTGCAACCACCCTGTGCATTTTCCTTAAATTTGAATGCAAAATGTGAGTTTTAAATATATAGTCTTAAAACTTGGCAGTTTGAAAACTACCAAGTTTAATACTTTAGTGTATGTTTTTATTTAAATTTTAAACTGTGACACTTGGAAAAGACACGTTCGAAGACAGTTGACTATGACTTGTTAGCTAACAGTTTGGGATGCTCACAGTATTTATGTGTGTGTTTATTTATTGATTTTGCCCCTAACAGGCCCATATGTCAGTACCATCTGCTCACCCAAATTGTTGGGCCAACCATCCCCTACCCCTTCTTCTCCCATGCTCATGTCCCCTCAACCAACCTCCAATCATTTTTCATATGCAGTTGAAACCCCAAAGCTCAGGTTAGCACAAGCAAAGGAAGCCTTTACCAAAGCACAACAATGAAAGCAGAGATACAGCAGTGAGTCAGACCCAGTCACCAGTGGTGATTGTGCATCATGTCAACTTATTTTTTTTTACACAGATCTTTTATATCTAGGGACATAAAAGGCAATGTTTTTTTTCCAGCATCTGAGCTGGACAGTTCAGACCTTGACTTTGTACCCAGTACTTTTTTCCCCAAAATCTTTCTTCCTTCCATGTCTGATAGCTCTCTCTTCCATGGGAAGTGATGGTGCTTGTTCAGCTTGTCTTTGCCGCAGATCCCGACCTTGCCTCTGGCATCTCTACACTGTGACCCTCACGCTGCCTCTGCCACAGTGCGAAATATCAGCCTGAACCAGCATCACTGACTTACACATGCATTCAGTGCACTCATAGTATGAAGCTCATACAACATCTCTGGTGCATTATGGATCAATGTAGCTCTGCAAGAGATTTTTTTAAAGATATGTTGGCTTTGATTAAATATGAATAACTTTGCTACTGAAATATGTATCTATGCATTACTCTTGGCATATATGGTACTTTTTTTTTTTTCTTCTCTGATATAAAAGAAACATACTTACACTTACAAACAAATGCCAAAGCTAAAAAAAAATGCTATTCTAAGTAGTCAAATGTAAAATATTGCTTAAATGTTTAAAATATAACCAGAAAGGATGAATGTGAACTATGCTGTGGTTTTATTAGATGAAGAACACATGAATTGCAAAACCAGCTGGCATCCAGTTGGGGTTAATTCAATCCTTGTATGAAGGTATTAGGGTTCAGCCTGACTAACCACACATCAGTGGCAATGAGTAATACAGACTGACATCCTATGGAGCTGGTCCTCAAATCCTCAATCTGACTTTTTTTTTATTTTATTTTTTTTAGCTAAAACACAATGAAGATTAGAAGGGTAGCCAAAATGAAATGACATTAGTTTATGAAAAGGCACAGTGATCACTGGAGATGGGCATCAATACATATGCAACATTAAATATAAATGTGTGTAAAAACAAATGGATAGACATATGGATGGGTAGGTGGATAGACAATGATTAGTTTTGGCCACACAACCAATATTTGTTTCTTGTTTTAGCGGGCTTCTCGCTTGTTAGAAACAAAGAGATTTTCTTAAAGCAACCAAAAGTTGGAATTCAGGAGGAAAATTATCCTTTTAAATAAAACAAATACTACACCATTCACCACCAAGCTACCACAACATACAAATAAAAATAATAATAATAACATGTATACACTATTATATTTCAATGTTTTAGTCAACTTTTTTATTTTTTATTTTGTAGGTTGCAAAGATCCATGTCGACACCAAAAATCTTTAATTCTGAATGATACTGATTGGTCTGCTCCCAATAACCAGAACTAGCACTGGTTGTCATGGTAAATGTTTTGCCACTGGGTGTATGCTCACTGTGTGGCACACCAACATCTGCAGGCAACATTCAATGCAAGAGTAAGAGTTGGGGGAAAAAAAAAAAAAGTATATTGTATTTTTTTTTTTTTTTTTTTTTGAAGTGCAGTCATGGTAGTGTCAATCTTCAGTCCTTTTCTTTTCCTAGGCCATACTCTGCTTTATGTCAGTGGTTGGCTCAAAACAGTGCTTTCTGAAGATTGTGTCTCAGCAGGGCACTGTGGCTATATTCATACTGCAGGCAAATGCAGCCCATATCCATTTTATGTATTTATTGCATATATGCAAACCTTATCAGTGCTTTTTTTTTTTTTTCATGACAGTCTGAACATCACAAATCATTTTTTTTTTTTTTTTTTTTTTATCCAACCCATGTCTTTTTCATATACGTTACTGAGAGAGAGACATAGAGAGATATCCAATGTTTTACAAAGTGATTGCAGTCTTAATGGTCATGTCACATTCCATCTGATTTTTTTATCAGTGAGGTAGCAGATCAATCCAAGAATTAATTATATTGAAACCAAACTTGTGTAGTTAAAATCTTAGAACTATGCACATTTTCAGCTACAGAACAGATGTCTAGTTGCTTTGTCTTTGTTCTTTTAATTTCACACATCTTGGATGATTGAGAATCTACAGCAACATGTGATAACAACATTAGTGTCAGAACATACCAATACTAACATAATGGATCAATACTAGAGTTTGTTTCTACCTTCAATCGCTGAAGACATGTTCCAAAAATGCAAGGCTGCACTGGAGGAGCCATCAAGAGGCAAGCTTGAATGTAAACACTGGACTAAACAATCATGTCTGGTATTAATTTAATTGGTTCTTATTGCAAAATGAGTTCACAGTTGAAATTGAACATGATAATGTGCAGCATCCACATTTACTTCCTTAAACACAGTGCACTGCGTTGTTTTCTTCTGCGTATGTGGGTCGCCTCAGAACTGTAAATTATTAACTCTGGAGTCTAATGGTGGTTGTATTTTAATAAAAATGTGAATTACCCATGCAACAAACAAACAAAAAAAAAAAAAGATAATAATAATTCTGATCTGTGCCAAAAAAAAAAAGAATTGAACATCAAGACCAGCATCTGAAAGTAGCCCATTTGACTACAAAACTGTCAAGTATTTAAAGTGCATTAACTTGGCACATGCAGTATCCTTTCCTGTCTGGGGATGCCATTGGCCATTACATACTCTTGAGCAGAGATACACACACACATAGTTACACACTGAACAGTGTAGCCACCAGAAGGAGGTAGGAAAGGGGCGGGGGAGGGTGACTGATACGGCTTGCTCTACTTTTCCATCTGACAGAACACAAGGGATCAAGACTGTGTCAAACAGCTAGTCGGCACGGCAAGAGGGAGTTGGCCAGTAGGGCTTATGTGCGCTCTTCCTTCATTGGGTGTTCCATCCTCGGACAGGCTCTCAGCTCATTACTGCTATGACAACAGCACATACCGAAAGCGCCAGCATGGTGAACGCAACTCTCAATTTGTTTGGTTCTCAAGGTTAACATAGTCAGGTTTAGGTGACTTTTGATGCCTTCATGCAAATTTTAAGTCTTAGAATTTGTTCCAATTTCTATAAGTACAGCTTGTGGTTTCATTCTGCAATTGAACTTCAGGGATACATGTAAATAGCTTTCAATTGATTCAAGTTATGCTCTTTATTATGGATGGATATGATAAGATACAATAGGATTTATTGTATTGTCAGATTGTTAGTCCTATTTTTGTGGACTTGAAGTATTAGCATTATTGATTTCACACTATGTGACCAGAAAATGTTGAATAGAGCTCTGCATCTTAATGTCCAGACAGCAATAACCTTTAGAACTGACGTTGTAGCTTTAGATGAAGATGCTAGGCATTCATATCGATTAGTATTTAAAGGTTAGAAGTAGTGAAGAAGACTAGTTATATATATATATATATATATATTTATTTATTTTTTTTCCTGATGACTGGAATAAATTGCCTGCTTACTACTGGACACTGTGCAGCTTGAAAGTAAGTAACCTTTATCCTTCTCTGAATTATTTACTTATTTTTATTTTTATACATGTCTGCATTACACATAAATATAGAATATTATATACAATATTTTTCCAACTGAAAAAATTGCATTATTCTCTTTACTCCTGTGCTACTTGCAATATATATGTGGCACATAAGTAAAGACCTACAAAATGCAGATGTTCCACATCACTCTGTCTCTCTTTATAGAGTATATCTATCTATCTATCTATCTATCATCTATCTATCTATCTGTCTATCTGTCTATCTGTCTATCTGTCTGTATGTCTGTCTGTCTGTCTGTCTGTCTGTCTGTCTGTCTGTCTGTCTGTCTGTCTGTCTGTCTATCTATCTATCTATCTATCTATCTATCTATCTATCTATCTATCTATCTATCTATCTATCTAGATAGCTGTCTGTCTGTCTGTCTGTCTGTCTGTCTGTCTGTCTGTCTGTCTGGCTATCTATCTAGCTATCTATCTCTCTATATCCATCCATGAAGTTATGCATCACCTTTTCATGGGGAATGATGATGTTATAACTGTTTTTGTCAAACCTTGTAAGTAACACTATGTGCAATATCATGCAATACTGCGTGATCTCGTAAAATGTGTTCAGACTTGGATTATGTGCTGAGGATGACATTCAGCCTCTACCAAATCAAACTCTAACCTAATATATGTTAATCTGACTGAGTTGAAGCCCATTTTGTGTTGGCTAAGGTTGAATAAGGTTGAATTGGTGTGATGGCCATCTTGAAATGGGTTGACTCCAATAATGAATCCGATGTCAATGTACATATAGTAATTATGGTAATGTCAAAGTTTTTAGTAAAATGTGTTATGCAGTGTGTAGCACTAGGGATAAAAAAAAAAAAAGTTTTTCTTCTTTCGGTTGCTCCCTTCCTCATCGGTCACCACAGTGAACTTTCTCGCATGAGTATGTAGCACTAGGAGTATGTGTTGCTAACGAGTGTCAGGTACTACCACACCTAATATACGGTCATTAATTGTAAAATTGAGTGAGATTAAAATGTACTTTTTGGTCTGGGTAATGCCAGTTAGTTGTGGCAGTTATCTTGAAATGGCTTGACTCCAAAAGTTGCAGTTGCAGATGTACAGTACATCCAGTGATTACTTTCTGAGCACTTAATTAAAATCTATCCAGTGGTTCATGATGTACTTTGCTTACATGACAGACACCCCCCCCCACACACAGACACACAAACACATTTAAAATTGCACTGCCCTTTCAACTTCAGCAATAATCTTACTACAAGAATCAAGTTTTTCATAGTAAGCATGATTGTATTTGTGTTCACAAAGAAAATCACCTTATGGTTTTATCCAAGACTGGAATCTGCATTTCCTGTTAGCTCACTACACACAACAGAAGGAAAGATAATCCCAGGAAAGAAGCTTAGAAATTAGCCCAGGGCCATGCCAGAGAGCAGCAGATTGGGCAGAGGATGTCACTGACTAAACATTCACCACACACAAATCAGGAAAATGAAGGCTTGGTGTGATGATCACAGGCAACACGAGCAAAAAGGAAGACCAGAAGCATCAAACAAGGACAACAAGTTTGTATCTAATCCCAGTATGCTTGTTCCTTTAAAGTTTACTGAATAAGTATTAATGCAGTAAACATATTTCTATCAAATGTACATTTTATTTTTTGTTTTTCCATACTGATCCAGCAGCAAATGGTTTGCATTCATCAGAAGAGATGCCTAATTCATGTTTTGCTGTATTTTTTTCTTTAAATATGGATCACACATCAATAAATATTTCATATTCAAATAGCCATCATGAAGATAACATTTATACACATAAGCCACAAAATACTTTCATCATTATCACAAGTCCCTTCATATCATCTTGGATCATGTTTCTCTGGTGGTGAGATTGGCCTCTGGATTCTCAGTACTCTTCCTCAGTGGAAGAGTTGAAACGCTTAGTTCCTACACAGTTAAAATCTGGGTCAAAGACATTTATGTATGCGGATACACACTTGGGCCCGCATGCACAAGAACATAAACAGCTCTGTAGCTAATACCGTAGTACAAATGCATCGTGGCCAGTCCTGTATAAAAGGTGTTAGAAAAGGTTGAGTAAGTACAAATGATTTGTGTCATGTGAGGATGTGCTTCAATGCTTTCTTGCTGTATTGAAATTTTAAAAGGATTGGATGCAGTGAGCAGCTGAATGTGCAATTCAGCATACTTCCAGACTTGGACAAAATGTATTTTCTAATGTTTTTTTTTTCTTTGGTTTTTTTCAATCAGCCAAAATAAATTAAATTATTTACTACAGATTTTGTTTGTTTCTTTTGAGAATTTAATGTTGGTTGAACTTAATTTAGTAGCATTGGCAGACAAGTGGCAAAGCATTGCGTTCTGATTTACACTAGAAAATGCAGTAAACTGGAACAATAGGGATCTTTTCTATTTTTCTAGTTTAAACAATTAAACAACAATTACCTCAGTGCAATCAGAACTACCTAGGAGTTATTTTTTATGCCAGTCTGTGTAGCCTTAATGATGTGAAATATGAAATTCAAAAAGGATATTTTGTAAAGTTGTATTAGTTTTCGACTCATGTTAATGTTTACTACCATTTAAATATGTTTCACAAACAAAATGACCAATGCTAATCAACTTTGACAGTACACATTCCATATGACATCATTTTGGCACTTCATTTTACTTGTTCAAACTTGCTAGTGACTTTTTTAATTTATTTTTGCTCTCATCTTAGTATTTTTGGTATTGTTTTGCTCTGGATCAAGACTGTGTAGTTACTGCATACAAATCTTCAACATTTCTGATTTCTAAATCAGGTTTGCTGAGCTATTTAAGCATCAAAGGTGATAAAATAGTTGCTAGAATTTCATCAAGAGTTTGTCAAAGAAGTTTTGGTTTATGCCGATAACTGATCACTGCTCTTGTATTTTTAGAATCCTTCATGCTCAAAAATATATTTCTACTCAATCCAAATCATGCTAACTCGTGTTTCAGAGCATTGTCAACATGAGGTTTATTTATTTATTTTTATGTTCTCTCTAGTTTGATTCCACCAACTTACTTATCTATAGATCGAATAAACAGAAAGTGAAAGGATATTTATTTTATCCAACAGTTGTTTCCACAGAATGCCACAAAGCAGTCCACCAGTTTGTACTGGAAATCTGAGGTGTACAGAGTGAAAAGGAGTGGTGAGAGTACAGTTCCCTGTGGCGCTCCTGAGCTAATGATCACCTGGTTATAAACGACTCAGGATGTAAAGATGTAAAGATCTAAATACATACATTTACAAATAAATACAAGTAAATACATACATTTACAAATGTAAAGATGTAGATACATACATAACACCCCCCCCCCCATCCCCCGGGCATTATTTTTTCCATCCAGAAGCCTATTATGCATAGCCATATCAAACCAGTGAAATGTATCTAATACTTCATTTTTATGAAACAATGAATTTATTCAATAAACAAAATCAATGTTTACAGTCAGCTTCTCTGACCATTGTTTGTTACAACTTGCAACTTACTGCCACAACAGCAACTGTGTGTGTAACCAGGGCCTTGTTGTGGAGTATGTAACATTATAGAGTTAAAAATAAATAAATAAATAAAATAAATAATCCACAAAAAGGTGTAAATGTGTATATTTTTAGTTGCCATTACAGAAATCCAGTAATTGAATAAATATAAAAGAGTTATTTTAAGAAAAGTCATATACTGTGACACAGGGGGATTATTTTAAGGAAGTTATTGCAATTCATTTAATAACTATTTGGGACATTTTGGAAGAAAAAATATATATATATTAATTGGATTTACACTCTTTTTTTTTATTATTTTTTTTTTTACATATGATATTGTTAGGGACTTGTGCCCACAGTTTGACATAACCCTCAATTATTATAAGGACAGGTGGATAATCACACCAAATAAATAAGCATCATAGATTTCTGATTTCCACCATTGAGAGCTTACAGTCTTACAGTGTGTGTTATGTGGCGAGAACCTTAACTTAAGCCCTTCATGAAAGTTATTCCCATATAAGGAGACACTTAAAAATATACTTTTTATCACTTTAATTATAGGCAGAGATGTGATGGCAATACAAGATAGGACCATTAATCTGAAGCGGCTAAATGGAACTGGGTCAGTGTCCAGTTTAACATTTTCCTTTAATTTCCCAGGCTCCCTTTTGTGATGGGGAACACAAAAACATGTGTATGTGTGAAACCAGACACTTCAACTCAATTAGAGCCTCACTCAGGCTAATGAAGTACAGTTATGTGGATGAATCATTGTTAGTGCACCAATAATGTGTATGTGTTAGGTTGAAATCTAAATCATATCCTCATAAGCCCATTTAGCTTTGCAATTCTTAACTTTCTTCTTTCTTTTTCAATGAAAGTCTGTAAATGTGTTACGGAGCATCTAAGGCAGCATGCTTACTGACATAATGCTGAATGCTAATCCATGTCTTGTGTTTTTTAGACATGTAGCAATTTGAATTTAAAGCATGTTTTATGTAATAGAAGCAAATCTTTATTTAATGTACATACTGATTTCCATCAAAGCATGACATTGTATTGTCATCCTACATTGCTTTTTTGACAATTTTTACGTTCCTTTTTTTAATTTTCACTGTGCAATTTCTCTATTTTTTTTCTGACCAATGATGAAACAGAATCTGAATGAAATGAATTCCCTCAATCTCAAGAGTTTCTTGCAGCAAGTTCCATGAAGAGGGAGCAGAGTGAACAATTTGTTTTCTTTAAATATGAAGCTTTTTGAATCTGGGTTTTAGAAAGAAGGATGTTAAGAGCTGCTGGCATTGGTGCAAAATTACACGTGCAATTTGGACATCTGCTGTCAATAATTTTATCTGTGCTGATTCAATTAGATCATCGACAGCAAACATGTTTTACTTTTACTCGTACTTTTCACTGTATAGGAGCAAACTGACATCATGCATGATCTGAACGAAGTTTTGTGCATTCGCTCTTCGATGAAAATGTTTTCATGCTTGGAACTGAATTGTCTGCAAACACGCACTTCCTGTTGAAATCCAGACTTCACATTGCCAGCTGGCATGTAAACTGATGCTGAGTCAACGAGTACATTTCCTGTGTGAATGTGTTTTTGTCACGTTGATTCTTTAAGACATTTTTGCATTCCTATTTGTGGCCTTGGGATAAATACACTGTTGTCTTGAACAACACAGCAGATAACTGAATTCATTGGTTTCAAATGATTTGAATAACTTAAAAAAAAATGTATTTAGCAACCTCATTTATTTTATTTTTTCTTGAAGCCTTATAAAAAAGAATATAGATATTGACATATAAATACTAAAACATGCATGTTAGGCTGATTGGTAACTCTAAATTATCCCCAAGTGAGTGAGAGAGTGAACGGTTGTTTGTCTCATTTGTCTCTGTCCCTGTGATGGACTTGCAACTTGTCCCTGCCTCAGTAAGTGCTGGATATGGGCACCGGTAATCCCCGTGACCTGAAAAGGGGTAAAATATAACAGATTGATGGAATTATAGACAAGAATGAAAAAGAAAAAGATTAAAACTGAAACCTAACTTCAAATTTTATTTTATGGAATTTAAAATGCAATCAGATCAGTTGTGCTTACATTTTTTAATTCTGTTTTTAATTTTATTTTTTTATTTTTTATTATCATAAGCTATTCATCAGGTGGCTGTAAAATATTGACTTTATTACAACATTTTTTGGGAAAAAAAATACTGCTTTTGTGTGTGTGTGTGTGTTTGCAAGATACAAATAGAATAGACTTTATTGTCATTGCACCTAAATACAACAAGAATTGGGTTTGCTTCCCAGAGCAAAAGTTTAAAAAAGTTTACATTAATATAAAACTATATATATATATATATATATATATATATATATACTGTATAAAGAAAGGTAATAGTTACAGATCTAAACACGCCAAATGTGCAACACAAAAAGCAGACTGATATTACACAAGTTGTCCCTTATTCAGTTATTAAGCATTCCTGTTTTAAATGTGCTATACACATACATTTTATATGACTTGACTTGACTCTTATTACAGCTTTTGTTTTCAGTAATGGCTTATGGATAAAATAATAATTATAATAAAAAATAAAAATTAAAAACTCTGTTCTTGTCTTGATTGAGCCTTTCCCTGATGGTAACAGTTCGCCCCACATTTAACAATATGCATACATACAACAGCTTAGTCAAAGATTTTTATTTTATTCAGGTAAAATATCTTTTAAAAAAATCGTAAATTTCAGGGATTCAAAACATTGTTGGCCCTTTTAGATTTACTGCTTTCTAACATGATGCAATTGGCGTTTACAACGTTGCCCTTTCAGTCAAGAGTTTATGCCAATGCGTTTACCGTCTACTTAAAAGGTCAATTTGTTCCAACTCTCAGCAAGTGTTGTTATTTTATTTTTTTTACAACAGCCACATCAAAATCCCACTAACAATTAGACAGTATATTGGAAAGCACTCGTGCAATCGACACGTCAAGTATTAAATATTTCAACCTCTCCGAGACAGATTAACACATAAAGGTTTCATGGTTGCCAAGTTACAGATCCTAATCAATGAATCTCTGACTTCTGCACACATTTCCACTTTGAGTGGAAAAACACAAACTGAACATAGATTTGGACACAGGGGTTGTTGTTAAAAGGGACACGTGTATTGCAATTGTTGATTCCTCAATTTAAATTGTATATGTCGTATGACTAAACACCTGTAAAATACATTGATTTGAACACAAGCAATTATCAGTTACCACCATTTTGAAAATTAAACAAAGGTACTGCACTTTTAGACTCCTTCCACACTACTCTTAATGTGCACATGTATAATTCTAGCAGCCCTGAGGCAGAACTAAACCTGACCTGAAAACACTGTAGGTCAACATCTGGCTGTGAAGAATCCTACTTGTAGGTGCAATCACAATGCTATCTCATGCACATTGTCATTGCCACTGTCTTCTTGTCTGTTTATTACATTTCTCTGACACATAGAGACACTCACCAGCCCACACCCTGTTGCTACCTGTCAAACTGTCTCTGAGCGTCTCTGCTGCGTCTCGTTTTCCGAGCTTCAGTCTTTGAAGTGTCACAGTGCAGATGACGATGATCAGCGCGCTGTGCTCACATCTCATTACTGACATTATAAATTATGTGTATGTGTGTGTGTGTGTGCGGTCCTTCGTGCTCAGATATACTTTTGAGAATTAATGTTGACACATTCTTGTCATTCAAAGACACACTGGTGATGCTGGAGTGGCCTGTCAAAACAGACATGAATCTCATCTGGAGTGATGTATTACACTCTGGTGAACATGTTGTTATTGGCAAGTAGTGGTTTCCTTTTAACGGTTTGTTTGCTGTCAGGTGATTGGCAGCAGCATAGGATGCAATATGTTTGCATTTGTTTAAATATTTTACAAATATATTTGGGAAATAACAAACGTATATTTTGTTTAACACTTGGAGAACCTTATCCGGAAAAAAGCAGCTTTTTTTTTTTTGTTTGTTTGTTTGTTTTTGTTGTTGTTTTTGTTCCTCTAGTTTTTCCAGTTATTTAATTCTTCATGTTGGTGCAGTCAAGAAAGACATTTTCTTTCTGACAAATGCAACATACGTATATAT
>NC_056516.1:20244120-20249740 GCF_014905685.2 Nematolebias whitei
ACATTATATTAATCTTTTATGGTTCCTGAAGTGCCTTAGATAGGTAGTTGGGGTTAAGGAAAATGGCTTCTGAGCCTCCATTGCAAGTCTGAAGTGCAGAGGGGTAACAGAAATGTAAAGTAATTATATGTGATTGTGTGGAAAAAGTAGTGAAGGTGGAGGGAATCTCCAACTGGCACAGAGGGCAAATGCAAAGAGATATGAACAAAGAGAGCTAAAGTGGACATTGAAGGCAACACAGGGGTTTTGCATTGCCAACCACTCTTGCAGAGATAAAGAGCTGTGCATTTATGTGGACATCAATCCCCTTTGTGACCTTTCCAGTGTAAAGCATTGCTTTTGTACAGAACTCGCTGGCGATGTGCATCGACTGTTTAATTTTTTTTAAATACATTACCTCGCTGTTTAGGAGCGTGCCTAACAACTTTACAGTTATTGGCCACAACTAGCTGCTTTTCTCTAAATGAAAGCCTTAAATCCCTCTGAACTGCATCGTACTTTATCTAGACTGTGGAAACAAATCCAGCCAAACAGAAGATGCACACTGAGGTAGCAGCAAACTGCAGCATTTATCAGTTTTATAGTCAGATATTTCTCTAAGCAGTAAAAAATGACTGACTATATAATAGCTATGGCAACCACAGACCAACTTAAAAGCTTATGTTGGTTTGCTGCATTTCATTGTTCTTTGTTTTATTGTGCAAATGTGGCCATTTGTTACACTGAATTTTGTATATCAGTCATTGTCTTCCCCACAATCACACACTGATGATCCTATCAATTGGGCTCAGTATTCTTTCTAAGGACAGTTTGGTACAGTGATTGAACCTTGGCTATTTCAGATGGAGGAGAACCACTAACTATTTTATCAGAGCAATGCAGTCAAATAAATAGATTAAAGCTGCATTAATGGAAGCTACACTCATGTGAGGTTACTGAATCTATAAAAAAATGAAAATAGATTTTGATAGAACTACTGTATATTCAAAGCTTTCAAATATAGTGCTGCATTGTTACAACATTAATCTGTCAACTTTCATTTGTATTTGTAACCTTGGGGTTTTGAATTAAAACATTGTTGTTTCTGCTTTTCTTTTTTAAATGTATATATAAATACAATGTGTAGGACAAGTTGACATGGATATACAGTAAGTAGTATCTTGAAATCAAGGCAGCCTGTTCCGTGTAAAGAAAATCGACCAAATCTGATCAATTTCTAAAGAGCAAACTTGAAAGTTATTGTTTTTAAAAGCTCACTTAAAAAAAAAAAGTATAGACCACAGTTATATGAGTATCAGATATGTATGTTCTTTAGTCTTTCTGTTGAATGGATGGAACACAAATATGTGATATTGATGGCTGGTTTTCATTGTTCATTATTGTTTAATACAGGTATAGTCAAACATGCAGTGCTATATTCTCATCTAAAAATGATTAATGGTGGTCATGACTAGCATACACGATCTGAAACAAAGATTAAATTTTATTCCTTTCCAGTGTTTCTACTCAATTGTCTTAAGGTGGATAGGAAATCTTTCAAAGAAATGAATGTGGATAAAAGCAAGCAATCTGCTCCTCTACATTATGTTAAGTCAGCTTGTGCTCCACAGTCACCTGCAGTGGATAGCGAGGATAACCCCCCTGTGTGCTTCCCTATAATGCTTTTGGGAAAGATTATATCTCCCAGCTGGCTTCCAAGCAGCTGGAAATCCCCCAGGTTAGGCAACAGGAAGCTACCATCGACAGAAAGGGATGGACATCCCTCATCCTCTTCCTCCTCCCTCTAAATCCTGAAATGGGCTTAGCAAACTGGAGAATGAATGAATGGTTACATTCAGTCTCTATGCTGTGGGAAACAAAAGCAGCCTCTAAGGTGCCTTGAAGATAAATGTGGCTATAAAGAAAATAATTTAGCTCATTCATGTGTTGATGCTTGGGAAGGCAAGAAAAAATGTCTCCATAACTCACAAAGATCTGGTGTACAATTTGACATGCTCTTTATCGAGAACAGTATTAGTCAATTTCAGCATTTGACTGCAGTTGCAAAGGTGTTCACCAAGGTATAAGCCTCATCTGCTATGTAAAGTTAGGAGTTTATTTTTAGTTTTATTCCAGTCAGGGCTTTTTCTACTCCTTAATTTAGACAAGCTTAAACTATATTTATTTATATTTTTATTTATATTTTTAGTTTTAAATGTGTTTTATACAAATTAATGCAACGGTGCAATACCTTTTGTTTTTAGTGATAATGTTTAACAGGTAAATATCCTGATAATTAGTTTCTTCAAGTTAGGTTAACAAGGGTGGCGCATACACACAGTTGGTAGAGCTGTCACCTCTCAGTGAGAAGGTTGTCGGTTCAAAATCCCGGCCCAGGACCTTTCTAGGTGAAGTTTGCATGTTCTCTCCGTGCATGCGTGGGTTTTCTCCGGGTACTCCAGTTTCCTCCCACAGACCAAAAACATGCATGTTAGACTGATTGGTAACTCTAAATTGTCCCTAGGTGAGAGTGAGAGAGTGAATGGTTGTTTGTCTCGTTTGTATGTATGTGTCCCTGTGATGGACTTGTAACCTGTCCAGGGTGTACCCCACCCCTCGCACAGTGATTGCTGGACATGGGCACTGGAGACCCCCGTACCCAAAATGGAAGAAGCGGGTAAAGATAATGGATGGGTGGATGTTCAGCTGATTGGTAACCCTAAATTGTCCCTAGGTGTGAGTGAGACAGTGAATGTTTTTTTTTTTTTTTTGTTTTTGTCTCATTTATCTCCATGTGTCCCTGTGATGGACTGGAGACCTGTCCAGGATGTCTCGCACCTCTTGCACAGTGATAGCTGGATATGGGTATCAGTTACTCCCGTGACCCAAAAAGGAAAAATGGGTGAAGATAAAGGATTGATGGATGGATGGATGGATGGATGGATGGATGGATGGATGGATGGATGGATGGATGGATAGATGGATGGATGGATGGATGGAAGTTAGGTTAACCATAAATTTGAATAAACAGTCACAACAGTTTACTTAGAAAATGAGTACAAAAATGTTTAGCCATTTTTTATGGTTTGTCTATTGTACTTTTTTTTTTTTCTCTTTTTTTAAATTTGTCTGATTATATGAGACGAAATCTCACTTGGTCAGCTAACTTAGGAACTATAGATGGTGTATAGTTCTTATTTTTATGTTTCTACTCTACATTTTCCATTCCCTCTTTTCATTTCCATTGAGTGTTAAAAGGGTCAAAATAAGGTGATGGCCTTAGGGCGAGTAACTGTTGTTATTCATAGTTTAGTCCCTCAAAGTCCGAGTTACCTTGCAGGGGTCTGAAACCTATTATAAAGCATTAATTCCCAGCTTGTGAAGAAACATGAAGGTTATAACCTTTTTAGTAAATGGGTCATCCCAGCTGAGGTCTCTGCTTCCTGTGACTCCTCTTCCAGCTGAACAATAGTGAATATTTGCAAGCCACACAGCATGTGCATTTGTTGTGTTTAGTGGATATGGGCTAGGCGAGAAAATATCGACTATGTTGGCGTTTGCGTCATCTATGAATAGCGTGGGCGTCATTAGTGAGTTGTTTCTCAGCCTTCAGTGTGACCATTAGTCCCAGTGCAGTGGGCCTGAAGGTATGGGTCAGTGTTTTTGTGTCAGTGGCTCCCAGTTTGAATCTGCTGTTGGTAGTGCTGAGTGCACTTTGTTGCTCTTGAAAAGATTGGATTTTGAAAAATAAAAAGAGGAGGGGAGAGGTTTATTGAATTTGGCAACAATGTAAAAAAAAAAGCCACATTCAAATATGCAAACACAGCTGGCCATCGTCAGAGAGATGAGGGCAAACAAGCACGTTTTCAAGTCAGGACACAAAATAATGCACACCAATGAGTTCTACACTCACACGCACACACATGCACGCTCAGTGTTCAGGCTGTCTGGCTGTGGGAGCAGAGCAGAGTATCAGTAGTCCAGCTCTGACAGCTTATCCTGGGCAACAGTGCTGGAGACGAGGGGGTGGGGGTGGAGTGGGGGCTGAGGATTAACCTCCATGTTTAATAGAAAAAAAATAGGGGATTGAGAAGCAACGCTGTTATTATTATTACAGGCCGTTTACAGTGAAGCAAAGGATCACCAGTTAATCCTGTTTATGCTTGATACCCAGCGAGATTTCCACATGTGTATCCAAGTTTAGTCTGCTTTGTTATTTTAATGTGTTGTCTCTGTAAAGAAACTGCCAGACACAAGACAATAATCTGTACTCCAGATACACAGATGGGACAAGAGAAGAAAAAGTGGTCTATTTTGATACTAAAGTGTACAATGTATTAATTATTTCAATAATTCGGGTAATACAAACTTTAAAGATGTGGCTGGTGTCTTTGTTGAATACAGATCATGGGATTTGAGATGGCAGGTGTTAGCTGTTTTTTTTGTTTGTTTGTTTGTTTGTGTTTTTGTTTTTAAGTCAGTTTATCTGTTCCCCATTCTATAAAGTGATTTACACTTGTTTGCTTCTTTTCTAACATGTGAGTTGCCGCTGTGCTGATGTGACAATTAATTGCAGTAAACCTTCATGGACCTCTCTTAAACTTGTTTTAATAATGGCTGGATTTGTGGCTCACACTCACCTGAGCAGGTAACCAAAAAAATAAATAAATAAAATAAAAGGTTTGGGGTTTACACACCATCTAGGAGCCTGATTCAGTCATTGCTAGGGTCTAAACAAAAGCGTTACTGAGAGGAGGAAAACAACACGGCACATAACAAAGGGCTTTTTTTTTTTTGTTTCTCAATCATTTATTTATAAGCCAATTACAGCATCAAAGTAATTCTCCCAAAGCACACATCCAGAAGTGATGTCTGTATCCTGTAAGGGATTTCTCATTGGCGCTTGTACTTAACACGCTAACAGCTTTTTGAAGCAATCATTTTCATGGAATGATTGTCTCTACCTGGAATGAGGAAAGTCCGTTTGGCGTGCAATCATTAAGGCTCAAGGTATCTAATCAGAATAGAAACAATTCATAGCTTGGTCTATTATTGAGACTAATAATGGCCATCTCTCCTGATTTGATTATTGATAGGGATGACAGAGGCATTGCGAGATGGTAACGCATATTACAACTAATTACAGTTGGAAACCACGTCGAGAAATAAATTAAAGTTTATTCCGAATGAAGCAAAACTACAAGGTTAAAATATGCAAATATATTGCATTTGTGAACGGCAATTAATGGATAAAACTTAATAATATTCATGACTGAATCTCAGTGGGGTTGCTTTAGAATAATAAAAACATTTACAGCAATCATTAAAGGTTATGTATGTGACAACCATTAATTATGGGGAAAAAATGCAAATATATGTGATTTGTTGGGTAAAAAAAAATATATAATAAACTAAGTATTTATTACAATAAAAAAATGACTTGTAATCAAGTAGGAAGTTATTTGTTATTTAGCAATGGTAGCTGGTTTGACACAGTTTGAATATATATATATATATATATAGATGTGTTCTTTTGTACAGCACTTTGGTTGGCCTTGTTACTGTTTTAAGTGCTATATAAATAAATTGGTATGGTATGGTATGGTATATATATATATATATATATATATATATATATATA
>NC_056516.1:20249840-20255225 GCF_014905685.2 Nematolebias whitei
GAGAGAGAGAGAGAGAGAGAGAGAGAGAGAGATTTAGCAATTTATTTTCATGAATGTTTTACATTTATTTATAAACAGAAGTCCATCCATTTATTTTCCTAACTGTTTTTCTATTCAGGAAGATGGTGCCTGTCTCCAGCAGTTATTGTGTGAAAAAGTTAGGGAACACGCTGGACAGGTCCCAAGTCCATCACAGGGCCACATTGAGACAAACAAAACAACAATTCACTCTCTCGATCACACCTAGTTACAATTTAAAGTGACCAGTTATTTGCACAGGCCTGTTTTTGGTCCATGGGAGGAAAAGCAAGTAGCTGTAGGAAACCCATGTGTACACGGTAAAAATATGCAAATTCCACCCAGAGAGTCCCCAAACATGTGGCATTGCTTCCGCCATCTTATGTGAAGCATCACCTCTAACCACTGCTACACCATGTTGTAGAAGCAGAAATGTAGAAAGCATAAAAAACATGTTAAACAGGTACAATTTTGTGATATTTATTTTTATGAGAAAAATTACTCGCATTTAAAAAAAAAAAAACCTTTTTCTTTTCATTGTCTACAGTTCACAGATTTAAAAACTGTTTCTGATCAATAGATTCAAATAAAATGTTTAACAAGAGATATGGTGACACCAATACAAAACAAACAGTGAATATATATTGTATGCTGTCATTTTAATAGATGAATTGTTGCACACTTATTTCTGTACTCTATTTTTATTACATTACTTGTAAATCTTAATGTAGGAAAAAGCAACCTTTTTTTTTTTCAGCATCTCACTAGGGTCTTAGCATTTTTACAACCTAGATGGGACACACAGAGACACTGTAAAACATGTCTTATCACCAAGTAGTCATGGATACTGCACTCATACTGAGTATTCAGAACTTCAAATAAGCCTCACTGGGAGATGAACAATCTATGGGGGACTGTTGTCCTTTATTAATAACCCTGTTAAAGGAGACTGCATATTAAGGGAACACCACAATAACTTTTTTGGGGAAAAAAAAGAAAAATAAAAAAGTTTAGACTAAATGGTAAATAGACTGTACTTATATAGCACCTTTCTATCTTATTTCAAGATACTCAAAGCTCTTTGCACTACAATCTGTGTCCTCATCTACCCATTCATACAGCACTCTACTAGATCTCTACAAAGCTAATTGAACAAATCATTCTAAAGAGACTAATCAGTGCTTTAAGATCACATTCATACACTGATGGGACACACATCAGAGGCTATGAGGGGTTCAGTGTCTTGCCCAGGGACACGTTGACATGTGACTGCTGGTGGATTCGAACACCCAATTGTCGCATTGGAAGACGACTGCTCTAACCACTCAGCCGCCTCAGACTAAAATGGAGTTAAATGTGGAAATCACTAGTCTTTGAAAATCTGTTTTTCAAAAAAAAAAATATATATATGTATTTTTTAACATACTATCAAGATCATTACTCAAACAAATTACTGCCTCTACATTTAAAGTAAAAAATAAATAAATACAAAATAAAAATAAAGAAAGAAATTAAATGATACCTATTTAACAGTTGTTTAACTTGCGCAATAACAATACGTTAAAAAAGGTTAAATGGGTGACATGTTGAAATAAAATAATAAAAAGAACAGGATAGGTTGAAGTAGAGGGAGGCGGAGTGTCAGTGAGAGGAGATAAGTAGGTTAAACTTCCTGTGCTGAAAATAGCTATCTTCTCCATCACATGCTAGCCAAGCTGCCCAGGGGAGCCTGGCCATATACAGCAGAGCTTCAACAGTCTCTTTTTAATCTGGAGTCTCTGTGTCTCCTACTGGAAGCACACACATACACCTTCTGCCACATTAATCCATCCATCCACCTATCAATTTTCTTCCCCCACTTCTTTCCGAGTAGCAGAGGGAACAAAGTTCATGCTCGAGTAGCAGGGGGCTGGCTCTTTCTCTACCAGGCACTCTGCAAGAGATGTGGTACACCCTGGAAAGGTCTCAAGTCCATCACAGGGACACATGAAGGCAAATGGTTGAAAATTGATAAACACTATCCAATGTGTTACAGGCATATCCTTATTCATGCAGTTATTCCACATTTACGCCTTTTTTATCTTGCAGACACAAGCTACTGGCAGAATATTTATTTATCATAATTGGTAAGCTCCAGTTATTGTATGAATGGTCAGCACTTTGTTGGCATGTTCATGCAGAAACAAATGAATGAAACACTGCTCTCCTTTCCGTTCTGCTACTCTGTTGAGGAGCAGATGGCCCAGGCTGTTAACCATCTTGACAACTATTCAAAAAACAAACAAAAAATATATAAAATATGTCCCAACAAATCTTATAAAGATAGTCACATAACTTGTGGAAATAGATATCACTTTTTTTTTTTTTTTTTGCACAAAAAGGAGACAGTATAGAGGCATGGGTTGCTCTTTGTGGTTGCAATGTCTAGAAGGAACATGTTCTCAATGTTTGCTTGTACTCTCTGTTGAAAATGGTGGCAGTCTCTTTGTGACAATTTTGCAAATTAGCACTTTTTCTTGGTTACCATGTTTGTCTCTTCCTCAATCTCCTCTATCATCAACAGAAAATAAACATCCATGTCTGCCAATTGTGCTTTTGCTGTGTTTTTTTTTTTTTTTTTTTTTTTTTTTTGCAATTGACGTGTAATACATTGAGTTCTCACCAGGAGTTATGTGCTGTAGTTTGTTCTTAAGAAAAAAAAAAATGTTACTGTGAAAAAGAATATCTCGCAACCACATGAGCGAAAACATATGTCTTAGGTCTCAAGATGTAACAGCCTTTAAAGTTACCACTTAACCCAATATGCATGTTTTTGGTCTGTGGGAGAAAGCCAGAGTACCAAGATAAAACTCACACATGCATGGGGAGAATATGTATACTCCATAGAGAAAGGTCCGAGGACGGGTGCAATCCCGTGACCTTCTTGCTATAAGGTGACAGCTCCAAACACTCTTCCACCATGCCACTGACTGAACACATGAGTTGTAAAAACTGAAATATTAGTAGGTTCATATATCCATCCATCAGTCCATCCACCCATTATCTTCCGCTTGTTCCAAAGTCGGGTCGCAGGGGTAGCAGCTTGAGCAGGGAAGCCCAGACATCTCTTTCCACAGCAACTTTTTCCAGCACTTCTGGGAGAACCCCAAGGTGTTCCCAGGCCAACTGAGAAACTTAGTCTCTCCAGCATGGCCTGAGTCTTCCCCAGGATCTCCTCCCAGTCAGACATGCCCGAAGCACCTCCCTTGGGAGGCGCCCAGGGTACATCCTTACCAGATGTCCGAACCACCTCAACTGGCTCCACTTGGTGTGGATGAGTAGCAATTCTACTACAAGTCCTTCCTGGGTAACTGAACTTCTCCGTCCATCTCTAAGGGAGAGTCCAACTGCCCTGCAAAGGAAACAAATTTCAACTGCCTATATCAGCAATCTCATTCTTCCAGTCACTTTCCAAAGTTTGTGGCCATAGGTGAGGGTAGGAATCTAGACCGACCAGTAAACAGATAGCTTTGCCTTATGACTCAACTCCCTCTTCACAACAACAGACTGGTGCAGAGTCCACAATACTACAGATGCTGCACCAATCCATCTGTCTATCTCACACTCCGTTCTTCCCTCACTGGTGAACCAAACCCCAAAGTACTTGAACTCCTCCACTTGAGGCAGAACCTCACCCCTCAAGCAAAGAAAGCAATCCGTATTTTTGTCCAAATGAGGACCATGGCCTCAGATTTGGAGGTGCTGATTCTCCTCTCATTAAGGCAGGACAATTACCAATAGACCTGAACCTGAAATGTGACCATTTAGGTCTATTAGTATTATTAATCCAAACTAAGATACACAATCTAATACTGTACACCATTTCTATACTTTAAATCAATTGACGCTGAAGAGAGAAACAAGTGTTGATGATTATCAAAAACTTTAAACCGTGTTAATGCAGATTAATATAAAACAAAGCAAAATGAGTTGGAAACCATACATGTACAGTAAGTGTCCACATGTTTGTCATTCATCAGGCAGCCCCTCATGTCTGATTTATTAATACACACAAAACTGCCTCTGTATCCCTTGACCTTCCTCTCTACATAATATCAAACAAAACCAGTCTCTGTTTTACATTCTTCTCAAGCAGATTCTTGTCATATCCCCTCTAACTCTTTTTTTTTTTTTTGTAGCTCTTTTTTCTTATGAGGCACTTTTGATTGTGTTTCAACCCAGTTCTCTTCCCAATGTGTTTGTGTGTATGTCATATTTGTATTTCAACCTAGTCCGCTTTGCTCTTGAGAAATTGGCTTCCTTTGATGGACCAAGAAAGGGACACTTTGACTTTCTCCTGTTTTCCTTGGTCCTGATACATATTATACATATCCCCCCTCCCTTGCCTTCTTTTCACTCATTAATTCTTCCTACTTCTGTGATTTTTCCCCACAGTCATTATTTTCAGGTTACATTATTGATTCATATTTGAGGAAATAAAGGAGCTCTCTTTCTTACAGATGTGCTCTGCATGCTTCTCATGCTGTAAATACACATGCATGCACTTTTGCATCATAAGCATACTGTATTCTTTCTTTCTATTATTGCACATCTGCTTGGATTTTCTGTGTGATTTTTATTTATTTTTTGTTTGTTTGTTTTGTCATTTTTTTCAATAACAAGTTAATTTTTTATGATGCAAAATAGGGCTAGAGCCACTGCAGGAGGTAAACTGGGCTAAATTGTGTGATTGAAAACTTAAAAGCAGGACAAACATGAGGCACATTTGGGACACAGTGGGGTTTGCAATTTACATGCAGCTTAATTTATCTCTTCCTCGTCTTTTCAAAGGCACACCTCGAGAGCAGAGGTGTGTTGTACACCATGACCTGAATTGCTTAATTATGCCTGATGCTCTAGTCTCTGTATCATTGAACATGCAGTAAAGTAAAATAATGAAAAGGGTACACAAAATGATTAGATTGTTTCTCTTTAAGCGTGTGTCGCACGGTCTCTTCATAGACAGTGACCTGAACTTCCCATTTGTCAGTCATAGTAAATAACAGGAAACTAAAACCATCATTAGAAGGTCAATGTAAGTCCCACTTCAAGTGTTATGGGTGACAACACTGTGGTTGAGAAAGATGCTGTACTGTAAAAAAAAAAAAAAAAAAATCAAAGAATTGTAATTATGTGTCATTATACAGCTCCATTTATGGTAACACGCTCTTGCAATTCTAATTAAAGGTAATTGTGTGCAATTTGCAAGAGCCATCAAAGGAATTAAAACGCAGGAAGTGTAATGTCTGTCTGTCTGTCTGTCTGTCTGTCTGTCTGTCTGTCTATCTATCTATCTATCTATCTATCTATCTATCTATCTATCTATCT
>NC_056516.1:20255235-20259464 GCF_014905685.2 Nematolebias whitei
TCTATCTATCTATCTATCTATCTATCTATCTATCTATCTATCTATCTACTCATCTATTCATCTATCCATCCATCCATCCATCCATCCACCCAAAATTTTAGTAGGTGATGATATCACTTTTTTTTCTTTTTTTTAATGTTTTTATTTTGTTGTTGTGTTAGAGTAAGAGCTGGTGAAGATTCTCAGTCATCCAGGACATGATGAATTCAAAAAGTGTTCAATACAAAAACAATTGGACTTCAACTGGTCTTCTGTTACAAATAAAGTCCTGTTGTTTTTGTATTGGACACTTTTTTTTAAGTTAGAGTAAGAGGCATTTTGTAGCTCAATGTCTCCCACTGAATCAGTCTAATGACTGTATAATATTGGCATAGTGGATCAGAGACAAGACAAATACCATACAATGTCCTTCAAGTTCCTACAACCTTTGTCCTTAGTTTATTTCAAGAGTTCCTCCTCAGATGCTGACATTGAATAGACTATGGGGAGGAATGTAGAAGTTGTTGCACTGTATGGGAAACATGCACTCAGGAGGGAAGGAGGGTGTTGTGGAGTTGACAAGTTACACGATACAGCCCTTATGTACCCGGTAATACTGCACTACATATGACTTACATCACTCTGTAGGTCATACCATTACAATGTCCATGATACCACTCTATCATTCTGTTGTTTTTAAGCTTTTTGAAAAAAAATAAAAAATAAATAAATAAATAAAACATATCTACAAGATACATCCCCCTTTAAAAAGCCATATATCCCACCTCTATTATGTATGACAGTGTCTGCATGTATGTATATTTCTATATGATGTATATAAATCAAGCTACCCCTTTTTAAATAATATTTTATGTTGTAGCAACCTGACACATTTACTTTACTTTCAGTTTCACAACTCAGAAATCTTCCAACAGGAAGTTCTTTCACCCATTTATATACCAGATATAACCTCTGACACATGATGTCAAGTATATAATCGATAACAGAGACTTGGATATAAACGACAACCATGAAAAACAACTCATTTTCACACATAACCATAAACAGTCCACACATCATAGCCACAAGGCTACCTAGCAACATTTGCTTTGCTTCACACCCATCAATACAATATTATATGCTCAAGTTGGAAAGAACAGTTACCATATACATGGAATCACATATGTGAAATATTTTTTCTTCTCAGATTCAGAATACTTTCTTTTGTCATTTCCCATTACAGCACAATAAAATTAAAAGTTGTTGCAATGAGAAACATACTGGATTATTATTATTATTTTTTTTGGCTTCTTTATGTTCCTCTATTTCTCCATCCCAGTGTTCTTATGTTGGCTGTTCCCTTTTCAGGGATTGCCAAAGTAAGCCATCCTCCTCCAGTTCCCTGCCATAAACAAGAAATATGATTTATAAATTGAGTTTTATTGTCTGGACATCTTTCAGTAGTACAACAGGCACAGGCTCTAGCTCCCACATCACCCAGAAAATAATAAAAAGCAGGGTAAAGGAAAAGTAAGGATGGATGGATGGATGGAGCATCTGTAGTGATGGTTCATTTGGGCATGTTGGGCACTATCATACTCTTTCCCAAGGAAGGCTTGCCCAAATTTGATCAGGCCTCTGTGTGCCATCTGGTTAGTTAGGGTTATACTAGCTATAATGTTTCACTGATGATGATGATTATTATTATTATTATTATTATTATTATTATTATTATTATTTGGCAGTCTGTGATTTACAGAGAACAAATGAGGCATAAATATATTTATGTTAAATAGATCATACAACTGTGTAAAAGTAATTGACTTACAGTTTTTATCAAGGTAATTCACAATATTTTTTTGCAAGGGAAGTGCTGTTTTTCTTTTTGCTATTGTTGTTAACATAAATTCATTTTAGATGGCACTGTTCTTTTAATTAAACACCACATGACCCTTAAATTTCTTCAGTGGCATTATTTACATGGCAATGCAGCTGTTTGTCGTGTTGCAGTAAAGTTAGGGTTTGGGGGTTGGGGTTAAATACAAAAGTATTTTGTTGAACAAGACATAATATTACAGTTTATAAATCAGCATTGAGTCTTACCTGCATCTCTTCCTTGTCTTTTTGTTTAGGACATGGGTCCTACTAGCATGCCCTCAGTGCCCCTCATGGTGGGATGTGGGGTCTCCTGCACTGCTCTCCTCATCCTGCTGTTAATCTACGCTGCCTTCTGGAGGTGAAAACACACACTGTACATAAACAATAGCTGGTGCCATACAATTATTTGTACTTAAACATCTTCTCTGTACACAATGGCAATTTTATAGTCATGGTTATGCAAAAAAAAAAAAAAAAAGAAAAAAAAAAAGAAATGCTAATTTATGTTCTGCTGCCTCAAAACTGCAATGAGGCCTAATAAGGAATAAACTGGTTCGGCTTTAGCTGGGTGTTTTAACGATTAGTGCTCTTTTTCATCCATGATTTTATATTCAAATTTTTACACATGACAAAACTAAGTTAATGACCGCAATGGAAAAAAAAAAAAAAAGGTCCCTTTAAAGCTTCTCTATCAGTCAAGAATGCCTATCTCATTTTAGACCTAAATGTAAATATGTGTTATTGTTGTCGTTCCTTGCTTGCAGGTATATCCGCTCTGAGAGATCAATCATCTTGGTGAACTTTTGTCTCTCCATCTTGGCCTCCAATTTACTGATTTTGGTTGGACAATCTCAAACTCTCAGCAAGGTACATATACTAAAAATGTTGTCCACATACCCAAACTGGTGAAATGTTGTGTCCAGCAATGCTCCCTGTGGTCCATACAAGCTTCTTTTAAAGCCATTTGGAGCACATATGTAAGAACTCACGGGGTGGATCTGCAGACAAGGTTAATACAGTGGAGGTTTCAAAGCAGCAGGTTGACATTTTGGCAAGCAGTGCTCTGAGCTGTCTGACAAAGCAAGGCTTCACAGTGCAGTGGTCATTATTGATTAAACTGAAGTACACTGTAAAGTCAGTGAAAGCAAAAACGAAACAATGTACCCTCTATCAAGCCACTTTTTTTTTTTTTTTTTTTTTTTTTTTTACCATTCCCAAGTTTGATTTGTAGATTCCACTTTCTGTGCTTACTACAAACACTTACTAGCACTTGTTCAACAATCCTTCCTCTTGATAACTATATTTTCTGTTCACTGCAGGGTCTGTGTACAGTGACTGCTGCCTTCTTGCATTTCTTCTTCTTGGCGTCCTTCTGTTGGGTGCTGACGGAGGCGTGGCAGTCCTACCTGGCTGTTATTGGCAAAACCAGGTCACGAATCATCCGCAAGCGTTTCCTGTGCCTCGGTTGGGGTAAGCACTTGGGCACATTGGGTTTCACTCTCACTGTGGCCCCTGATTTATGGTGCAGTTTTACATTTAAAGAGATATTTTGAAGCAGTGTTCTTAAGAGACGTTACGAAGAATTGACATATTTCCCGTTGCAGATAGCACTTTGAACACCCTCATTTTAAAGAAACAGAGTTAAAGTTTACATGTCTCACTTGAAAATGAGTCCTTGTGTTCATTGAGACTAACATGTATAAATAAAGGTTGACTGGATGAAAAGTTTAATAGGCCGTAATGAACTACGGTAACATGCCATCTGTACGCAGACAAAAGTGAGGTGGATAGCTTCCATCTTAGCACTTCGATCTTCAAAAAATCAAAGTGGAGTAGCACAACAACATTTTTAGACTTTATTGTTTCCTAAATATGAACTCTTATTTTAAGTTGCACAAAGCTGCCCAAGCCTTTATCTATAAACGTATAGAATAAAACCTTCTCTCCTCTATGATTACAGTTTTCAAACAGAATAAAACAGCAAGTACAGCATTACTTTTTTTTTTTTAATTTCTTTTGTTGTCCAGTGAGAAGCCTATCATGTCTTCTATTGGTAGCAGTTTGTGTGTTCTCCAAACCAAGATCTAGGAAAGATCAGATACATGCACACACATACACACATGCATACGCACACACACATGCATGCAAACGCACACATGCGCACACATATGCACACGCAGACACACTGCTATGAGCTTAAACTAAAGTTGCCTCAAAATTATACCCAGTTCAAAGAAAATGCAGTATAGCTTGCCTATTGCTTTTGTTTTTGTCCATTGTATTGTTATTGTAGCCTTAAAAAATAAAACACACAGCACAGGGTCGTCTAGCAAAAACATGTGCTCAAATATATATATACAGCTGTATATATG
>NC_056516.1:20269464-20280266 GCF_014905685.2 Nematolebias whitei
AAAAAAAAAAATGGAATAAAACTTACAAAACTGTATACAAATCAACAACTGCTTGATAGAACTAATGTTTCAGCACTTTGCCACTGTAATGATTTACATATCTTCTTAGTGTCTGAATGTGCACCAAATTACCCCCAATTCAAGCACTTCCTTCTTGGTGCATAACTGCGTTTTTAGTTGACCGAGATCAGACTGCCTTCTCCGGACTGAACGGAAAAAACAGACCGCTGAAGCCCCGGAGCTCGAATGTTTACCGAGAAGATGCTAAACTTCATCGTAATTAATGACCAACCACTATCAGTTGTAAAAAAAACAAAGGATTTCACAGCTTGATACTTGCAGCCAATATATAATTTACCTCCAGAAGATATTTATCAGTACAATTAGTAGACAATCATAAAAAAGCATATAAATTGAAAATTACTATAAAATTATATTAAAAAAAAGAACAACACTAATACAGCTACATTATAGATTTAAAATGCTAAAAACAGAAACATGTTTGTGTTGGTTTATGCCATGAACTTAGAAGATGTTTAAAGCCAACTAATCACTTTAATATCCACGTTAAAGCTAACAATAATAAAAACAAAAAAAGACATGTTTTGTGTTAGCAGGATTTAATTCTAATTTTGAAACTTATCCAACATTAATAAAACTTACCCCATGTTGCCTTTTTGGACATGCATATATTTGTACAAATTGTACTTGCCTGTAGAGAGGAGATTATTACATCCTCATATAAAATCAATAATGATGATATCGGAACGGGAGCGGTATCGGCCGATATTCAGATTTAGGTGTCGGGATCAGATCGGAAGTTGCAAAATGTGGATTGGTGCATCCCTACTTCCAACACCAGCTGTGGCGTGATGCCCAGCACCCCTGGAGTTTTTGCTGGGGCTTCCCACTCTAACAAACAGCTGTAACAAGAATGGAATGGCAGGCACAAAAACACAGACCTTCCCACAGGACACTTCTCTAATTAATGAATATGGCCTTAGGCAAATAGCAGAACAGGATGATGCTGACTCAGAGCGCCAGGTCAGTCATGACCAGCATGACAAATACTGTTCATACGATCTGGCACATTGCGTTTAGCTGTCAGCAGTGGCACACTCATGAGTGAAAGAGATCAGAGAGAGGAAGAGCTTTTTTAGCAGATTGTGAAAGCTGCCAGGTACTTCAAAACCCATTTATTGCAAAGAAATAAGCTTCAAGCAGAAACCTGTTTTTTTTTTTTTACTTTGCATAAACAGAAAATTCAACAGAACATGAAACCTAACTTCTCTGAGAACTTTTTTTTACATATGATACATAGGATGAAGTAAATTTTTCAAAATTTTTTTCCAAGTGCTCAACTGCTTTTGTTAACTACTGAAATGAAGGCTAGTCATATATTAGGATTAGTACCCTGGTAGCAATACAAATACATAAGTTAAATTAATTGTATGTATACAAAAGTGTATAAATACCTCTTGTCACTTATTCACTCTTGCGTTGACATCTAAAGAATAGAAGGAGTGGAAAGTGCCAAAGCTCTACAAAGATTACATATACTCTAGCTGGTATTAAGCACACTGTCAGTGCATGCTGAATGACTGGATTAAAAGGAAATATGTCACCTTCCACAGACCAAATACATGCATGTTAGGCTCAAGGGGAACTCTAAATTGTCCCTAGGTGTGTGTGAGAGAGTGAATGGCTGTTTGTCTCGTTTGTCTCTATTCAACCCTGTGATGGACTTGTGACCTGTCCAGGGTGTTCCCCGCCTCTCACACAATGATAGCTGGACATAGGCACCAGTGACCCCCATTACCCGAAAATAAAGAAGTAGGTAAAGATAATGGATGGATGTCACCAGAAATAAAATTAATAAATAATATTAATAACAATAAAATAATTCCAGATGAACTGAATTCAGAGGGGGAAAGGTGTGTAAGCCTTAGCTCAGGCATGGGTGTGTGTTTGTGTGTGTGTGTGTGTGTGTCAAGTTAAGTCAAGTCAGATTTATTTATATAGCACATTTAAAATGCAAACTGTTACCAAAGTAATCACTAGTTTGTAGCAGACGTTTAGTGTAGCTAGATGTTCAACTAGCTTAGAAAGCAAGTACATAACATGATGGTAAATGAAGCCAGTACTTCATTTGTTTATTTCACATTATCCAGCTCACCAGACAGACAGACATACTATATGGTGGCAGCCATCTTGGATTTTGACATGACAACATAATTTTCTAAAGGAACATTGTTTACGCCTTTATGTAAAATGGAAGTTCAACCTTTATATTAGTGTTTTAGTAGAACAGTTATTTAAAAACATATCTTACCTGTTTGTGATAATTGTTTGAACAAGTTCAGCTTGGAGAATTGAACGTCTGCTTTTCGGCTGCTGGTGAACAATCTCACATGAAGACTTGGAAATTGTTTTTACTCTGGAATCCCTTCCTGACGCATCCACAGACCACTGACCTACCGCAGCTCTCTGTGTGGAGCAGATAGCTGCTATCTAGGGCGCCTGGGGGGAGCAGATGTTGGGGGTTAAGGGCCTTGCTCAAGTGCCCAGAGTGAGGCAAATGAGGGTGGAGGCAGGTGTGGCTGCTTCACCGTTCCCACCCACATCTTGATATCGGTTCGGGGGGTCGAAATGGCGAACTTCTGAACAGGAGCTCACCTTCTCTAACCTCTGCTCCACCACTACCTCAATTGATGTTGTTTTAAAACAAATCTAATCTTAAACAACATATTTATCTTAGCAGTTTATGCAAAAGCTATTTTATAATTTTCAGACCAGTGTCATTTTCACAATCTATTGTTACTCCAGCAGAATTATGATATCCTTGCCAGAAATGTCACATGCTGCACTGAAAGGGCTACAGCTAGCTGTTAGTGCTGCTATGCACACTTCTAAATACTGTAACCACAAAGTTCTATGTAGGTACAAGTGTGTTGTGAAATTACTGCCAGTGAAAAATAAATGGACTGTACTTATATAGTACTTTTCCATCTTATCAAGATACTCATAGCGTTTTACACTACAATATGTGCCTTCATTTACCCATCCATACAGCACTCTACTAGATCTATACAAAGAATAATCAGTGCTTTAGATCACATTCATACACCGATGGGACACACACTGGAGGCAATGAGAGGTTCAGTGTCTTTCCCAGGGACACTTTGGCATGTGACTGGTGGTGGAATTGAACCACAACTCTTGCATTGGAGGACAACTGCTCTAACAACTCAGACACAGCTGCCCCCCCAAAACAAGTTTGGTAACTGATTTTGGCAATTTGAGAGTGGATTGAATCAACTTTGGCCTTTGTCCAACTTTGTCCATTTTGACCTAGACTCACATTAAACTTGTCAATCTGGTTAGACTAATCTGTATTTCTCCAGACTGAGGACTTTTAAAGAGGTATCTACAACATGCAGGATATCAAATTTTCATAACCATGTTTGAGATGTTAGAAACACCATTGTTCAAAAGGGTACTGTCACTGTTAAAGTGAAAAACAAAAACAAAAAAACAAATCACAGTCATGGTCACAAGAGAAACACAGCCGAGCCATCTTCAAAATCATATAACAAAACAAAGTCTGTTGTTAATTCATTGATTAAATCTGCGTGTTGCATCTATTATTCTTATATGCCCTTATTGTCTTTCACAGGTAAACATGCTGATTGGAATTGTGGTGTTCAACAAGCTTATGTCTCGAGATGGCATCTCAGACAAGTCAAAAAAGCAGCGAGCAGGGTGAGTTAATTTCTAGAAACACACACACACACACACACACACACACACACATCACCTACTTATCAGTCTACTAATTGTATGGTAAAAACAAACAACAAATTTGCCTTATTGGACAAATTCTACCGTCTGTCACACAGCACTTGTGGCAACTAACACAAACTGCTTCCAAGTGTCTCTGCACACACACCTACTTGTACACCTGTGCCTCCACCAGCAGGAATAAAAAAAAAAATATGATCCAATTTGGCAAGAAAACGACAAGACATCTGTTATGTTTCTGTTGCTCTCTGAGATAAATTCCAGCCTCGCCTCCACATGCGGTTACCACCTAGTTTTCTCATTCGGGTGACACAGATGAATACGGCAGATATAAAAATCAATGGCAGTTGGGAAACTAATGAAAAACGAGTAAATACCTCAATTACGTGGATGATACCTGAAAGAAAAAAATGCACATGTATTTATGTGTGTGAGATGCATGCAGATCAGTCCACTTAGATCGTTACATCCATTAAACGTCTAAGCAGATGTTCATCATCCTTTCCAATCCCAGGCAGGGATCTCATTGGCCCTCAGAGCTAAACTCATGTTTTAATTTTCACACCTATTGATTCCATTGACTGCTTGTTCTCCTCTTCTCTGTCTCATTGCATTTCCACCAGTGTGTGTCTACTGCACAAATTGAAATTGATAGTTTGTTTATAGTGGCATGGGTTAACAGTACAGATTGGCTCTCCGGGTGGCTGATTAGCTTTTGTAACCCACTGATGCAACTGAGAATTAACTGTTTTTTTTTATTTATTTATTTATTTATTTATTTATTTTTAATGCAAACACACTGAGAAGCACACAGTTTCACACATGAAGGTACAACATATTTCTCTGACCTAAGGTTTATGATGCTATCTGAATATGTCTGTGCCTTTAGTGTATTAGATGTGTGTGGATAGAAGAAAAAGCATATACACAACCTAATGCTAACAAACACACAGTGTTTGTGTTGCTAACAGAACGTTGTTATTAGCATAATGTATTTACCCATAAAGCCATTGGGTAGTGGCTGGCACCAAGGAAATGAGCTGTGATAGGATGCTAATGTAGCATAGCTCGAGCATGGTGCCATCATTCTCCTCTTTTTTTACGATCACGCACACGGCACAAATACATTTGCGGTTACACACTCTTCAATTTTCTTCATCTGAGTTGTCAACTGTGCATAAACACCCACTGAAGTCGTCTCCTAGTCAGTTTCATTAAGCCTCATGTGCACAGATAAATAAGAGCCAAGCTGCATGTAGAGGCAGCAGAACCAAAGGGGCGGTGTATTTCCTGTCTGTGTCACCGTAATCTGTTAGTCCACATGACCGCTGTAACATTACAGTGTCCGTCTCTCACACTCTCTTTACTTACTTTGAATCAGTCTCTGTATTCTGACTGTTTTTGTTTTCATTTTCATTGCTGCAACTTTTTTAAGACCTGGTTTTAATTTGCCTTTCTTTCTTTTCTCCTCCCCTCTCCTCCCCTAATTTTATTTTTTTTATTTTTTATTTTTCACTCTGGTTTATCCACCTTTTTGTTCTTGTTATTTTTACCATGGTGTCGCCCTGTTATCATCCCTGTTACTTGTGTTTATTTACACCTTTCACCCTCCCCTTCCCTCCCCCTCGTGGTTGTGTGCGTATGTGTGCACATGTCCCAAAGAGTTCCGGCGGAGGCGCGTAGTCGACTGCTCCTGAAATGCTCCAAGTGTGGCGTGATCTCGAGCACCGCTCTGTCCAGCTCAACAGCCAGCAGTGCCATGTTAGTCCATCTTCATCTTTCTATCTATCCCCACCCGTACCTCCCTTCTCTTCTTCTATTAACTTCCATTATCTTCTGTACATGTTTCAGCCTCTGTTCTCACTGTTTGTTTATTATCTGGCTCTCAGTAATGATGCAGGATAACACACAGACATATCTGGGGATGCAAACGCAGTTTAATGAAAGAGAAAACACCTTCAGAGCAAAAAATAATTTTAATCCAATATGGGCTTTCCTTTAGGTGAAAAATATGACGTGTCAAAAAACATTTATGAATCATCTTTAGACATTCTTTAATTTTATTTAAGTTGCATATTTCACACAAACTGAAAACCATACATTACCAGGAAGGTTGCTGATTAAGCAAACTGAACTACATTCAAGTATAGTGATGTGCAAGTTTGAGTTAACACATATATTAGCCCTTTTATTCTTTTTTTTTTTTACATAAGTTGATGTTAGCATCAAAGTGCATGCTCAATAATCCACGTACAAACCCAGCAATGTTCAGTCAGGTCATCTGGATGGTATATTTATTTATTTATATTTGCTGAGACACTTTGTCCTTCATCCAAAGGACTTCTTCAATCTGAGGAGCTACCAACAAACTGGAGTCCCACAAGTCCCACACACTTGTGGGACTTCAGTTTGTTTGTGGCTCCTCAGATTGAACAAGTGTTGTCCATTGTTGTCATCGTTCTTTGTTGAAATCAGGTCTCTCTTGTAAATGAGTCCTCGAGGCTCAATGGGATTTACCTGTCTAAATAAAGGTCGAATGAACATAGAGACAAACGAGACAAACAACCATTCACTCTCTCACTCACACCTAGGGACTATTTAGAGTTACCAATCAGACTAACATGCATGTTTTTGGTCTGTGGGAGGAAACTGGAGTACCCGGAGAAAACCCACGCATGCACGGAGCGAACATGTAAACTCCACCCAGAAAGGCACCCAGATCGGGATTTGAACCGGGGACCTTCTCGCTGAGAGGCAACAGCTCTACCAGTTGCACCACCATGCTGCCCGGATTTGTTTTATGTACTTCCAAGTCATAAAAGGAGTTGTCTCAGGGCACTGTACAAACACATTCACATACATTAAAAGCCAGTTAATAAAAGTTATTTACTGTATCTATGGAAGCCATCAGATTGTGTTAAATCTTCACTTCGTCAGATTATCCCCTCCTGAGCAAGCACAAAGGAAACAGTGGAAAGAAAAACTCATTTTTAAAAGGAAGAAACTTCCAGCAGAACCAGGCTCAGGTTGGATGGCAATCTGCTTTGACCGGTTGAGGTTTGAGAGGACAGGAAGGAGAAACAAACACAGAATGGCAGGTCCAGATGAACTTTCTAAAGGAGGAAAGACCAAAAACAAGTTAAGGATATAAATAATTATAAAAACTAAACAGGTAGAGTAGAGCAAGTAAAGACAGCAGCAGAGTGAAGATATGTGGTCAGTTTGTCCTCCATTAACCTAAGCCTATAGCAGCATAACTAAGGGGTAGCTCAGGAAACCCAAGCCAACCCTAACTATAGGATTTATCAAAAAGGAAAGACGTATGCCTAGTCTTAAAAACAGACAATGTGTCAGTTTCATGGAGAGAAAAGGAAATTGGTTCCACAAGAGACAAATAGATAAGACAAAACTATGCTTTGCAATCTTCATACATTTAGTTTAAAAATGTTGAGCTAAGAAAAAAAAAATAAAAATAAAGAAAAATAACATATTTTGATTTATATTTTTTTTTTTTATCACACTGCACATGGAAGTATATATATGCTTCAGGTAACACGTATGGTATTTCAATGGGTAGCTGTATGTGAGGATGACAACTTTTCTATTTTTAAGACTAGGCATACATTTTTCCTTTTTCATAAATCCTATAGTTAGGGTTGGCTTGGGTTTCCTGCTGCCATAGGCTTAGATCACTCAAGGACAAATTGATCACATTTATTAACTCTGCTGCTGTCTTTACTTGATCTACCTATTTTACATTTGTAATTATTTCCATCCTTAGCATGTTTTTTTTTTTTTTTTTTTTTTTTTTTTTATGTGATCCCTCCTGTAGAAAGTTCACTTTTATGTATTTCCTCCTATAGAAAGTTCACCTGGACCTGTCATTCTGTGTTAATTTCTCCTTCCCGTCCTCTCAAACTCAGCTGGTCGAAACAGATGGCCGCTCATCCTGAGCCTGGTTCTGCTGGAGGTTTCTTCCTGTTAGGAGGGAGTTTTTCCTTCCCACTGTTGCCATCGTGCTTGCTCAGGATGGGAGACTGCGATGAACTGAAGATTACATGCAATCTGTTGGCTACCTTAGATAGATAACTTTACTAATTGGCATTTGTAATGTTTGGGAATGTTTCTGTTCAGTGCCCTGAGACATCTCCTGCTGTGACTTAGCACTATATAAATAAACGGAGTTGAACTGAATCCAGTGTATTGTCCTTGACAATATGTTAACATTGACTTCTGACTTTTTCAACTTCCTCAAAAGAGATGCAGAGACACACAGCCCTGACTCTTAGCTTTTGAACCTCTTCCCAAAATTGATGAAGCCAACTTTCTCTCCTAATAATCACACAAATGGACCCCTCATTGTGGGCGCCTGCAACTCGAATGCTACAGCTGCGTTTTGACTCCTGCACAGGAACTCTCCTCTGAGAAAGCATCAACAACAAACGTCTAAAAATCATGCTAATGATAAATAATAATTGAGCAAGCAGTCTAGATCTGCCTATCAATGTTTTGAAATAGCGTATTGAAGCAGATGACATCATAAATTTTATAAACATGGCTGTTTTTGGGTGAGAACAAATTGAGCTGAGATGAACAGGATGTAGGAGGAAGCAAGTAAAAAAAAAAGAAAGGTGCACAGTCAAAAATACAGTTTTAAAAGCTGTGCACACAAAACAGGCCAAGATTTACAGAAATGTTCCCTTCAATTTGCTGCCACGTGAGCTTTAGGTCAGTTGGTTGTGAACAACTCTAACTCTGATAGATTGCACCTAAAATGTACACTTTTTTTTTTTTTTTTCACAAAATGTCCAATAATTTCGAGGAATTCGTTTTACCAACCAGTCCCCAACATCTGTCACTCAGTGAGATGCCACTTTAAGGTAAAACTTTACTACAGTCATTAGAATCAGAGAGTGTAAATGACAAAAAAGGACAGTCGGACTCAGCAGGACTTAATAAAGATGTGTTGCCAAATCTTTCTTCACCTGCACTCACACCAATTAATGAAGAAAGTTTAATTAAAACAATGAAAATTAATATAACAAATCAACCACGTACAATTTTTTAAATGCGTTACAATTAATTTTACTCATCTGAGATTGCCTGAAATGAATTAGGAACTGTGATTTATTCACTTATTCAACTTTTGATTCAAACTCTGAACGCAGTGAAGCACTTGTTCCCCATTTAGCAGATAAAGGAATTACAGTTTGTCAGTCGAGTTAACAAATTGAGGAAAATAAATAAATAAAAAGCTTAAACTGTGAAAAAAAATCTAAATAAATAAAACAAAATGTCAGTACGGGGTAAAAATAAAAAATAAAATGAATGAATAAAAAAAACAATTAAAATTTCAAATTAGATATCTGAAATAATTTGTAACCAAATTAAATATTTCAGTTTCCCTGATGTTAGTTATTTTGCATAATATTCTGGGCTGCAGGTGCACACTTAATAAAATGTACAGTTTTCTGAAAACAAAAGACATGTGCAATTCAATCCAAGTATTGGAGCAATTTCACACATCACAGATATTTAGTTTTGGACATCATAAACTGTCAGATCTGCAACACTACCTATTGCTAATGTTGGTTATGGACCTCTCAGTTCAACGTTATAGCTTAAAACAAATAATGTTCTTGCCTCATTTCACAGTTACTTTGTTTTTCTCAGCTTTATGAAGCTTCAAATCCAAATTACAGGTCTTGAAACTAAACATTGCCTCAACAGTGCAGGGAGAAAAGTCCCGCATGAACTAAAATACATAAAAAATGTTAAGCACTGCAAAAAAAAAAAAAAGTGTGCATGAAAACATACATAAGATGCAAAGATATGTACAATTAATGTACATCTATCACTCCCGCACACATTTCCTTTCCTTCTTCAAACCTCTTTGTCTTATTGAATGTTGACATTTTAAAATGCACGACAGTAGCATACCAAGAAATCACATTCGTATTAATTTCTCTTTGCATACTAGATTGCAACTCATTGGGTTGTTATGGTAACATGATCACTGCTAACAGTCTCTCAACAAAAGTCCTTCCTCTACTTTAGTAATATCAGTCATCGTGTGCATGTCTTATCAGGTACTCGACAATTTAAACATTTTTTTTTCATTGTAGCTTTTATTTTTTTAAAGCACTCAGTTTAAAAGAGTTTTCCTAATCTCCATAGTTTTTTTTTTTTTTTTTTACAGTATTTGGGAAGTTCAGATTGTATTTCCATAAAAACATGAGTTAAATATATTTAGTGTTAGTGGAACTCACAGGAACTTTTTTTTTTTTTTTTTATCCATAAAATCATTTCAATATAAGCGGAGTCTATCAAACTGCAGCTTGTAGGACACTATGAATGTGAGGTCATTTAAATAATCAACCTGCAGTGATTATTATAGTAAAAAAAAAAAACATGATTTATTATTTTTGTAAGTAAATTATCTGCTTTTGACCTACATATTGTTTTGGCCCAAGTACCGTATTTTCCGGTGTATAAGTCAGTTTTTTTGCATAGATTTGTTAGTCCTGCGACTTATATGCTGAAACGATTTAAATATGTTTTTTTTTTTCATATTCATAACGCAATTTTTGACTGACACTTTCAATTTCAAATAACAGCAACAGTGAGTTCTCCCATGCACACTTGCTTCACTCAGCTGTTGCAGGCGGAGGAACGCTGGAGAGCTAGTGGCTCTGGCCGAAATGGATGGATGGATGGATGGCTCAGACAAAATGAAGCTGTTTTGACTAAATGCGACGGTTCAGCGGTGATGCATAATAAATGTGACATACATGTTTTTTTCCTCATGATGCTTTTTTTGACTGATGCAACTTGTACTCCAGAGTGACTTATGCACCAGAAAATATGGTGTTAGAGGTTGTATATACTTATTTAATATGTGTAGCAGTGTTAAGTTCAGTTCATTAAGGCCATGTCAACAGTACACTGATTGTGTATTATTATTATTATTATTATTATTATTATTATTATTATTATTATTA
>NC_056516.1:20285266-20296057 GCF_014905685.2 Nematolebias whitei
ATATGGCAACATTTTATTTGTTTATTTATTTATGCATTTATTCATTGTGGGAGGCCTTTAGTTTTCCAGTTTTATAATATGAGGTTGACATAGTGAGGTTAAGAGGGACAATAACTTGGTGCCCAACTTTAGGGTGCTGTAACTGAAGGAACACATTAACAAACAAATTAATTAATTCATACAGCAACAACAGATACCCTCTGTCATCTTAACCTCATCATTGGGTGACTAAAACTAAATATACAAACATGTACACAGTTACTGAATCATCATATTGCATCTAAAAGACACTAAAAGCAAATACAATTCAGTGAATTAATAGAAACCTAAATGTTTTGGTCAAGCTGCATGGTGGCACTGTTACCTAGCAGCATGAAGGCTCTAGATTTGGCACTTTACAGGACCCTGCTAGTGTGGTGTTTCCATATTCTCCTTGTGCATGCACAGTTGTTTATTTATTTATTTTATTTTTTTTTTTGGGGGGGGGGTACATCAGCTTTCCTTAGCAATCCAAAACCACACCTATTATATTATGAGACAATTATAAATTTGTCTGGTGTGAGTATGTTTGTGCATCGTTCCTTTTTCTATGTGACCCCATGATGGACTTGTAACATGCCCTGGGTGTATATCAACTCTTACCTTGTGGTATTGTTAGATACATATTATTGCGGTAATTATCCGGTATCCAAGTACTTACTGGCATATATCATTCCTGTGCTTCAGGTTCTCTTCGCCGTATTCAACTCTGTTCAAGGTTTTGTCATCATCACTGTACACTGTGCCATGCGCCGAGAGGTGGGTCCACTTTACTTTTCTTCACTAATATACTATTCACTGAATCTGCTTGTTTTGAATTCATTTTACCACTGCGTCACATGGTTACATTTGCTAGTCTTGTTCCCATCACTAGGTGGGATTTATTCAACTTAATTTCCAGGTCAGTCTGAGGCCATGACTGAACTCAAGCGGATCAGGCATGGGAGGGATTAGAATGGTTTTATGTCCTGTGTTGCGGTGCTTCCTTCTCATAATGCAGCATGATAGTGCGCTATTGTCCGACTGATCCAAGTTGGGTTTAAGGAGCTTACCAAGATGCTGTATGGAATAAGACGATAAATCTCTAACTAATAGCCCCTGGTGCCTGTTTGCCACAGGCTTTTCTGTGCCCCCTGAGGACCTTGCTTTTTCATCTTAATATGCACATACATGTCTTCATGTATTTGAGACAGACATCAGCACACATAATACATGCACACACGCCAAAACATAATTAATAAATTTACAATGCCATCACTTTTCAATAACTGTATATATGTCATTTGTTGCTGATGCACTACATTACACAAAGGTTTGCTTCTTTCTAAGAGAGCATTAGGTCATTGAATGCACTGCACACTGTAAGTGAATTTTAAAACCTTCCGACTGCTTAGCTACAATAAATCAGTACCACAACGGTGGTAGGGATCAGAGTACAGTAAATCCAGGACTTATTTATTGTAAATGTATGAAAATCCCCTGCAAGAGACGAAGAATAAATCCTTCATAGCTGCATTAAAAAAAATAATAAATAAATAAATAAAACAAGGAGAGTGCTGCATCAGAGATGGGGAAAGAGAAGGGGAACAAAGGATAATTAAAAGGCATTTCTGCTCAAAGCTTGAGAAAAGAAGCTTGGCTGAAGACACTACAAGTTGCGATGGTACAAAAAGCAAACTGTTATGGACCAAAAAGTGTAGTGATTGTGGTGCAAGTTTAGCACCATGCACAGCTCCACAACAGCATTTTTTTACATGTAAGATGTTATTATCTTACATGTATGATATTATTCTCCAGACTTCTGGGATGGGCACTCTAATGTTTTATTTTCTTTTAGTTGATTTATGCCATGTTCAGATGCTCTTAGATCTTTTACCATCAGTGGAATTAACAATAGGAGATCCCACGGGTTGATTTTTGTTCTGACTATATTTCCTACACTTTAAATATTTCCATTCCTTTACTTTTCTCAAGCATACATTACAGTATGTGTATTTTTATAAGGAGACGGTATATTGTATATAAGTAATTTTTGGGTAAAATTATGCTGTTAAAGAGATGATAAATGCCTCTTCTAAAACCGAATTATGTCTTAATTGTATTATAATTTTTAAAGAAATCTTAACTGCTGGAGAAGACAGCATGATGTTATCATTTTAAGAGTAACTTGTGATGGCCATGCTGTAATCAGTGTGCTGTATTGTTGCACTGGTGTTTGGATGAAATGTAAAAAAAAAAAAATTAAAAAAAAAGTAAGGACCATGAAGACACATATGATCTGTCGAGATCTACTGAGGAAAAAGAAGGATGACGATCAAAATAGAGGCTTTAGGTTCAATAGAAAGCCCTAAAAGAAATCTAAACACGATTTGAAGGAATGTTTGTGTAAATTGTATTGGAGTCACTTAGTTTCAGTGAATACAGTAAAAGAGGTGGAGAAAAGAAAATACAAGCATGGATTGGAGACAAAAGGTGACAGATCTCAATCAGGGCATAGCAGTGAAAGGGATGGGTAGGACAGAGGAGTTAGAGGTAGATAGAAAATATCTATTTTGAAACTAGACTTAGTTGTATTTAATGGTGATATGCATACACCTACTTTCATCTAGCATAGAACAGGCAACAAATGTCACCATGAATGAGATATAAACTGAGGGAACAGACAAAAGGAAACAATACATCAAATATATTCAGGCATGCAGTAATAATCAGGGAGCCAATCCATGAAATTCATAATAGTGCTACACATGCACAAACAAAAAAATGCTTAAAAAATAAGATAGCTTTATGAGAGTGAACCGCTTGTGTCACTTCTTATGCAAGTTTTTCTTGATCACACTCTTGAAAATCTGGGAATTGGCAAGAGCAATGCTGGGAAACAATGCTGCACCTCAGAAAATATAGTGGGGACAGCTATAAGAAAGAGCCTGATGGTAGGAAATGAGCTTGGGGTTATTTTCAGGGATCTGTTTGATTTAAGCTTTGGGTGTAGGTTGTTGTGATTTTACTCTAGTATGTGGGAGGATGAAAAAAATAGTACAACACTAGAAAGTCCTGGGGGGATAACAAATGTGTGTTGTCCTTTTGATCTGAATTACAGCCATTGATATTACACGGCGCAGATGAGCCACACTGAAGTTGTGGTCTGTACTTCCTTCAGCACTCCAATGTCTATTTAACCAGGGCTGCACAATATTGGACAGACAATCATTTGAGATCATATTCTTGAATACTTTGACAATTATAGCACAAATCCACAAAAAGTCTCACATCTCATTTTTATCATGTTCACAACACTTTCTGTTTTTAAACATCTCACCCACTATCATCTAAACTAGGTGTGGGCATAAAAGGCAGTAATAGTCTAAATGGGCTTGTGCTACACTTATAGTGATATGGTGCATATTGATACTACACGTAGAGTAAATTGATTGTGCTGTCCTAAAACCAGTTTTAGCATTCTGCGACAGCACTTCCCAGATTGCATAATATCACTGAATCCACAATGCATCAGTCCACTATGGTGCCTTCAGTAGTGTGGTTGGCTCACAAAAGGATGGTCCCATCGATATGTCCAACTTTTTTATTTTTTCTACAAGTTTCCCTTGATATGGAAACTGTTGTCATATCTCCAGCAGTCATTGTGCAAGATGTAGGGCACACCCTAGACAGGCTGCACATTCATCAACAGGGCCACATAGAGAAAAACAACTATTCCCATTCCCACCCATAACTTGGGTGAATTTAGAGTGAATAATTAACCTAACATCCATGTTTTTGGTCTGTGTGAGGAAACCTGAATACCTGGAGAAAACCCACACAAACACAGGGAGAGCATGCAAATTTACCCCAGGCCAAAAAGCAATCCTGCAACCAGATTACTGAAATGCAACTGCTCTTATTTTGTGCCCCCATCTTTTTTTTATTTTTTATAGTCAGATACTATGTGTAAAAGCCAGGCTACAAGGAGCTGTCAAAGAAGTCTTACTTTTTTGGCCTGACCCCTGGGTAAATGGTATCATGGCTTCTTGCTGTAGTCATTGCAAAATATGTTGTATCACAATCAGTTTCTCAAAACCAGTTTGCCGCAAGAAACCCCAACAGTGACAAGCAGTCTATCTACATGTATTACTGCAAGGAGACTTTGTGGAAGACCCAGGACTGTTCGCGGAGAGCATATTTGAGTCCCTCCAGATGAGTTTAGTGGGGTCTGTAAATATTTGCTTCAGCTATTACTCCCACAACCTGTTCCTATATAAATGGAAAGATATGAATGCATTGATACATTGTACAGATGCATGTTTAACTAAAGAGGGAGGATGGAGCTGAGCTGTAAGACAAAGCTCTCTGTTTACCAGTCAGTCTACGTTCCTACACTCTCATGAGCTCTGGGTAGTGACCGAAAGAATTAGATTGTGGATACAGCCAGTTGAAATGAGTTTCCTCCGCAGGGTAGTTGGACTCTCCCTTAGAGATATGGTGATAAGTTCAGTTATCCAGGGGAGACAGAGTAGAACCGCTGCTCCTCCACATCGAGAGGAGCCATTTGAGGTGGTTCAGGTATCTGGTAAGGATGATCCCTGGGTGCCCCCATAGGGAGGTGCTTTGGGTATGTCCGACTAGGAGGAGACTCCAGGGAGTACCCAGGGAAGACCCAGGTCAACTGAGAAATATAGTCTCTCGGTTGGCCTCGGAACACCTCGGGGTCCTCCCAGAACAGCTGGAAGAGATGGCTGTCGAAAGATATGTCTGGGCCTCCCTGCTCAAGTTGCTTCCCCTGCATTCTGACTTCGGAACAAGCTGACAATAATGGATGGATGGATGTTTAAATAATAGCAAACTAATCGTTTTTTGGAAAATATGGATTTTTTTCTGACTTTGCCCAATTTGCTTCATTTATCATTTACCTTAAATCAATTCAAAATATGTAAAATGTAGAAAAAGTTCCCTGTGTTCCAATACTCATTAAACCAGCTCAAGCCAAAGTGCCTGCACTAACCTATTCCCGTTGCATTATCTCCTCCTCTCCCTCATCATTCCTTCCCCTCCCTCTTTTCCTCTGTCATGATCCTTTCTCTTTGGCATCTTTTACCCCCTCCATCCCCTTACCCCCAGGTGCAAGATGCAGTTCGTTGTCGAATGGGGGGATGTAAAGATGACAGCGAAAACTCCCCTGACTCCTGCAAGAATGGACAGGTGCAGATCATGGTGAATAGCATTCCATCTCATCCCACATTCCAACTCATTTGCCTCTGACTAACAGTTCCTGTAAATACAATGGAAAGATGCATTATTGCTATTATGAAGGGGATTAAAGTCATGCCTTCCCCCTCCGCCTCTCCTTAACCATGTTTACCTCAGTGTGAGTTTATCTTCATTTGTGTATTTTGCACTTTCTTTCATTATATTTTACATATTAGTTTCCATTTTCCTCCTGTTTAAGAATCCACTCTAAATTCTTCACATTCCAACCTGACACTTTGCGTAATCTATATTTGAGTAATAAGTTATGCCTATAAAAATGCTTACCATTTGACCATTGTTGCAACCTAAATCTCAATGCTTTTTAACATTTTTTTTTCTTAGTAAAGACACTAAAATAATCATCTATTTAATCATGTTCATGTATATCCACTCTGTAGATAACTCTGTTGTCTTTATCAAAAGTGTGTTGCTCTACCTTACAGTTGTTATTGTTGTGTGTGTCTGTCTGTGGGTAGGTGTGTGTGTGTGTTTAAAATGTCCTTAATAATGTGTTAAATCACTGAGATTTAATTTCTCACCAATGTCAGTATGGTCAGACCACAACCACAAGCAACCACTATTATTTGTGTTTTTTTGGGTTTATTCTTGTCCATCAGACCTGTCCATGGTAATGTGTTTCTAAAAGCTTTTCCGAGATTATGAAGATTAAGGTTTGAAGCCATCATTTTGTTTAGTGGAGCCATTTTTACAAATTATTATTTTTTTTTTTTACTTTTTTTTTCTAGCTTAACCATATTTAACATTGAAGTATTCATTCACTGCAGTTTATGGGAAGAACTTTTATTAACACTTTAAAATAAATAAATAAATAAGTGTAGCTACAGCTTTAAATATGCCTTTTTCAGGCTTCCCACACACACATAGAGTAGCTATTGTGTGAAACACAATACCCTTGATGACATTGCATGTGATAATTTAATGAAGCCACCATCAGTTACATTAGCAACAAAATTACAGTGAACAAAATTCACTTAGCTGCCCCTGCTATACACAAAGAAAATCTTATTAGCGAGTTAAACCCTTGACATTTAAAGAGCTCATAAAGATGTAAAACTGTTGCCGAAGCTCCTTGTTAAAACTGAACAAAAGCCAGCATTTAAAAATCATTTGGTTAACTGATCTCTGATTAACATGCTGCTAAACAGGGCGGATATCTCTTACATTGTGTCTTTTAGAATGTGTATATTTTTCCATCATCAGAAGTGTGCGGGTATGGGCATCTGTGGACATCAGCATGGCTCTCGTCACAGCACACCCCTGTGCCTGTCGGGTTGTCACCCACTGCCATCGCCACCAGCGTGCCAACAGACATGTCAGCAAGCCAGTTGCCACAGTCTACCTCACAGCAACTGCAACTACGTGCTAAACTCCAGCGAAGCACATGAGCATACCCCCATACTGAACAATACCCACAATCACGCTCAGAACCAAGTCAGCAGCCGATCAGTATGTCAACTGTAGGGAAAAAAGCAAAGATATTAGCAATTAGGAATAGTTAGATCTATCCACCTTATTCCCTATCCCCCATGCTGCCTTGTGTGAATTAACTTTCAGCACGGACCAGAACTGGCATTTGTTTATGTGTGAACAGTACGAGCTAATGCAGTTTCTTCAGGCATTGTGGATAAAATTTAAATGTAGGGACACCACCTGTACGAGCTCGAACAGGACAATGTAATCACACTGCTGCCTGCTGCGTATGAGGGATGGAAGGACGACCTGAAAAAGTAACTGCAAATTACGTCTACTAGCATATTTAGCTATTTCACTGACTTGGTTGCTTCCGTCGGCAAAGCGATGAACAATCTGAAAAGCTCTGAGGTGTATTAGTATCTACACAGTAATAAGGTCAGTTGTGTTTTGTTAAAAAAAAAAAAAAAGGTGGGACACAGTCTTATTTATGTTAAAGCAGACATAGAGTGCAGCCAAAGCCTTAAAGTCCTCCATCACTGAGCTTGGGTTAACCGCAGAGAAAATCGAAATACCAAAGACAAACAAATACTATAATGCTGTGCCCTCCATACACTTGAAATCATCCCTGATATTTTTTGTCACACTATTTTCAATCCTTCTGAGGATCTGGCATCTCCTCTCCAGTGGTTTATTGTCGTCCAACCACAAAGTAAGATGCAGGTTTTCCTCCGTCCGCCATTTGTCAACAAAGTGAAATGAGCTCACATACAGTGCTTTGGGTGGTCTCTTTTAGTTCACAATTTTCAGCCACATTCTTTTTAATTCCTCATCTGTAGGTAGGTGATGGAAACTGTACCTCTTTTCACAGGAACACTTATATTATTTTGGGCGATTGTTCAAAACACTGTTGGTTTGGTCTGGTTGTTAGTGCAGCTGCAAACACAACATGTGCCTGAACTCTGCAAGGCTATTTTAATAAACTTTATGGTTGTTAAATAAATGTAAATACAACATAAACAGTGTTTTATCTGCTAAACTGAATGCAAATAACTTTGAAATAAATCATGGTCCGTGCTCCGCTAGCATAGTTAACCAATGGATACTGCTACTTCTCTGTCTGACAGGAAGCTGTACCCATAATCATTAATACAGTAGAGCCCCCAGGAATAAGGTGGATACATGCTTTAGATGGTGCAATCTGTACAATAATGTTCTGCAGGAAATTTCAATGAACCTTAAAAAAAAGTTGTTGTTTTTTGTAAGATGGACAATTTAGCCTTTGTTTCCCCGGGTGTTAAGTGAGCAATAGTTTGTGTTTTAACACATTCTAATCAAAACTGTAAAATAAAATTTAAAAAATTCAATTTGATTTTTTGTTTTAATCACAGTTTATATATCTTTACTGGGGCCACATATTGTGCTAATTTACGTTAGAGATGTTTTGCTGCAGAGTATGCTTTTGAAATCAAGTGCTCAAATATAAGATAATATTACAAATAACATACAAATAACTAAAACAAATAACAAAATAACAATAACAAAACACATACTCCCCATGTTGGTTAAAATGTGTTAATGTACATTTGAATATCAAACTGATGACACATTGTCATTTAAATGGATATCCAAAACAAATAACTAAATTATATTTTTGAATGAGTTTTCAAAATATTATGTATCTTGTCAGAAAATTAATACTAGACTCTAATTCGCAATATTGCAGTACTAATATGTAAACAATATCAAATGCACTGCATGAGATAGGAAATTTAATAAGGTTTGTAAATTTCCCATTCTATATTGGAAAAAAAAAATACATTTTTAGATTTTGTTTTGCCAAATACTTTAAATGTTAAAGTCTTACAAAATGTTGATAAACTTGGCCTAACATATGCTGAGTTACCATCTTACAGTACTGTAGCTAAACTAAGCTAACCAGTTGCTGGTGTTTGATATATTGATGTTTTGAGTAAAGTGTCAGGTGAAAAAACACCTTAAGTTTCAAACTTCATTTGACCAATACAATGATTTTAATCTGCTGTCCATATGGTACAGATTGCACCTTTAATAGCTGTGATTTAGTTCGTGTTTTGTTTCTAGGTGAACCTAAATGTTTTAATTCAGCCTCTATCTGGAATGTTGCATGCTGCACTTTGAGCTTACTGTTGGCCAACTATGCAGTCTTATACGTAGTATTTCCTTTATGTGTAGGACATAGTTAATGACTCAATGTTTGTGTGCTTTTTTTTGAATAAAATAGAAAGTTATTTCCTTTCTGCCTTCACCTGTTAAGTAAAGATTCATGAATTCATGGAATTATTGGCGATTAGCAAACAAAGAGCTTTTCTGTTCCTGTGAGAATCTTCATACATAAATTTATTTTCTTCATTCTCTCAGTTTTTTTTTCAATTATCCGTTTCTTCTTATCTTTTGCCTTTGCTCCTTTCCCAAACTGTGTAAAGTATGTAGTTTATTATCCAAACAAAGGCGTTTGTGAGTGAATTCCAGGGAGTACAAGCTCTGCAGTGAGAGAAGGGACGTCCATAACCGAATAGCAATGAGCGTCACTTTCTCTAAAGTTTAAAACAAATAAATGTGAGTGGTTGCCATTTTAGAAACAGCACCTGTTCACACAGCCTTGAGTGAATGATTCCTAAACTTTTTGCATTTTGACACCCCCCCAACAAGTAGCTATGCCTATTTATACCTCATCAATGTGGATTTTAAACAGCATGTATTGCGTCTTTGAATCATGCGTTGCAGTGTGAGTAAAACACATAAAGCATTTGTATTCAAATCAAATGTTTTAGTCAAGCTGGGATATGATGAAGCTTTCCTCAACCAACATAGCAAATAATAATTTTGATTCTCTGCAAACTTCTGTTGTCATCTTAACAATGGCTGATGAGGAGATCCCATATCTTAAGGGAATGTCACAGACCTGCTCATCTCTCTTGTCCATATGTGGATCTGCTGCTATGGTGCAAAGTATGAGCTTGGAAGTCTTATTTCATTATGAAAGCTCTAAATTCATTGTTTTAATCAATTTTCTAATCGTTAAAAGGCTTTAAGCAAGCTTGTCCTGAAGAAAACGTAACATCTTAAGGCAACCCATCTCCACTGTAATGTATTGAGTTGTAAGGCATTGACATAACAGACTTTTTCCTTTCTAAAGTAAATTATGTCATAACATTAGAGCGTTTTATATCCAGTCAGTCAGGTTTCAACTCCTGCTAATCCACTCACTCATAGTTTCTCTCCTCTCATTCTACTATGCCTTGCTTATTCTTAGACGGATTTTGAGAAGGATGTGGACTTGGCGTGTCAAACAGGTGAGTCATCTGATCCCACTGCTCTCCAAGTTGCTCTTTCCCTTTTGTCTTTCTTTTCTTGTATCCACTTTTACTGACGACGGGTTTAGCACCGCATTCTGCTGCACCCCTTAGCTTGCTGATGAGATGACAGGCGCTGATGTGCTTCATCTCCACATGGTTGTGTTCAAATTACCATGCCTTATCAATCACACTGATTCTGCCCAATAAGTGTTCAGTGAGCATATGTTCGGATGAGACTGTGCTTAATTGTGCATGATAATAACACTCACTGTGTTCAAACCTGTTTCACTTGTTAGTCGACAATAGTCGTGTGTGGATGCTTGGCTGTGTTACAGATGTGCCACAGTCAATGCGTGTGTCGTGCTTTCACATATTAACAGTCACTTTCCCCTCCCTATCCTTGCAGAAAGAGGACACCCATGTAAGTTTTGCGCCCAACTAACCTACCTAACACTGCTTGCTCCATCTTAAACCATTCATTACTGTACAGTAATCCAGGTTTTAGGCTAAAATATATATATATATATTTTTAAATCCCCACTTCTATGTTAACATTTTTGCTGGAGACATTCATTAAAAGCTGTGCTGCTATAGCAACTAACTTGGAGAATAAGGAGTAATAGCACTCCCTGTCCAACAATGGCATGGTTTAGAGCCTCTGAAATGGGGTTCTGTGGATAGGTTATGAACAATCAATATATTACCTGATGTAGATAGCTCTTTGAACCACCTCACTTTA
>NC_056516.1:20296457-20306557 GCF_014905685.2 Nematolebias whitei
ATATATATATGCAATTTAGCTTTGATCCATCTGACATAATAGTGGGTAGTCTGAGTAAGACCAAGCATAAAGGGGAATCCGACGGCCTTCTAATGTCTTCAATCTCAAATGATTCATAACAGTTTATTCAAACGGTATGTTGTAAATATCAAAGTTCATGCTCAATAATCCAGGTAGAAAAATCCAACAAAGTTAAGTTATGTCCTCTGGATGTTTTGTTTTTGTTGAAACGTTTCATCTTCCATCCAAAAGACTTCATCAATCTGGGGAGCTGCAACAAACTCAGTTTTGTACTTTGTAAAAAAACACCTTCACATAGTGGGTCAACCACTTTGATCTAGATGCTAAGGTGCTAAGATTAGCATCTTAGCAGACTGTTGATGTATGAAACATTTCAACAACAAAAAAAAAAAAAAAAACACTGTCCAGAGGACCTGACTTAACTTTGTTGGGTTATTTTATAAAAGTTTTAACCATTTGTATCACCAGTAAACTGTTTTAATTTGTTTTTCCCCTACTATTGGAGTGTGTCGCTTGGGAGACTCATTTGTTGGTGGATCCTAAGATTGAAGAAGTCTTTTGGATGAAGGACGCAATGTCTCCTCAAAAAAAAAAAAAAAAAAGGAAAGAAACTGTCCAGAGGACTGGACTTAACGTTGTTGAATTATTTTATAAAGTTTTAACCACTGACATTTTGACATTGCCTTGTTATTCTGATAGAATAACGATACACTTGTTTAAAGTGCTACAGCTAGCTGCTGCTGTCACTGTTTGCCTTTGCAAGTATTCAAAGAGTTATGTTAAGACCCATGTGAGCATGGACTTTGTTGACCCATGTAACGCATCACAGTTGGAAATGTAAGTTTTATAAAATAGTTTATTTGTTTCGAAGTTGAGAATTTAAAAAACAGAAGAAATCCACTTTTTTCTTAGTCCCGCTCACTTAACTTGTCCATCTAAACAAACTTAAAATTGTATTTGTCTAAAGTGAGGTGTTTCAAAGTGCTTTATTCCTCCCCGTTTCCACAAAGTATAGTTAGCATTGTTCCCAAACTGATAAAAATTACTATTTAGTTTTGGACTTATTAACTGTTGCATTATGCCATAGAGACCATGACAGTTCGTCACATTGAAACAAATGTAATAATGCCAGATTCCTACATGCTGTAGGTCTTACTTTGAGCTTTTTGGTTTAATTCTATTTTTTTTTTTTTTGATGCACATGCTATTTGATGCAGATATCACATGGGTTTGATTTCATTAAACTTGTCCAGTCTAAATGATTCCCACCAGTAGCAGAGACAGATTTTAGCATTTGGCCATTTTGATTGCTGGTATAATCATTGACAGATCAGAACTGCAGAACTTTTAATCAGATATAAAGTCTTACATTTGGATAAATCTATGCCGTTTGAGCTGAAATGCTCTGTTATATATATTTTTTATTTTTTATAATACTGGTTTGGGTTTTGGTGTCCCAAGGTGTATTGTATGCATTTCATTTAATATAGCTGTGTCTCATTATATTCAATTGAGCATGAGTTTTAACATGAATGTAACATTTTTCATAATTTCCATTTTATTTGTCTTCTCAACTGAGTTTAGTTCCCAAAACTGTACTTTTCAAAAGGCATGGCATGATGCTGTTTTCCACATTTGGAACACGCAGGTATTGTTTTAAGGGTAGCCCTCACATCAGTGTGTGTTCTGACCAAGCTTCCTGCTGATAGCTGTTGATCTTACACACTTATAGTTAACATTGCTAACTTTCAATACAACTTTGCAAGTCAGATCAAAGATTCAGAGTATTCCAGGCAGTTTGGGGGCTGTCCCTTTAAATCTTAAAGTCACATCATGCCTTCACACAGTTCTAAAAGTGGTAAAACAGCTTGAGACCATTTTACAGTAGCTGTTAGGGACATGTATACCATATATAACTGTTTATCCTGGACATTTTGCATGGAAACAAATCTAAAGCTACATCATCAACTGTGAAATATGCATTTATTCACAAACAAACAAAAATGCTTCTCTTTGCTGAAAACACGTTTGCTTTTGTTTCACTATAAGAGCTAGAATTCCCAGTAATTGGTAATATTGCAAGGAAAAGTTAAATGATCTTGGATACTGTAAAATTCAAAAGCTCTGTTTAATTATTGGTTGACTGATTGATTGTTATATAAAATATACTTTTGGTGATGTAATTTGAATCCCCACTTTCAATTGGATGTAAATTATTTTTGAATCTGATATTAATTTGTACCATTTCTCTCAGTTGAAATTATTTTTTTTCTCCTATTAATACTTGTGAAAAATTCATTCTGTTCATTTTGAATCAATTTTCTAAATAGTTTTATTATTTTTCGCTCATGTAATGCCCCACCTGTAAAATCTTCATTGCTGCTACTCTATCTCTTCCTCGCTGGACATGTCACACTTGAACTGTGTTCCTGTTTGTTCAACTCCTTGTGCCTCCCTCATCTCTCTTCAGTCATTTTCAAAGAGGTTAACACCTGCAACCCAGCCACCATCACTGGAACCCTGTCTCGTATTTCCCTGGATGACGAGGACGATCCCAAGCTTGCAGCCCATCAGGAAGGGGGAGTAGGGATCAACTTTAGCTCTCTCCCTGGTAACATCCCACCTCCAAACCTCATTGTACAGGTACATGCAGCTCATCTTTCTAATCAAATACTTACTGACAGAGTAGATATTAAAAGGATTGAATGTCTTAGCTTGCCTGTTTAAAGTTAGACAAAAAATAAATAAATAAATAAATCACAACTCAAAGCAATAATTTAAATACTTGGATGCAAGACTGAAACAATGGAACTTTTTTTAATTGTCCCTAAATGTTTTTTTGTTTTTTTTCATCAAGGTTCCAACTTTAGGAGGCCTCAATGAGCTCAACGAGTCGCCCCTGAAGAAAGAGGTGAACTTGGATCAGCAAAGACAGTCGGCTCAGCAACGCAGTACCGCTCCAATTTACCTGTGTACTGAGAGTGGCCTGGGCTGGGCTCGACCACCCACTTCCTCCAACAACTCCCAGGATGGCAGTGCAGGAAGTGGAGGAAGTGGAGGGGGAGGAGGAAGTGGCGGAGGTGGAGAGGGAGATTACATGGTCTTACCTCGTAGGACAGTCAGTCTTAAACCTCCTGTGCCCTCTTCACAAGGAGGAGGCCTTGGACTGGGTGGCGAGGACAAGCCTCTCAATATCGCAGTGGAGGACCCTCCTTTTCCCCCACCTCCCTCTCCTCTGACCCTCCACCCAGCAGAGAGCGAGGCCTATCCGGTGGACTTTGTGCCATCCAGCGTGGGCGACATGAACATCACTATGAACCTAAATCGCTCATATGGGACTATAAAAACCATGCCCCATGGACATGGACACTTGATGGCTCAGGGGAGTCATGTGCACTCCCACGGAATGCACATGCATTCTCATGGGCATTCACTCCATCTAAAGCCGGGCCAGAGGCCATCAGTAAGGCAGATTCTGACGGGGGGGAGTACAGTAGAGAGAACCCGAACCTTGCCACGCAATCTGGGGAGCACCAACGCCAACACCAGCCTCTCTGCAGGATCCCTAGAGGTGGGTAAGAGGTGGTGAGAAAAGGGAAGGAAGGGTTCCAGATAACAGCTGAGCTTTTCACACTTTTCAGCTAAATGGATGTTTTACAGTAAGAATACTGTGGTGTGCCTACTTAAGTGATAGTAAAGTGATAGATGGAAGTTGAAGAAGCACTCTGGAAATTAGATCCAATTACTAAATGTCAGACTCAATCTATGCAAGAAAGCAAATATCTGCAAATGAGACAGTTTGCAGCAAATGTTCATCAGTAAAAAAAAAAACAAAAAAAACATTACAACTACAGGCTGATATGAATATTGAAAAGTAAACCTTCATCCCACTTTGAGATAGTTACGCCATTACTCTGTCCATATAACATAGCATACACTATGTGGTATATCATGACAAATAATGTGTTAAAAGGGATTTTTTTTAGACGTTGTGAGAGGACATTTTTAGAAATGTGTTTTCAAAATGTTAACTTGAGATACAACGTTATCTTGTTATGCATGCACTTATATCTCAGGATAACAAGAGTGAAGTTTAAAATAAACTTTGCGTCGCCAAGATAATGGGAAAACAAACCTAATTACCACTCAGAAGTGAATGAGGAAGAGTGATTTGCATGTGAGTTCACCTCGCAATAAGTATGGCTACTCACTGCATTTTCAAAGTTTTAATACATTTTTTTAATTTTTTTTTAACATGAAACACTTAAAATAATAAGATTGAACTTGCTCATTTATCTCGAGATAACTAAATAGTTAACTTGTAATTTTGAAAATAAATAAATAAAAATGTAGGTACAGCTTTGCTTGGCTTCCATAAGAGTAAGCTTTGTCTTTTCTATTTTTAACTGTACTGAACTTGGTTCTGCTGGAGGTTTCTTCCTGTTAAAAGGGAGTTTTTCCTTTCCACTGTTGCCTTTTGTGATTGCTCAGGATGAGCGATTACAACAAAGTGAAGATTCAACGAGTCTGCTGGCTTCCTTAGAGAACTTTACAAATTGGCTTTTCTATGTACAGTGCCCCAAGACAACATTTGTTGTGATTTGGCGCTATAATGTATAAATAAACTGAATTGAATGGAATTAATATGTGTTGCGTTGAACCAACACTGTCATTGTTAAATTTTGAAACAACAGTTTTAAAGACATGTTGTCTATCATGTACAAGAGCCATACACCAAACACAATGACAATACCGCTCATGTGTTCCTAAGAACAAGTCTGGTGTAACAGCTGCTGCTATTTTCAGCTGAGTAGTATTTATTGCTGCTGACTGAGACAACAAGTGCTGAAATGAGTCATTCTCGTAATGACAGACGGCTTCTTATTAGTTTACCGTCTCCACACAAGTGTGAAGCTGTTTGTGTGCAAAACCCTTTTCTAACCGTTCAAGGTGGCACAGCAGATGGACTGAGACTGACAGGATCAGAGGCAATACCCTAGGTGAATGTCTTTCAGCCCACTGTAACATAGCACACACACAACCATTGTTATACATACGTAAAGTACAGCCACATGGTAACATGGACTCATAAACACAGACAGCTTGAATACACTCTCCAATGGTATCTCGCTGATTCAAAAGGCTGATTAAAGAGATGGAAACATCACTTTCACTGAGACCTGCAGATGCCTCATTTGGGTCTGAGGAGGAGTCATTAAAACTCATAAAGAATCACTGTCAGAAGAGGTACGAGTGCACTCATGAATACCTAAGGGGGGGAGAATAATCTTGAAAGAAACCTGCTGAATATAATTTACTTGTAACTTATTGCTCTAATATCATCTGGTTTGAACATGCTTGATTCAAAGATTGATAGCAGAGAGCGCCTCTTAAGATTGAATCCCAGCAGTGTTTGGCTCCACAGTTTAAATACTGTATAGTGACATGGAATGGATGAATCACACGCGTACTTTATGGTTTTACCTCACTGTTGATTTTGTGTCATAAGCTTGGCAATTTGAACTCGAAGTGGATCAATTAGGGCATATGAAAGCTTCAGAAGCCAATTATTATTTTCCAAGGAAAAGCACACTTCATCAATTTTAAAGTGGCCTTTTGTCCACAAGTATTTAATTACTATTTTACCTTTTGTAGATAATGCTTTGAATGACATCAGTTTGGAGAAACAGAGTTTATTTCTGATTAGACTGACTAGCTACTAATGACTTGTCAGAGCAGCATATAGAATAAAGTGGACCACTTCTGTTTTAAAGCAACTCTAATCTTTACCAGGGTTTATGGTACAAATAAACTATAAATCTTTTCGCTTTTGTCAATTCTTCATCACATTGAAACTTATGCATTGGCAAATAAGTTTATGGATATTTACAGCTATAAAAAGTGACTGCAGCACCTACTTGAATAACTTATAAATCATCCAGGGCCACTTCTGGCACCACTGCTTTAATTTGCTTTGATGTATTGCATCACATAATTATTTGGTGCAAAACCGATTACAATGTAAAGGATTAAAGGATATATGTTGCATGAAATATCCCCTGGATGCCCTGGAAGTGGTAAAACTTGTTGTTACCACTATCATTTGCACCTGGAAATTGCCTAAGTATATTGTGTACTTACGTAATGTACAATTGACAGTGGTGTAAATGTTCAGAAATTATAGGTTTCAAGAACTGCTTTAAGACTTTTTAAATTGGAGTTGGTTTAAGTTTGCAGAAGCTCCATTTAGTTTTAGTAGCATTCTGACAAGCCATTAAGTTGCCAATCATGTCAAATGTAAACTTTATTTCTCTCAATCGAGGCTGGTCAAAGATCTGTCTACAACAGGTAAGCAAATTGAATAAATGTTTGGTCTTTCCACAGACACTCATTTCAAAAGCGAATCCCTTTAACATTTTGAAATTTTGAAATATAAACAGTGCATTCTTCCAAGAATCTGTTTGTGCATGTGAACAAATGAAAAAACGTGTTACTATGACATCAAATCAAAAGGAACTGATTGTGCTTGTATTTTGTATGAGTGAGTCACTGACTGCTTCATGTGTGCCTTGGCCAAAACATGCAATATACAGCCGTTGTATATGCATGTTGCATAAGTTTCATATTACACAACTCAATCATAGAAGGGCTGTTTGTAAGGTAAGGATTTTTTTTTTTTCGTAGAATGGGGGTGGCGGGCAGATGTAATTGCATTTAGTTTTCTAAACTCTAATAGCTAAATGCAGAATATGAGTAGGACACCTCAGGGAGAGAGCTTCCTCTGAGTGTTTTTTTTTCTTTCGGTCCCTGTCTGCCATAGTATCAGATCAGCAACTCTACCCTTTCCAAGAAATGAATACAGCTTTTAACCAACTGTGGAGAGCTACTCCCCTCTGTGCAAAATGCAAATGTCCCAGACAGCGAGAGCCAGATAGAAAGTAAAGAAACGGAATGCAATCCAGCGCAATGTGAGGGCCAGATGAGTTGGAAATGTCTGCAGCTGTTAAATTGGCAGCTTGTGTGCCATTTGCTAAAGCTGTGGAGGTACTTAGAGTGAGAGCAGTAGGTTCCAAACAAGATCAAGGAATGAAAACCATCTCTTATTTGCTTTTTGCAGCTTCCTCTTAAGCAGAATGCTTCCAGTACAACTTTGAAAAATAGCAAAAGGGAGGATTTGCCAAAATTGGAGTAAATGTATTGAAATTACATGAGCCAAGAAACGGTTATCTCTATAATTCTGGGTTATATTTCATGTTGCTAATCTCATTCAACTGAAATAATTTGCTTCTTGCCTTGACATTTTGTAATATCTGCACCATGTTGGGCAACTCGTACATTTAAGCCCTGCTCTTTTCACTGAACTATGGAACTGAGAGTTCCACAAAAAAGATTGAGATCGCAACAGTTCAATGGGATCAAGGGGTAGTCATTGATGCTGTCTTCTCTCCCCCTGCCCCTCCTCTTCCAGAGGAAAAGAGTACGGTACTCTGAGCTGGACTTTGAGGTAAGATGTCGGACCTCATCCCCTGTCATCAGCCTGTCTCTGCTTTCTTGTGCTTCTGCCAGGGCATAAGTAACACGTAGAGGAGCAAAAAGCACTGCTTAACCGCCCTCCTTTGTACATGTCTCCCCTGCACTTAGAGATACAAATTGTTCCAGAGCTCTTCTATGCTGTTTCTCCAAACATTGCTTCAAAACTTTTTTTTTTGTAATAAGAAAGAACGAGTATAAAAATAAAATAAAATGTAAGTTCAACTGACATACACAATCCAATCAGAAGTGTCACATCTTAAGGGGTCTTGGTTGAAGAAACAGCAGAGTGCTTCTTGTCTGGTTGAATTCTAGTGTGTTCTGGGTCAGAACATACAGTGTGTGCCCTCAGTTGATTTTGCAGATTGGAATAAAATTGTAGGACAATATGTGGTAGAGTGTTTGTGTCAGAATGACCCGGCTGTCTTGTGAATCTCCAGTCTCTATCAAACTCTCCTCACATTAAAATATAACTCTTGCTGCGCTTTTTGTTTAAAGTAATGCATTCATTTTTATTTACTTGTATGAAGACTGGCCATTCACTTTCCATCATGGAGACAAGTTCTAAATACAGAGGGTACGAGTGATGGCCGGCCAGTAGCAAGAATAATTGCAGATTATTTTAACAGAATGGCAAAGGTTCTGGTGAGTCGTCTGTGGCTACAATTTTCAAAGAGGAAGAACCTTTCTAAAAGCTCAAAGAAACATTCGGAACTAAAATATTTACACTTCAAATTAAGTTACCGGTGCTTGCAAATAATAAGTTTGAAAAACAATGGAACTACTGCAACATTTAAGTTCTACTGTCCTTTGACTGCAGAAGCAGAAGGAGTTCGGTCCAACTTTTAGGACATCAACAGTGTTTGCATCCTTACTAAGGGTTCTTTTGGCAATCTCCTTCTGGATGTTTATATATATATATATATATATATATATATATATATATATATAAATTACACTTAACAAGGAGGTAGTAGGGACTTACAAAAGAAAAATAAAATAGCAACATGAGAGTGCCCCTTCTGAAGTAATTGGAGCTGGTGCTAAGCTCTAGTAGTCGTGATTAAATGGGAGGGTAGGAGCTCTGGCATCTTGCCCTGTGCTCCTTTTAAACTCAAACTGCTTTGACTATTAGCCAATACCTTTGCAGAAAAAGCTCTGCCCATTAACACACACTGATAAATGCACTGAGAGGAAACTGCAGGTCTGAAATTATCGACTTTTGACGCAAAAATGTATACATATTATTCTTAAAAACTGTGATTTGAAGTTTTTTTTTTCGTTTTTTCTTCAGTAAACGGATTCTGGTGGATTTTGTTATAATATATTGTTGGCTGGTTAAATTGCTGCCTGTTTATAGGTTTTCATAGAGTTTGACAAATCCTGGAATTATCACATCCCTGTTTTTTAGTAGGAGCCAATATGTGCGGCGTGTACGCCATCTGTAATGGCATGTTTGTCAGTAAATGTAACCAAATTTCCATTTGAAGGACTCTTCTGCACCAAGCCAACTGCCAAATTCTAAAATACTGAGAAAGTGGATGAGCATGAATCAGCAACTGATTGATCGATCTGTCCGCTTCCCTTTTTAACTCCCTCTTCATGGCTGGCATTGCTGCAGTCCCTCAGCCTTTTACTCATTCTCCTGTCCGCCCCGTACATTAACCCTTGTCATACGACCTCCATTTTTTTTACTTTTTCTTTCGTTTTGTTAGTTTCTATTCATTTTTGCTGTCCCTTCCTGTTTTTTTTTTTGTTCCTTTTTCAGAAAGTGATGCACACTCGCAAAAGACATTCTGAGTTGTACCATGAGCTCAACCACTCGTCCAAGTTCCACACCATAGACAGGTATAACAGGGACCCCGCCATGTCCACATTCAAGGTAAGATCATTGTCCAGAGGCAGGATGGAGAAACCCCACACACACCTCCTCTGCACCCTCGCACTTTGTCACAATCCATAACCCCCACTGCTCCCATGCACAAAAATGAAGAGTAAAATAAAGATGAATGGAAAACAATAGTGACACTGCAGTTCTCAAACCATGATATTCTGAGCCAATCGTTCAGTCATTTACAACATGATCATTAGAATACAGTTGTAGTCATCGTGTTTCTTTTTTCACCACTTAAATCACTGCCTAAGAAACCTGCAAACATTTTAAATCCCTTTGATAGAACAGATAAAGTAATGTTAGCACTGCTTACACATTCAGTACCATTTGATTAATTCACTCATGTTCTAATTATCACAACCGTGAAGAATTGAACAATAACTACTTCATAAATATTTTTTAGAGGCACATTCTGCTCCATCGTTCACAGTGTAAATTAATTTTATACCTGATCTAATTGGCCTGAACTTCATTTATTTTCACAGTGTGCACCATTGCCTTTTTTAATGCATAACAAATAAAAAAAATAAAACAATAAAATTAAAAAAAAAGTTGATCACGTGAGTGGTTAGTGAAGGGATAATCCAACAAAGCTGGTTAATGAAATCCAATTTTGGTCATTTAAGACTAGATTATCAAACCACCTCAATGTCCT
>NC_056516.1:20306567-20313283 GCF_014905685.2 Nematolebias whitei
TTTGAATCATTAATACCCCATTAGAGGCAGACGTAACACTCCCAGCTCGCTCTGCACTGACCTTCAGAGGGCCACTTTCATTAAGTTTTAAACACACGCTCACACTGCACTCATCTGCTAAGCTGTAGCGCATGGAGTCGTGATAAGTCAGTCAGCCCCGATAGGATAGGTGTACTTTCTTCTGACATCGGTCGCATGCTGGTTCACAACTAATTTACACTGCCTGAAAAAGAGCAGAGGCTAGTGTGACATATTTCATATTCCTTATATAGCTACATACTGACTGTACAAACACACACATGTTCCCCTTCCCTGTTCTTTTCCATCACTTGTCATTTACTCAATATCTAGAGCACGATTTTCTGAACTGTTGGACAACTCACAGAACATGCCAATTAAATAATTCATAAAAGAAAGAAAGAGAAGGAGAAAAAAGAAACAAAAAAAAAAGGTGTTTGGTTCTTAAAATCGTGTGCAGCTGCATGCTAATGTGGGTCAGAGAGAGGTTTGGTATGTTTTGAGATACATCTAAAATGTAAAAAAAATATATAAATAAATAAAAAAAACAAGTAAATTGTAGTCATAAAATAATCAAAGCCACTCACAAATAATAATTAGAACACACTGAGACAAATTGGAACGCATATTCCCTTTTGGTTACTGACATAAGCAGATCTGAAGTTGTGAAAAAGAAAAGGGCAGCTTCGGTCTGGCTTACGCTTTAAAATCCATTATGTTAAAAATAAGTAGGCAGCTCACTTAAGTGTGAATAATTACATGGATAATGCTATCAGTGTCAGGCCTTTGACAAGTCCCAGCTTGAGTTCAGCTCTGCTGTTGTCAACATCTCACTTTGAGAGTCACCCCCAGACACGGGCAAGCTGACTATACAGTAATTATGGAGATGAGAGAAGTGTGTGTGCATATGCATATTTAAATACTCACATATAGTGCTGCACGTATGTGGCCTCATGGGTTTGTGGGTGGTTAAAAAACTTGTATGTTTCCATTCTGTCTTTTTTTTTTTTTCTGTTCAGCATCATGTCTTGCATACCCTGTGTTCAGAGCATACAGGATGAAATCTACATAGAAAATAATATGGGCGTTAGAAACACGAGAAACATATTTCAAAATGTATATTACACACAGTGTCAGTACTATTCAGGTATATCTTGGGAGTGATGTAATAGTCAAAATAACTGTTTCATATCTTCTCATGTATTGACACACATTGGGCTATGGAAGTTAAAATCCAACTTAAATGGGTAATTCAGATAATTAAAAGTGGGGTTTTGTGCAAAGGTTACAAGCAATGTATAATTTACAAACCAAAAAACAATTTTCAATAGGTACATAGCTTTTTGAATGGGCACATTTTTTGGACAGAATGCAATTTTGACATATTTTACAAGCTAACAGCTAGTCCAGTCACAGGCATCCATCCATTATCTTCACCCATTTTTCCTTTCCAGGTCACAGGGGTTGCTGGTGCCCATGTCCAGCAGTCACTGTGCAAGAGGTGGGGTACAGCCTAGGCACCTAGTTACCAATTAGCCTAACATGCATGTTTTTGGTCTGTGGGCGAAAACCAGCATACCTGGAGAAAGCCCTTGCACAAAAATCACATGCAAATTCCATCCAGGATATCCCCATGCTGGGATGCAATCCTGCAACATTCCTGCTAAGAAGCAACAGCTCTACCAACTGAAATAGACTGGTAGGGTGCTACAAGCACTATCTTGTAAATTGCCATGAGTTTCATAGTAAATCACTATATATTGAGAAACTAACCACAACGTAAAAGTTGATTATAGCATTCACATGAACCACCGTGACATCTTTTTAAGCTGAAGTTGTTTAAGGATGACTGCAATCTACATAGGTCCTGACCCATCTCAGACTAGCTGTTAGGTTGTCAGTCTTGACAAAACTTCACATTATTTAATCAAACTGAGTCATTTCAAAGATATTTCTACAATAACCAATATGAAAATTGGTTATAACTTGTTCATATAACTTTCATTATCTCATCTCCTATTTTAATGCCTAATGGATTTTTTTTTTTTTTTTTTTTTTTCAAAAAAGACGGTTTACATGTTTGTTGTGAAACTGAACTTGTTTTTAATTGGTGGCTGTCCATACCTGCTAAAGTAATGACATAATAACCCAAACACTTGCCTCCTTAATGATAAACTATGTAAATTAAACTGTGCCTTAAGAACACGATAACCCTTTGACTTTTACAGCTGTTTCATTTTGAAAGTGCCTATTATGTTCTTTACTAAAATTCTAAACCCTAATAACCCTCCTAACCACCATGACTGGTGTTCATCCATCACAGGTCCCCCCTCCCCCACCACCAAGGCAAAGCACCGAGTCATCACTATCACGCAGACCATCTCTTGTTTATAAAGAAAGTCAACGTAAGCCATACTAAAACCAACATAAACTCCATGACATAGAGCCCCACTAATTTAAACTAAATGTAGGCCTAAACTGAGCAGTATGCATCTCATAGTTTGTCGCTGTTCGTTCTGTAGTTGTGCACTCATCCAGCAAAATTGAGCATTTCACGTGCAACTGCCTCTTGGTCACAAACTTTCTCTGGCAATAATTGTTCAGTCATAGCTTAGAAACTGTGACCAGGCCTGTCAAGCTCTGGATTTTTCCAATAATGAGATTTGGACTGTGTGGCTGCAACTCTGCATTTTTAGTAGTTAAATTGTGGTTTTCTTTTACAGTTTCAATAAAGCCAAAAGCTCTCGAGCAAAAATGGATAGAATGATAAATTCTGAGATTTGTTAGTGTGGTGAGTCTGTTCTGTTTCAAAACATAATGCTAACCTAGTTATAAAAACAAAAAAAAAAAAACAAAAAAAAAACAACACATGCTTAGTTTGTTGTGTGGTCAAAATAACAATATTACATTAAAAAAGCTGATCCTGGTTATGTTGGCTAGTGACAGAAAGTGGATTTGAATCTAGTCTATTGGAACAAATTATTGTTAGTATTCGTATTAGAGTTTTAGGAATTGTGCTCTTAAGTTGTTGTTTTTTATTTTTATTTTTTCAGATAGAAAAAGTTTTAGGAAAATACTGTACATGGAAGAATTTATCACATCCCCTGAAAAAAAAAAAAATAAAATAAAATAAAAAATAAAGTGTATACACGATAACTGTTGTGTAACAGTTATTCAAAGCATGCATAGGCCTGTCATGATAACAAATTTAGCTGGTAGATTAATTGTCTCAGAAATTATTGCTATAAATGATAGCATTGTTTGAAATTTGACATTAGTAATTATTGTCAAATATAAGAAGAAAAGTAGGTTAATTTCTTTGTATTACCTTTTTGACCACTGGATGGCAGTATACGACTGTTTGAACCGAAGGATTCAAATACTGAGGGAGCGAGCAGCATGTCTTTTTAAGAAAAATGGGAGGGAGGCCCCTTGACGTGACATGGGCTGTCTCTCGTTCTTGTTTTTCGGTTTTCAAAATGGCAAACGCTCTGAACATTTTAGCTCTTTAGCATAGCATTTGTCATGCAAAATTTTTAATAATACAATCACAAAATAATTTCTCAGCTTATTTTTGCAGAGAAAACAACTTTTTAGACTAAGGCAGTTTTCAGCCGTAAATGTTGGAGCTTCGACAAGACGGAGGTTTTTTTCCCAAGGTCGGCCTGTTAGCTTAGCTTCTCAGCTTAGCTGCTTTTAATGATCCAAAAACGTAATTTTGGACGATTAAAATGGATTTTAAAATGAAAAACGAAAGGGAGAGGTCAGTGAAGAGCACCGGAGTTGAGAGCCTTTTGTCATACAGTGTCTTCAGTAGAAAGAGAGAGACACGAAGAAACGATAAAGCCGATAAATGAAAATGTTGATAATTTTAATTTATCATGTGATTAATTCATTTATTGTTTATTGCCAGAGGCCTAAGCATGCAAATGATGTATGCAATTGTTTGTTGTAATGAGCCACAGCTAAAATGTTGTATTATTTTCCAGAATGTAAAATTTCATGTCAAAAATAGCTCCATAAGTTGAAAATTAAAATATTTAAGTTAAACATTTTTCTGAGCACATGTGATGATGTGGCATTGCCCTTCTTTAGTTACTGGTTTGGATGTGGCCATTTTTCTCTCAAGCTTTAGTTTTTAAAGCATATAGTATATGTCAAAGTAGAATAGAATAGAATAGAATAGAATAGAATAGAATAGAATAGAATAGAATAGAATAGAATAGAATAGAATAGAATAGAATAGAATAGAAGCAGACCTTATTGTCCCATGGATGGGAAATTCAAGTGTAACAGCAGCAACTGCAGCAACAGATAAACAGATAAAAATATTTCACACAAAAGCTCCTAAATGTTAAAAACAATATATAAAGAAATAAGAGAAACACTATCAATAATAATGTTCAATATGTGTTGGAACATTGATAATGACAGACTATTTACAATACAGTATTATAGGCAGAGTGTGTGTTTTAGCAGAGGTCAGCATGTATTTAATCCTTATTGAGTTTGTTGGGAGCAGTGATAGTTGTAGAGTCTAACAGCTGCTGAAAGGAAGGACCTGCGGTAACGCTACTTTGTGCATTTAGGATTTGAAAGGTTTATAATATAAGATGAGCTAAGATAAGATAAGATTAGATAAGATAAGAACTTTATTGATCAGGCAGGAAAATGTTGTGCCAAAGTCTCAATTCAATGGAACAAACGCAATGAATCACAGAGGATAGAGGATATATATATATATATATATATATATATATATATATATATATATATACGTATATGTGTAAGTATAATAAAATAACATAAAATATAAAAATAACAGAGGTTTAAAAATACAAACAATCATGTTCTACAACAGGTCGGGTGCATTAAGCATTACAGTTCAAGCTGAGGTTCAAGTTCAAGGTCCTTTATTGTCATTCACATCACATGTGTTACATGAGGTGGAATGACATTATTTACACAGGGTCCCAGTTACACCCAAAATAGCAAAATATAAAGTATAATGAGAAACAGTAAATAAGGATCTAAGATATCCACTGATATACTAATATATGCTTAACGAATGCCAAAAGGTACGCTAAAAGAGCTAAGCTATACGCTAATAATGTAAAACAGTATGGCATAACAATAGTAGTATTATGTGCTCCCTAAACAGGTCTCTCTTGAAAATGAGTTCTCGTGGCTCAATGAGACTAACCTGGATAAATAAAGGCTAAATGAAAAAAAAAAAAAAAAAAAAAAAAATGCTGTGTTTATTGTTTAAAGTGTTTATTAATTTTTAAGAAATTATTAAACTTTTTGAAAGTTAGTTATTCTCACCTTTCACTCTGGACAATGAACAATTGCTGTCTACAAATAACATGTAGACATCAGCAACCAGTCTCTAGAATATAAAATGATCAAAAAATTACATTTCCACTTTTGAACCATTGATTTCAATCAATATGGTGTGACAATAGAATGCTTGACAGGCCCAGCTACAGTATCAAATAATGTCAAAGAATGGTGTATTATGAGCTATATGAGTAAAAAGTAACAGAGGTAAGAATCATACTGTGTGCAACAACTATCGGACAAACAGTGTCACACTATCATAATACTTTTATGTAGTTGCTTGTCTATTACTGTTCCGTGCTGCTACATCGTAACGTGATTGCTTTTGGTTGACCGTGATGTAGGGTGTTCTGGTGTGGTGGTGTACTTGTTGAGTCCATTGGAGTGAATACCCCTTGTATTTTGGCATTCAGGTGTTGTTCATTGTTGGTTCCCATTCCTTTATCAACCCCTGTACAAATCCAGATGAAAACAAGCAACTTGGAACTAAAACAACAGGAGATGTGGGATTCTACAGTGGTCTGATTCAGGATTGGTTTGATTTTGTCTGCTTGTTTTTAATTGTTTATATGCATTTTTAATTCATGGAATATTTTTTGTGTAACTTTTATATAGTCATTGTAGCTATTTCAATGGCTAGGTTAAACCTAAAGGTCTAAACTCCATAAGTGAGTGATAAATCTGTTCATGGACAATGAACCATTCACAAAACACTTTATAATCACCTCATAAACCATAATATACTGTTCATTAACTCGCTGCAGAAAAAAAAAAGTCTATCAATTAGTACTTAATATGGGTGCTAATGGAAAAAAAAAATAATTAAGGGTATTGGATCAAAAGAGACAATCTATTCACTTTGGAAAGTTAACATCACTATGTCGGATGTGTTAAGCAGACGAGTGGATGCCAGAATGTTTCAGAGATGGGGGATTTACCTTTATTTTCACATATTTTACATGTTTTCATGTTCAAATGTGATATATTTAAACTGGTCCTGGGCAATAAAAACACATCTACAGATAGGATCCATACATTCCAAACCGTTTGCTTTTATTTGCTGTGCCTTCTAATTTTCTCATCATATCCTCACCCCGTTGTGTTCCGGTTAAGTTGATGGTACCTGTTGAGTAGTTATGTCAATATTTACCACTTGACCTGCCAGAAGCTTTGGCATGATAGATGATAGTTATGTTTAATATGCAGAAATGATGGGCAGATGCACAAGTGGAAGGTAGAGCTATTACAAGTACTGGATTAGAGTCTAAACTTATTTGTTTTAAAATTATATTGTCTGGACTGAAGCTAACTATATACACACACACACACACACACCCACACATATATATATATATATA
>NC_056516.1:20323283-20347673 GCF_014905685.2 Nematolebias whitei
ATATATAAATATATATCTATATATATTATGACGGAGTATTGCTAAGAAAAAAAAAAAAATACAAGAAAAAAAGTAATAAAACCACAAGAATAAAGTTGAATTATTACGAGAATAAAGGCATAATGTTATGTGAATAAATTCGTAATATTATCAGAATAAAGTCATTTTCAATTAGGAAAACAAACAAAACAAGTTTTAACAGTTAAAGCAGCCATTTCTCTTACTCAGTGAAGGGTGAGCTCCTCTTCCGCAAGAGAAGCAATATCTTCAAAATCCGTGTGGTGCTTTCTTCAAAACAGACATAGTCGTTAGAACAATTGTTTCAAAGTCCTGATTCTGATAATACTCTGATGCTGATGTGGTAACAGATTAAGTATTTCCTTATTTGTAAAACCAATACTAACAAGATGCACAACATTCATCATTTTATCGCATTTGTAAGACTGCTTTTTCGTTGGAGTTCTGATAATATTACAACTTTATTCTGGTAATATTACAAGTTTATAATCATAATATTATGACTTTATTCTAATATTGTTTCTACTTTATTCTCATAATACTACAACTTTATTCTCATAATATATTATTTCGACTTGATTCTTGTACAACATTATTCTCGTAATATTTTTACTTTATTCTCATAATAGTACAACTGTTTTTCGTAATATATTGACTTTATTGTCATACAACTTTATTCTCATAATACTCTGACTTTATTCTTGTAATTTCATGAATTTTTTTCTCGTAATGTATTTTTTTTTTTTTTTTTTTCTTAGCGTGGTCCTAATACTCCATCATAGTATAGCTATAGTTCATTATATTAGGAATTTAAAACAGCTCATGTAACGCCATGTTTGTCTGCAAGGGAAAACAGTATGTGGGGCTTAAAGCTCCACATTGCTAGTGTGCAGTCACTACAACAACACAACATGGCCTCTTCCATAAAACAATTCCTGCTGGCTTCAGTTCCAAACAGTGAGAGAGATTGGAGACACCTGGTGTGTTAGCTTAATATATCTGTTTTGCACATGTTTGACAGTTTGTGTAACAGACGTGTCAAAACAAGTATTTAGGTTGTAGGTTAAATGTATCACAAATATGACAAAGGTAATTTTATAAGTGGTAAAAGCTCAGAAATTACATTTGATTCATGTTTTTTTTTCTCCAATGTAAGCCTCACAGTCTATGATTTCAATAAAGTATGAAAACATAAATTTAGCACATTTTAGAATGTTGTCTCTAATCGAGTAAACTAACCAACAACAGTGTCTGTTTTGTTTTACAGTGAATGATATTCAAGAAAGACAGCATAGAAAAATCATTGTTGTTCCTCCACCAGTTCTATGTGAGCCTGTTTAGCTAAATATATGCAGTACTGTATATTTAGATGAGTTTTTTAAATTTTGTTTCAGGACAAGTCAATGGCCGAGGACCAGAGCTCCTGGGACAGCTTCAAGACCATGACCCCCGAGCTGTCCATTATACCTGGGGAGCAAAAGGACCGCCTGGAACTGCACAATAAGAACTGGGACTCATCCTCGGCTAACACACCCGACTCGTCCGAGGGAGACTTTCAGACTGAAGTGTGAAGACACGCAGACACACTCAAATACATGCAAGCTCATGTTGAGATAAAGATGCACACAGAGATACTGGACTCCTCAAGAGATATACATAGGTACCTTTTTTTAGTTTTTTTTTTTTCTTGCAAGGATTTCAGACGCTCTGCTCCCTGTCTCATGCAATGTGCTTTGTTGGACCCCATACTGTATGTGTTTACAGCTGCAGAGGACGGATATGAAAGGAAGACTGTTCTACTCTATATTTTCACAAAGACTATTGAAAAGAAAGAACAGGAGCTGATCAAGTCCGTGACTAAAGACCATTTTTAAATGAACCTAAATGATACAAAAAAATTTAATATTTCTGAAAAAAAAAGTATTGATTTTATTCTGAAGATAAAAGAAAATGTATTTCACAAGTTTGATGATTTGGAGAGGGTAGTGTGAGGGCGGGATAAAGAAAAATATGAATATTTCTGCACTTTTATTGCTTTTTTGTTTTTTTTTTAATAGCAAAAAAGCAGGAAAAGATCTAATTGATGTTTCTCATGCTGATAATCCAGCCACCCCAGAACAAAGCAACCCACTGTCATTGAGCCATTGATCTCTCCCCCACACCCCTTTCCATAATGAATGACAAAAATGTTCACTTGTTCAGTATTTTCTATGGTTTCCTTCTTTTATTCACATCAGCGAGTAAGTAATGGTGGGTGGGGGGTGGCAGGGATGGAGCCGCTTAGCTAATGTGTGCCATTGTTTTTCCTGTTTTCAGGTTCCAGTTCAATTCCACTCATTAATTCCTCACCACATACTCTGTGTCAGCATTCCATTATTTCTTTTCTACGATTTAGTAAAAAAAAAAAGAAAAAAAAAGAAACATAGCTACGAACTGACTTGTGATCTTGGTTTCAAACATTTGGGAAGAACTGTTTAATTGTTTATTTTAATCATTATTATTATTTTTTTTTTTTTATCACAGAAAATCAGGTCATGTGATAAGTTTAAAACAATTGCAGCAAAGAGCAAATAAAAGTGACGGAGACAACATGGGGTTACAAAAACACTTACAACAACTAAGAATAGTGGTTATTTTCCTCTAAACTAAATGGTTACCAAATGTGGTACATTGACACTATTGTCAGTCACAGCCAAGCCTAAAAAGAAGTTATCTCAAACATCTCTGACTGAGCTCAACTCTAATTTGGTTTGATCTAGCAGCAAATTTTCACCATTCTTTTAAATTGGAAACTATTGTTCACTTCCTCACTTGATGATTTGGGATATACCCTGAGCTCAATAGCATCACAGACTTAAAAATCAAGTTTTTGAAAATCCCTTGCTTTTGTCAGAGACTACTGTTTCTTCTCTCAATCTGTCTGCCCAACAGTGAACAATTAGAAAGCATGGGTTCCTAATGCTGACAGCAAGGGCTGATGTATAATTCCTCATTCACATAGATCCCTTTCTGTGATTCTGTCCCATGTCTGCGAGCACAGCAGCTGCAACAAAAAGGGCATGGGTCAGATGTTATAAAGCTGCAAAGCTTTAGAATGAAAAAGAAGACAACCATGATGCTTCCTGTTTGACATTCAACACCTATATTGCAGACGATACAAGATGACGGACGCATCCCTGCTGTGGTTACATTATCACGTTGGTCCATCACGACTGAAAGAATGTGTCAAATCACTGGATGAATTCAATATGCAGCTCAAATAACACATCTGCCCATCTTCAGTGTAGTTGTCATCCATCTTAAAGCCAGGAGGAGAAAAAAAAAAAACATGGGAGTCAAATTAGGGATATGGGAGGGGCGCCGAAGAAAAAACATTTTCCAAGAAGGAATCCAAACATTTATGAGTTGATAACACTAAATGCAAGTAGAAACACAGAAGACGTGGAGTTCTCCAAACATTAATTACCCAGGGATGGCTATTTGTCCTGACATTTTCCATTGCAGCTCTCAAACCATCTGTTTAAAGATCCCCACTGAGGTGGTGTAGCAGCACAGCACAGATGGTGAGACAAGGGTGCTGTCCTTCTAACCTTTAAGCTAATCAGCTGATAGGCAATCCTACGGCTCCACCTCCCTAGGAGGAGCGATATTGGTTTGATCCCGAGTTGGCGAGGTAAGGTCACATTCACCAGATGTTTTGTGAGACTCTGGACCTAGATCCACTGAAGAAAGCCGACATCTGGCACCTACATAGCCTGCCTAGTAGGTGAGACTAGTCTTGTGCTGCTCTTCTTATAGCAATTAAACCACTCTTTTCAAAGTAAAAGTATTTTTTCCCATCATAATGTGGCTTTTTTAACAAAAAAAAATAAAAAAGTCTTACGTTTGATTTCAGCAGAGATCAAGGTTTTGCTCCAACAGTTTGAAAGGGTTTAATCTTTATGATGGCTGGTTTTCATCTTCTAGAACTTTGGTAAAATGCTACTTGACTGATCCAGATGTTCAGCATGCATACTACTCTACATCTGTCTAGGTTATTGTTTCATTTCATGATTAACTTCTCAGTGATATTTGTTCTAACACAGAACGGAAACTTGTCACATAATCACTATACATTAGCATTTGACGCTGCTTTCAGTTGAGTGCTAGGATCTTCCCGAAGTCTATCGTTTGTCATGGAATGTGACCCACCAGAGGACAAATTTGCAAATGAAATTCATGTACTGTACAATAAACTCAAAGACCTCTTCAACTCGCCTTCACATTCCACTCCACACTGGATGCCTAACTAACTTCTGCAATCATCTAAGATTTCAATTGATTTATTATTGAAAAACCTCTCCCTTTCTCCTTCATTTTTTTGTTCTTTTTATACATTTGATTGTACAAAGTAGTCCTCTAATGTTTTCATAGTGTCTTTTTTATATGAAAATAAATTTTCAAATTGATCTGTGTCTTTTATATGCTGCTTCAAGGACATGTGTTGAGGAGTACAACTAGTCTTGATCTTTCTTGATTTGCAGCGTACTTGCAATCCCATGTTTTTGTAATATCACTCGGGGAGTCTGGCATGACAAACTCTTGCCCAGAAGCACTGAAGCCTAACTGTGACCAATCAGAGTCCCTGCTGGTCTATCTAAAAATGCTGGAGGAACGGCTTTGCAGTTTGAAGTTCTGTTGCATGGTAATAACCAGAGGGTGTAAATGTCAAGACCAAGAGATTAATCTGTTAAAACAATGTGCAAACCTTAAACATTATTTATGCTAATAAGTAAATTTCTTTTAAAGGCTTTTTTCTTTTTTTATTATTGGCTTCATTTAACCAGGTGAAAATCCAATTTTAGACAGACTTTAATAGTGCATTCAGTAGTGCTGGAATCAAAGGAACAAGAGAAGAAAAGGCAGCACACATTTCTCAAACTCTCTACATATGCCCTCAGAGGGGCTTGTGGGTAATTAAGTGTGGATGAGTCTGCCTTTGGACCTGCCATTCGTCACCCTGGAGAAAGGCTACAGATTGGAACCTTCTCAGTGGAGTGAGTGGGATGAATAAGGGGTCAGAGAAGGCAGAACTTATAGACGATAGACCTGAGGATAAAATGTACGACAGAGTAAAAGCAAAACAAGAGTTTCAATATTATCTATGGCAAATGGTTTACTGTGATGTGTGCTGTTTAGTTATTTTGTTCCCAAAGGTTTTTGAGTAATTAAGTTATAATACCACACTTGAAGAGCAACTCATCTAACAAATGATACAGAAAGACAAAGTGAAGAGTGGACACTTGAATGATGACAGAACATATTTTAACTCAACTGAGGCTCTGTCCATGAGGTACGTCTTGTCAGAGCTGCCTTTTGCTTGATGTGTATGATATGAGCACAACACATTATTGCATGTCCTTGACCCTGCTGGGAGACAGCAAAGTGTAAAGTGCTTTAGTGCTCAGTTGAGCAATTCTGGGGAATTTATTCTAGCTGAAGCAAGCAAAAGAGCCATGCAAAGTTTCAGCTTGGATTTGTGAAAAGAGCGTCAAAAAGAGCAGATTGGAGTATACTTTTCATTAAAACTCATATGAATTTTTTTTTTTTTTGCTGTGAATTGTGTCACCAGTTTGAATAACAGCCAATTATTGTACAAAGTTCATGCTCAATAATCCAAGTAAAAAAAATCAACAGTGTTCAGTCAGGTCATCTGGACGGTTTATTTTTTTGTTGAGGAATTTCGTCCTTCATCCAAAGGACTTCATCAATCCGAGGAGCCACAAACAAACTGAGTCTGAGTTTGATCTGAAGCTCTCAGCCTTGACCTCTCTAAGTAGCTTCAAACATTGGTTAAGTTCTTGCAAGAACCAATGCAGACACTTTCCTATTTTTAGTTTTTTTTTACTCTGCCTCGTAATCTGGCTGCTTTTTCACTACATTTCTTTCTAAAAAAGTTAAATCTGGTCCTCTGGACATTCAAAACAAACAAAACAAAGCAAAACAACAAAAAATGTAGAAACGTTTCGTCTCTCGTCCGAGAGACTTCTTCAGTCTGAGGTGCTGTTTTCAGCTCAGTCTCTTAAATAGCACCTTCTCAGAGTGGATCAACCAGTTTTGTGGTGCAGTAGAGGTGGTCAGTTTAAAATTAAAATCAGACACCACTCTGAGCAGCAGGACCACACTTTCTACAGAACAACTGTGTCAACTCTTGAAACTGTGCCTGCAGTCAATCTACTTCACATATGGGGAGCAATATTATAGGCAGAAACATGGGTGTGCTATGGGGTCTCCAGTTTCTCCTATTGTTGCCAACCTGTACATGGAGGAGGTAGAAAAGAGAGCCTTGACGTCCTTTTCAGGGACACCACCAAGTCATTGGTTCAGGTATGTTGACGACACCTGGGTTAAAATTAAATCTCAGGAAGTCCAACATTTTACTGACCACATCAACTCTGTGGATAAATACATCAAGTTCACACGAGAAGATGAAAAAAATGGCAAGTTGGCTTTCTTGGACTGTGAGGTCTCAGTCTCTGATAGAGGACATTTGCAAACTGAGGTGTACCGCAAACCCACCCACACAGACCAGTATTTGCAGTTTGACTCCCATCACCCTTTGGAGCACAAGTTAGGAGTCATCAGGACTCTGTATCACAGAGCAGACAGTGTCCCCACTAACTCAGGAGCCAGGCAGAAGGAGAAATCCCACACAAGACAGGCTCTAGAGCAATGTGGATATCCTAACTGGGCCTTCCTAAAAGCAGAGAAGAAACCCAAACAGGACTCCAGTCAGCCAACAGGTGAAAAGGAGGAACCCAGACCCAGACCAGTGGTCATTCCATATGTTGAGGGAGTATCAGAGAAACTGAGACGTTTATTTTCTAAACATAACGTCCCAGTGGCTTTTAAACCCCAAAATACATTACGGCAAAGACTGGTTCATCCCAAAGATCCAGTCCCCCGGCACAAACAGAGTAATGTTGTGTATGCTGTTCAGTGTCAGGAGGGCTGTGATCAGTCTTACATCGGGGAAACTAAACAGCCACTAGCCAAAAGGATGGCCCAGCACAGAAGATCAACATCATCAGGCCAGGACTCTGCGGTCTACACTCATCTCCAGGCCAGCGGTCATTCTTTCAGGGATGAAGATGTTCACATCCTGGACAGAGAGGAACGATGGTTTGAGAGAGGAGTAAAGGAGGCCATCTTTGTGAAAAGAAACCGTCCATCATTAAACAGGGGTGGAGGCCTACGTGTTCAATTGTCCCCCTCTTACAATGCTGTGATTGCTAGTATCACTCAGCCCTCTGTGAACAGTAAACAGCCATCAGTGTGCTAATGATCTATTGTTAGGCTGATGGTCCTTCTTGAGCATGTGATCAGCTGGTTTTGGTTGTCAGCAGCAAAACTGGTTGATCCACTCTGAGAAGGTGCTATTTAAGAGACTGAGCTGAAAACAGCACCTCAGACTGAGGAAGTCTCTCGGACGAGAGACGAAACGTTTCTACATTTTTTGTTGTTTTGCTTTGTTTTGTTTGTTTTGAATGTCCAGAGGACCAGATTTAACTTTTTTAGATTTTTCTACCTGGATTATTGAGCATGCATCAGGATACATTTCTTTCTCATTTTAATTGTAATTTTGTTTTCAGTTGTAAAACAAACAAACAAACAAACACAAAATTGTATGAATCATGTGTGAATGTCTAGTGTCATTGTAATCCACTGTTGTCATCACTATTTGTTAAAATCCAGGTCTCTCTTGTAAATGAGTCCTCGTGGATCAATGAGACTAACCTGTTTAAATAAAGGTTGAATGAGTCCCACAAGCAGCACACTCCCATAGTGGACCAGCCAGTTTGCTGGTGAGAAGATGGTTTCTGGGGCCCACCCTCTCCCCCCTTGACTCCTCTGAGGCAGCCATAACCCAAGTGGTTCAAAACGTCAAACTTTATGCTCAATAATCCAGGTAAAAAAAAAAAAAAAAAACATAAAAGTTCAGTCAGGTCATCTAGACAGTTTCATGTTGAGACATTTCATCCCTCATCCAAATGACTTCACCAGCAAACTGGTTGGTCCACTATGGGAGTGTGCACTGCTTGTGGGACTCAGTTTGTTTGTGGCTCCTTGGATTGATGAAGTCCTTTGGATGAAGGACAAAACATCTAAAAAAAAATAAAATAAATAAACGTCCAGATGACCTGACTGAACTTTCAGTGACTACTAAACAGGAAATGGCATACTAAGTAGTAATACGAACTCATTAGTATTCATGTGGGTGTGTGTGGGGGGGTGGGGTGGGGGTGGGGGGGCAGTTCCTTAAGGGCCAGCTCTGAGATGTAAAATACCTTTGAAATTGAGTTTCTGAAAATTGTGTATGACTATTTTCTTACATCCACAGTCATGGGAATGGAGAAAAATCCATATAATTTATGAAAAATCCATAAGACTTGACATGTATGGCTAATCAACAGCTGCTGTCTGCTTATGTCAAAACCGTCACCTCGGAACAGTTTGCTTGGAACCACGAACAAGAGCCCATACACCAGGCTGAGTGAGGCTGAGTACTGGCAGTGGGCAGCCCCTTAACTGGTGCGGTGCGAGAGGAATTTATGAGTGTAGCCGCAGTGGCAAAGCACCAATATGCTGCTCAACATAAGTTATAACAAGCAAACCTGTTTCAAGTATTTATTCTCTGACAAGTGAATAATCCAATCATAGGGTTTTGTCATTTAGAAAACTCTTGGTCTAAGGAAATGTGTTGGCATAGAATAACAAGAGCAGAAAGCCCAGTAAATACTGTATATTCATATAAGCATGCAATTGTTGCAGAAACAGATATTATTTGAAGGTAGATAAGGACAGCCCTGCTTGTAGAGCAATAGGTATCCCATTCACATTCTGAAGGACCACACTATCTACAGAGATGCATAGATCTATGCATCCAAAGAGACTGCAGGTCCAGGTGCATTTCTTGGGAGGTACAAAGCAATCTAGAAGGAGCATATAAGCATGAACAAGTTCTATTAAATACAAACTTTGTGAGCAAGCTTCAACACCTTGAGTGGAGAAGCTCAAGCACTAGAGGGCTATGTTTTATTTATTTTTTATTTAACACTCCATTCTTAACCAGTTGATTTATTTTTGATGAAGGGACAGGTGCCAGAATATCATTGCAAAGACAAGACCGGAGATGATCAGCTAAACACAGTCACAGTCAACACAGTCAAAATGAGTAAGGTTTGAAAAATGAAAAGTTTGATAGCAGCATGTGTACACGCCATGGATTGGTTCTGTGGTATGAGCCTTGTTTTTATTTAAAAACAAGCAGCTCCATTGGCTCCCAGTTCATTATCGAGTGGATTTCAAGGATTTGGTTTTGACTTGGTGAGCTCTGCATGGACAGACCCCAATATACATCTTAGAACTTTTACATCCCTACACCACTATCAGTGCATTGAGGCTCTGTGATCAAGGCCTGCTGATTGTCCCCCAACTGAAAACTAAAGGAGACAGAACCTTTTGTTCTGTGGCTCCAAGTCTCTGGAGCTTCTTCACTCAAACACTCTGATCAGTGGAGTCAGTGGCTTCTTTTAAAAGCCACCTAAAAACTCATCTTTTTAAATCTGCCTTTGCTTAAATTTGTTCTGTGCACTTTTTAATTTTTTTTTTTTTTATTTTGTTTGTTGAAGCACTTTGTGATTTTTATCTTGAGAAGCACCATATAAATCAGGTCTCTCTTGTAAATGAGTCCTCGAGGCTCAATGGGATTTGCCTGTCTAAATAAAGGTTGAATGAAAAAAAAAAAAGAGTTACTTTTACTTACTTAAGTCCAAGAACAAGTTAACAGTGATGACAAACAATACAAATCAGACTTTTTTTTTCCACACGTTATTTTTCATAGGTGCTTATTTGTGTTGCTCCCTCCTGTGGGTGTCACCTGTAGCATGAAGCTGCACTGCTGTAACTATGACCCCTGACTCTTATTCATCTTCCAAACTCACCACAAATTGGTTTCTTTAAAGTTACCTCTGACTTCAATAATGTCTGATGTTTTTCTACACATGTCTCGTCCTTGGACACAGAGTCAGCTAAATTCTGACAAATGTTTACCTTATTTTTCCTGTTTCTAAGAAAGAAAAATAAATCATTAATGCAGTTTGTTTTATTTGATTAACAAGTGTGAACATGAATAATTTTGATTGTAATTTTCAATTATAATGAAATCATGTGAAATACTACAATGTGAATAACATATTTATCTGTTCTATATTTCAGAAAGTGATTATTCCTTCAGAGACACCTGTGAAAATGTTCTTTGAGCTGGAAGCTGTTTTCTTCAGCGGGGAGGTCATGGTGTCCCTGAGAGTAGTCAAAATAACTGAGCAGAGAGCTGTTGTTTTGCACAAAGATTATTTGTGCAAAACAAGAGTGCAGTTTGCCTTGGACCCTCGAACTGAGTGGTTCGTTTTGGACTCCCGATGCGAATATATCGTCTCCGGCCCCGAATCGGAAGGCGGTTCGTTGTTGGACCCAATCCTAGAGGTCGTGCCAAGGTCCACTTGTTCAACTTCTGAGCAGATAAACATGTCACTCAAATTACAGTTGTTAGAAGTTTAACTTATGCAGAAGATGAAGCCTTTTTCTCACTGCAAGACTCATGTTCTTGGCTTGAAGTCCAAACTGGCAGCAGTGCCACTGGACGGTGCACCTTCTCATCAGATGTTGCCCTCAAAGACCCCTGAAGCTATCACAGTGATGGTCATCTAAATCGGGCAGTTCCCAGTGAGTCCTCCTCATGGTGTATCCTGGTCTGATCCACCAGAGAACCACATAAAGACGAGTGACCTGATGCCATCAACACTGACCCGGTAAGGAGCAGAAACCTGGTGACATGATGCAACTCTTGGTCTGGTTATGCTATTATAAGCTGATGCAACTTGGTAAATAATTTCCTGGCTTGCAGTGATAATAAATGGCTTCATCTGATCAGATTAAATAACTTTTTTTAACCAAAATCATATATAATAAAAAAATAGCCAAACTTTGTCTAAATTCATGTGCGTATAAAACTGAAATAATTCCTGCTCAAAGAGTAAATTAGGCCTTAGATAAAAAAATAAGCCTTGATTGATTCATTATTATTGTTTGTTTATTATTGTTGTTGATTTTTAGTTTGATTAGTTATGTAATAAAACTTCAAAGACAACTTTGGCCTCCATCTGGATGAATATTCATGTCTTATGGTATAGAACTCCCTGTAATTAACAGATTCTACTTCAGTGACTGAGTTCTGATTGTTAAATGATGAATATATTAATTACATTGTTGTTGGTCAGAAAACTGACCAGTTGGTGCCCCACTTCAACAAGAGCTAAATAAATAAAATAAATGCAGTGGAGGAGAGTGGAGAAAGTGTCACCCTTCTTCCTCCATCTCAACACTCTTCTTATTGCGACACACCCCAATGAACAAACGTGTGCAAAATATCTAGTTAGTGTTTTACGCTAACTTCCCATTCGGATGCAACTTGGGCTCAAACCTGTAGTCTCAAGGCTCAGGTCCTGTGTAAGAACAATTTCCAGTTTGTTTTATTTTTTGACATGGCACAATAAATTAAATTAAATTATTTATGTAGGTTAACAATTGGCTGTACAGGGTGTGAATGTGTGTATTTTTAATAATGTACTTATTTTAACCATACTCAGTCTTCCAATTTTGTTAGATTTGATTGCTGTTTAGGACTGTTGCTGAAAAGAACTGAGGCAATAACTTGCAGTGCGAGGTTTAATATTTGCCCTCATCTAACTATTTAATATGCAGCGTGGAACAGTCCAACATTAACAAACAATTAGCCACAATTGTTTGAGGTTTTAACTGCAAGGCAGCATACAACAATCATTTAAAAAAATGCATTATGTAACATCTGCAGTCTAAAATGCTCTCTTTGAGACTGTATATTCAACATTTAGCCCTGAAAGCGTATCATCAGTTGCATTTTCTGTTTTTTTTTTTTCTCCAAACCCATTTACTGATCCAAAGCTCCTTCCAAGTTAACCTCTTCACAACAGAAATAAAATTTAATTGAATTATATACAAAGACTGTATGACATTCAAAATTACTTTAGAAGTGCTGGACTTAAAAATAAATAAATTTTAAAAAATCCCCTGCTTCTATATTTGTTTTTTAAAGCAAGAAAATCTAAAAAAATAAATGTTGATGTTTGAATTGCATGTTAGCGCAAGCTGTTTTTTTAAATTTTATTTTATTTTATTTTTATTAGTATTGCAGTTCTGGCACAATGTGATATATACATTAACAGTTTTATCATGTTGCCATTTCACAGACACAAAAATATAAAATATGTACACTTTAAAAGTAAAACAGCTAAGTTTTGGACAGAACCTTGTGTATCTTTATGTCTGCATTTCAAAGTTTTAAAACAGAATAGTTGGGAATGGATGATAGGAAAGAACTTTGGCTGTCAACAAAAGTAAAATAAACAAAATGTACACGACTGCAAAGAGGCAAAAGCTGAGCATAAATGGACCCTTAAGGGAATTGGGCACAGTGAGAAAGTCACCTACCCTGGGGACGTTGCATTCAATGTGTTGTAAGTGAAATAGCGTGTCTCATTTTGATGCTGCAAAGCAAAAAAAAAAAAAAAACAGTTTAGCAGGCATGCAATGAAAATGTTCTAGTGCTCAGACAGGGAACAGTAGAAATCCATTGCTTTAATGGCTTTAGCATGTCAAACTGACCGTCCTCAGTGGCTGACAGACGGTTCTGTCCCATAGGTTCCAGTGCCATGAAGCTCAAAGAGGACACTGAAAGAGAGGCAGAATGATTGGGACAGAAGGGTTGCACTGGTCTAAGCCAAAGTGAAAAAGAGCCAGGAAATTTTTAAAAGAAATGAATCAGTAAAAAAAAATACTTTTGGAAGGTTTCCACAAGGATACACCGAGTAAACAGAGTAAATGACAGGTTAAAACTAATAATTACAATATCTTTTTTATTATTATTATTTTTTTTTATGTTTGACCAAACAGTTTATTTTCATCTGTGCTGCTATGTGTCAGATCCCTGAATTATTTCTGATGCCAGTTTTTTTTTTTTTTTCAGTTTTGGCTTTGGCATTTTTGACACTGAATGCACCGCCAGGCTTCCCTTTTGAGACTGCATTTCACCAATGGTGTTAGATGGCTGTCCATATGAGATGCCCTTGTTGTCCCTCATCCAAATTCAAGCCCTGCTAATCCACTGAGTGTTCCCATCTCCATCATACAGAATGGGATGAAACACAAGCGGTCTTTGACACGATGAGGGAGATTTATTCAGAGCTGAGGTAAATGGCTCATTGAAGGTTCTTTTGGCTCCACCAGACTTTATCCACAAAGCACTCACATATCATGGCAACCTACATTTAATCAAAATGAATTGCCTCATTACACTGAAGAGCTTCTCAAAATACTTGCATAGCAAGAAAAACGCCATAATCTCAAATACATGGAAAAACTAGTGATGGGAACAGCAGTTCTTTTGAGTGTATTGAGACAATCAGTTCATTAAAATGTTTTTGTCAAAAGATTTGTTCACTGAATCATTCAGTTCATGCAGTTAATTTATGTAATACACAAGCAAGTGACACAACAAGGTCAATGTTCTTTATTGTCTTTTGCATCGCATGTGGTACATGAAGTGGACTGAAATTGTGTACGCATGGTCCTCGTTATATCCAACAAAAGACACCACTTCCAGCACAGTACTATGCAAACAAAATACTCCCCAGCAGCAGTTCTCTGTGTGTGCATGCAAAAATTGGAAGTACATTCATTGAAAGACTCACTCCCCTGCCCTCTCTGACAGACACTGTGCAGACTCTGTGCAGCCTATGTTCATGAGTGACACAACACTACAGCAGCAAGCAGCAAATTCACTAAACGTAAATGTAAATCCTGGACACAGAGCATTTGGTCTATAGGAAAGATCATAACAAAAACTGCTGAGTTTATCACTTAATATAAAAAAAGGACGGGGAGATCAAAACATAAATAACATAAACCTTACAGCTGTAGCAGAAAAACAATTAAATTGTGTCCAAACACTTTTTTTTTTCTCTTGACTCACTCATCTTCACTCACAGTGTCTCACTTTCTTTCAGACAGCTTTGGGGGCGTGGACAAACAGTACAGGGTTAACCTACACACTTAGACACCCCTGCATCGCTGTTGCAGTTTGTCCTGCTGTGGGTCTCACCCGCTCTTCTTCTGTCCTTTCCTCTCATTACTTTACGTGCACTTTAGTCTGTTAAGATAATGGGGACGGTGCATGTGTGCGTTTATTTTTATAGAGCCATAAAATTTTTTAGTTCACTGAGTAATACATGTAGTTCACTTGCAGTGAACAGATCTCCAGTTATATTCGCTCCAGCATCAACAACAGTCCCTATCCGCCCATACGGCACACGACGATGTGTCATTCAGATTCACATCATGATTGAGTCACAGAACGCCAAAATTCCATCCCTGACCGCCACGCTCATGCTGAGATCAACTGAACTAAGAAAGCAACAGATCAGTTAATAAAGTGACGTGGTTTAGTTTGTTTAATGTTCATTTGAATGAATCATTCGTGAATGACACAAGGTTTAAAAAAAAACAAAAAAAAACTAAAGTAGTGCATTAGACATGTTAGATGTTCATCTGTGACTTAACCATATTAGAGAAGAAAAGCAAGAACAGAACAGAGTGAAGCTGTGCAGGAAGAGGAGGCATTTTATCATGCCATTTTGTCAAAGCACATGGTGTTGAAAATATGCTGACAGGAACAGGGAAGTAAGAGGACAATATGTGCCCACACACCCTTCAGGTGGCAGGGGTAATGAGACAACTGTGCTGGCCTATGTCTAGTAGCGGTCAGTCATGATGAGCCCAAATGAGGGTGGCCACCTCCATTCCTTCTGCCTGGACCGCAGATATTGGTTCCAATTATTTCTTGGTTGGTAATTGTTGCTCTGCTGGCCAAGGTGGTGCAATCCATTAGATTATCTGGACAAAGAGCCAACAAACAAGTTTTCAGTTAGAAGCCTGCACCTTTTGAAATTTCTTGACTGGTGGGTCTGCAGAACTACACAGACTCATTAATTGTACTAACTGAATATAAAATGTAAAACAAAAATAATAATAATATATATTTTTACACTGTTACTGTGATCCATGTATTGTAACAGGAAACCCAAGCCAATCCTAAATATAGGATTCATAAAAAAAATAAAGTGGCATGCCTAATCTTAAAAGTAGACAATGTGTCAGCCTCATAGACATAAAGTGGAAGTTGGTTCCACAAGAGCGGAGCATCGTAACTGAAAGCTCTGCCTCCCATTCTGTTTTTGGAAACTCAATGGAACCACAAGTAAACTGAAGCCTGATATGGACGTGCTCTGTTAGGAAAGTATGCAAAATAATATCTAAAATATAAGATGGAGCTAAGTTGTTTAGAGTTTTGTTGGTTAGTTGTAAAATTTTAATTATATTCTGAATTTGAGAGGGGGGCAATGTAGAGAAGCTAAAACTGGATAAATATTATATATCCTACCAACTCTCATTTAAATTCTGGCAGCAGCATTTTGAATCAACTGAAGACTTTTAAAGATTTTTTTGGACACCCACATAATAAACAATTGCAATGACACAGCCTAGACATGATAAATGCATGAACCAGTTTTTCTGCATAATTCTTAGATACGATGTTTGTAATTTCAGTGATATTACACAGGTAGAGGAAAGTGGTTCTTGTTAAAACACCCTCACCCCTCAATGCAGGTGTTAAAAGACTTATTCTGAAAAAAAAAATAACACCAACATTTTTAACATTATAACTGGAGGCCAACTGAATGTCATCTAGAGGAAGTGAAAGACTGCAATTATGCTTTCTTTTTTTTTCCTAAGATGCACAAGTCCAAAAACCACAACCTCTTTCTTGTCAAGAATAAAGGCAGAAAATTAAGGGTCATCCATACTTTTATGACTTTCAGACATGCTTGAAATCTAAGAAATTGATTGGATTCATTGTGTTTTGTGGACAAATGTAATTGTGCATCATCCGCATAGCAATGAAAATTTATCCCATGCTGTTTTAATAACTTTACATAATGGAAGCATATATAATGTAAAGCATATAGTTCTAAGCACTGAGCCCTGAGGAACTCCATGACTAACTCTGGTGTATGAAGAACATTCAGTATTTACCAAAATCCATGCTCAATAATCCAGGAATAAAATACAACAATGTTCAGTCAGGTCATCCGGACGTTTTTTTTTTTTTTTTTTTTTGTGCTGGGACGTTTCGCCCTCCATCTGGAAGATTTCATCAGTCTGAGGAAATACCAAACAAAACTGATTATCCCCCAACAGCCTACTCCAAAGTGGAAAAACAAACAAACAAACAAAACAGTTATGTTGGTGCAAAAATGGCCTCTGGGGTACGCCCTCACCTCCAGATGACCTGATTGAACATTGTTGGATTCATTATGTACATTAACTAAGTGGAATATATCAAATAAATATGGTTTAAACCATTTTAAAGCCATTTGTGTAATCCCAATATGCTATGCAAGCCTCTGTAGTAGAATATCATGATCAACTGTATCAAATGCAGCATTGAGGTCAAACAGGACCAGTATAGACAGAAGGCCATTGTCTGAGACCAAAATAATATCATTAGTAACTTTCACCAGTTCTGTTTATGTGCTATAATAAGCTCTAAACTCTGACTGAAACCTCCAAGTTTATTTCTGTTCAGATGTTCGCTCAACATACTTTCAACTATTTTCTCAATCATTTTTGAGATGAATGCTAGATTAGCTATAAGTCTATATCTGTCCAGAATTTCTGAATAAAGATCATGTTTCTTAAGTAAATGGTTAATTGCAGCAACCTTAAAGTGTTGTGGTACATAACCATTTATGAATGAAACATATACTCTCAGTGGCTGTTTTGTCAGGTAATGCAAATTCAAAGGTTATTAAAAAATGGTCAGACACAAGATGATTTAGATTATGTTTTATTACACAATAGATCAGAACCAGATCAAGAGTGTGATGATGAGTATGAGCAGATTGTGGACATTTTGGGTATACCAATCGACTAGTAAATTATTAAATGCTATGCTTAATCTATCACTTTCAACAAAATGAATATTGAAATCCCCCATTGTTATGACTTTATTGGTATTCAGTAATAAGTCAGACAAAAACAAATCTCAGATTCATACAAAAACTGAGAATAAGGGCCCGGTGGACGAAATATGAAAACTAGTAAAATTAGCTTTTCTGATTTCCATTTTGGATGAGAAAAACTAAGGGACAATGACTTAATCAATGTTTACAGGTATTTGTTTCTGCAAAGCTCTTAAAACTATCAAACATTTTTTTTTCTCTTTTTTGCATGCTTGTAACTGTGAAAAATGAATTTGAACTGATCAACAGCAGTTGGCTTTATATCTGAGACTGCATCTAACTTCTACATTTAATCTTTGAGGATCCACTCATTGAAGCACTGATACAAAGTGCTGCTGGAATCCATAAACTCCATTGAGAACCATTACGTTTTGCAACATCAACAGGAAATTATCAGAGCTAGGGAGGCAAAGTATGTCGGTGACTGAAATGATGCTGAAGTGGCCTTTAAATGTGACACGTTTTCTGAAGCTTTCAAGCGTATGAATCTCAATGAAATTGTGCTGTCTTGGCTGTAGTTCCACAGAAGCTGCGGTAGCCTGTTTTTAAACATTACACAGAGTATGAATGATTTCTGTTTTCATCATAACATTTATGTGACAATAATGTGTCTGTAATTTCATGCAAGAATCAAGCATGCTCATTTCTAAACAGCATTTCTGTCATACTACTGGCTTTGCTTTTTTTCCCATTTATACACAAATGAACACACTTAATAGTCATATAGAGAGTTTTAGCCAAGCAAATACCGACAACCACATAACATCATCAAAATAAAGACAATACACACTGGATGACTAAATTTAACATCATTTTCTTTAAATCTTTCTGCTTACATCGTTAAGGCTAAATCCTATGAAAAATTATCCCAGGTAAAAAGCAAAATGTATTTAAGGCCGTGTCTTACCTTAAAAAGTGAAGACGTATTTAATCCTTCTTGTATGTTGCCAAGCAAAGGCACCCTACAGTGACACAGTAAGAAAAGGCAACCTTTTTGGCTGTTTGCACCAAAATTAAAATATTTCAAGTGGATGAATCACCTTTTGTCTGCAATTCAAAGTTTACACAGTATAGTTTTGTTATATGTCAATGTCATTACAACACTGGTGTCAACATATCACTGATCTGTGTCTGTTTTTATTTATTTATTTATTTATTTTGGTATAAAATGAGCATGAATCATATTTTAATTCAGTTTGATGTAAGTATAAATTGTGCATGTAGATTATTGTCCATGTAGCATTAAAGTCCCATTGATGCTGTGATACATATTGATTGTAGTGTAGTGAACTAAGCCTCAGGTCAAATCCTGACCTTGAGGGCCTTCCTGGGACAAGAACTGTTATTTCATTGATTTGAGTCCAGAGACACAAGATTAAATTCATCCAGAGACTTTCTGTGTCCTGCACTGATCAATTGAAAGAACACTCTCTTTTTTATTATCATTACTATTTTCTTGATAATAAAAGTGTGTTTAGTTCAAACCATTTTTAAATGTTGAAGTGAACTACTCATTTTAAATCAACTGTGAAACAGTATTAATGATTTTTAATCCTCATTCAAAGTAGAAATCAAGTTAGAATGTGTTACGGAGTAATTATGCATTTTCTGATTTTCTGTCTGAAATGAGCAAGTGTAAGTTGGTCCAAGGTTGGAGACAAGCGCAAACAAATTTGTTGGAACGAACTGTCATGTTTTTAAATCCTCTCAGACGTAAATAGAGAAGCTGGCACCTGTTTTCCCCCAACTCGCCTAAACATTTCTCTCGTCTGTCTCAAAAACATCTTCTGTCTGTTCCAAAACAATTTTTCTGTTTTTCTGACTTCTAGTGATCTCTTACGTCACAAAAACACACCCCTGATTAGCTATTTCGGCCAATCAGGACTTCCCAAATGAACCGGAAACAGAACTCTTTAAATGTCGGCACTTCCTAGTTCAAACCAGTACAGTGCGGTGGGAGAGCAGTTCAGTTCGGAGAGCAAACCGAACAGAAGAAGTGCTGGAGAGAACAGGAGGTTCAGACATGATCCGCAGTTCTTCCGAGTCTTGTGGGAATTATGAAATCTTCTACATCTGAGTGGAGCCTCTGACGGACTTACTCCTCTTGTGAGTCCACCAGTGGGGTGAACGTGTGTCGATCGGAATACCGTCACTACTTCGGACGATTCATAGCTGTTCCTACGGAGACGCTGAAAGGGTGCGTTAAATGGAACTCCGTACCAGTGGAGACACCTCCTACAGGTAAAGAGTCGATTTACACTACCTAAGTGTACCGAGGGGGAAGCTGAGATCCAATGGAGCGTGCCGTTCTGATACCGATACATATTCACTCATCCATCATTTCCTCTCCATTTAAACTTCATTTCCATCTTTAAAACTCTTCCATCTTGCCAGTAATTCATCCAGATATTTTTCAGAAATGTCTGTTGGGTTAAAGTTGCAAGGGAAATCATGGCCGTATGGTTTCCTAGTTGTAAAACTTGCTAATTAATTATGTTGTTGTTGAAATCAATTTGCCAAATTAATGTAAATGTTTGATGTTAAACTTTGATTCTGTTAATAAATGACCGCATTCATTTGATGGGTCAAAGAAAATTAACGTCTCACGTTACATTTAATTATTCAATGCACAATATTATTCAGTCCAGAAAAATGAAAGAATCCGTTTAATTTATGAATATATCACAGATATATGTTCATCTACAGTAGTAACTGTTGTAGTAGTGATTGTCTGTTTCTCGGTATCTACATATAAAACATGGATGGATGGATGGATGGATGGATGGATGGATGGATGGATGGATGGATGGATGGATGGATGGATGGATGGATGGACAGAATATATATCAAAATACATAAGCAAAAATGAGGCCACAACAAGATTAGTAAATTAAAATTGAATGTTGAAAAACAGAATATAATTAAACAGAGGGATGATTAACAGAATAAATAAATGTGCTGATTACAAACGCAAGACAAGACAAAATAATAGCAAAGCAAGAATGACAAAGCTACTAGTCTACATAAGACATATACTAAAACATATAGCAAGAAGATAATTAATATCAAGAAACCAAAGAAAAAACATCTGAGCTGAAACCTAAAAAAACCCTTTGATACAATTTTAAAATTAAGCTTTTACACTTCTTCCACTTTTATCACCTTCTGCTTAAAGACACAACATTTATCCACGTGCATGCTGGGTGACAACTTTGCTAGATGAAATAAAGCATTAGTAGAAAATGGACTGGAGATTTGGTAATGTCAACAAATAGTGACTTAGATTAGAATAGCAAAATGAAAAGAAAGAAAAAAATAACTGTAGCGCATAAGAACAAGGCAGCACCCATAGGAGTTGTAGGGTTTACTCCCAATTTTTTTCCATCAAATGCTGCCATTAGAGGCACACCTGCAGATCTTTACCCTGATGAGCGGCAAGTGTATAAAAGGCTCTTGATGACATCACTCCAGTGTTGGTGCATTGTCTGCCTGATGGTACTGTGTTCCTGGCCCTTCATTTTATTCTCTAGAGTTTTACTTATTCTAACTCCTTGCTCTTAAGCCTCACATAATCTCCTGAGCTCCTTCATCACCCTGGGCCATCATGTGTTCCCTGAGCATGTCCGTTGTTTCATCCTTGCCTTCCCCACTTGCTTAAGTTATCCCCTGACTGTCCTGGGACCTCATTGGACTGAGCCTGAAACCTTGGACTCTCATGCCCCAGAGTGTCTCCTCAAGGTTCCAGCTCTTTCCTTCAGAGGTCACAATTTGACTGTTTGCATATCACTTGTAAATAAAAACTGTTAAAACTGTTCCTGGTCTCATGGTTGCTCTTACAGTTCACAACTATTCTGGGTCCTTAGTAAACTGTTACAGCATCATGAGTGTGGTACAATGAAATATGTTTTCCAAAATTGCCACAATCCACCTATCTATCAAGTTCTCATTATTTTCGTTTACTGGCTTTTTCCTTTCCAGGTCATGGGAGAGCTATCACCAGCATTTATTGCGGTAGAGGCAGGGGACACTCTGTGCATGTCACAATTCCATCACAGGGCAACATAGAAAAGAAACATTACAGACAACCATTCACTCTCTCACTTACACATAGGGACACAATTTGGAGTTCAATTCAATTCAATTCAATTCAATTATACTTTATTAATCCCCAGAGGGAAATTATTTGTTGCAGTAACTCGTCATCCTCATTTCATTAAGATATGCTATAGATACTGATGGCTGTAGGAAGGATCTCTTGTAAAGCTCCATCCCACAGCGGATCCTAAGAAACTGGCTGCAGATGTCGTCCGATCCATCCACCCAGACTCGGCCGGCCTCTCGATTCCCCCGGGCTGTAGGACCGCCTGAATGCCGGGCAGAATTCCTCCCAGCGAGATGGCCACTCCTCCCAGTAGTCTGCCGAGCTCCTCGTCGCTGCGGACAATCAACTGTAGGTACCGAGGGACGATCCTGCCCTTCCGCTGTCATGAGCCGTGTTTCCTGCTAGTTCCAGGATCTCAGTGGTCAGGCACTCGAGCACAGCTGGCAGGTAGATGAGAATGCATCCACAGAACATCCTTTTCAACTCATTTGAGATTTGGGGCTGTAGTTGAGATATTATTTGAGCTTTTGAGAAGTTAATCAGCTGCTGTTGGTTGTAGAAAACTGCCATGGTTACACATCATAACAAATGTCCAAAACTAAAAAAAGTTTCAGTAAAAATCCTTCCAGCTGCACAGCATCCGATACCAGAGGAAACAATCATCCAAAAAATGAGATTTACATCCAGAAAAAGAGGAATTAAAGTTTCCAAAAGCAAAATCTCAGAATGAAAGTATCAGAGCTGCTCCAACATGCTGCCACCTTGAGGGTGCAATTTTAGAATTATCAGTTAACCTGAAATGCAAGATTGTGATTTATGGAATGAAACCAAAATACCCAAAGAAAATCCATGCATGCATGGAGAGAACATTCAAACGCTACCCATAAAGACTGAGATAAGAACCTGTGGCTTTATTGCTGTTTTTTTTTTTGTTTGTGTGTGTGTGTGTGTGACAACACTAACCACTGTTCTGCTGTAAGAATTTTCCACTAGTCCCATTTAATTAGGTTGTGTAAATTACAGAGAGCACAGATGGATTCACATCTAGTGTAAAGAGAGTATAGTGTATCAACCATTTGTTTCATCCAAACAAGTAATCCTAGAAATGAATTCAAAGTTTAAAAAAATACAATAGATTACTAAGCATGCTTTTTATGTTAAAGTGGGAAAACATCACAAAAAGAAAAATGGTGCATTTTCTTTGTCACTTTACTTCTGTAACTCTAGGAGAAATTTAATATTTTCAGCAAATGCAAAACTCAGCACCTGTGCTGACATTCATTTGTTCCAAAGTGATTAATGTTGTGATTAATGCACACGATCTGTTCTTATTAGATTCTGCTCCCTCACCAAGAGAAACGTGTTCCAAGATTTCATTAATCTTTCAAAAGTTAAGAAAAGTGCATTCTGTTGAGGTTCAAATAATTTTGTTGGAAGGAAAGAAAGTAAATTAAAGGTTAGAACTAGCGTTGTGTTCTTAAATTAAGTGAACATTATAAACTTACCAATTGTACATTTGATATTTATCTCAGTAAGTGTCTAAATTTTTGGTGATCAAACTTAGAATTTACTGAAGTATTTTTGTACAAGACTCTAGGCATACATTTTAAACATCTGTTTTAACTATAGAACAGAGAGTAAAAGTTTTTTGCTGCCTTGCAGTAAATTTTTGACATTTGCTACTAAAATGACCAAACTTGGTTTAACATTGCTGCCAAATGCAATCAGCTAGAGTTCTGGTTTTCTTGTTCATTTTCAAAATATTTTTTAATGTGTCTTTATTGTTTCATTCCATATTTTCTATGTGCCCTATTATATGTTTCAGTCCATATTCGTTTTGTCACTTCCTGCTTTTCTCTTCCATTCACCAGGCTTGCCATTTTCTGGTCCTCTCTGTCTTTAGTTCCTTCAGTTTTTTTTTTTCCCCTCCGGGTAATTACATTGGGATAAGGGCGCATAAAAGTATATTTGTAACAGAGAAAATATTAGGGTAAAAACTGATGTGCCCTTTACTTAAGAGTAACATGATTGCTTTCATGTGAAATTTTCCAAATTAACTGTGATCTATCCTGATGCATGCTCAATAATCCAGGTAGAAAAAAAAATCTAAAAATGTTAAGTCTGGTCCTCTGGACATCAACAAACAAAACAACAAAATTGTAGAAATGTTTCGTCTTTCATCCGAAAGACTTCTTCAGTCTGAGGTGCTGTATTCAGCTCAGACAAAAGATGTCAGATTTTGCTGACATGATTGTAGACTGTATTTTCTCACAGACATGTCATACTCAAAAGGGTACAGTACTGGAAATAGTCTGATAAGTCTTCCCACTGCAGCACACGTCACACGCAATCAGATTCAACACCGACTGCACCGTTTTCAGTGTAGATGCTTATTTTTTTGTTGATGAAAATAGAGGATAAACATTTACTATTTCTATTAACTGAAGATAGGGGATATTTCTTAAATTTGTCACAAAGAGACGGCCACCGTTTCTAACATGTTGTGCAGGAACAAATCCAGCTGACCAACTTGCACTCCCTCTTGGTCATCACCACCACGATTGCACAGGGGATGCGCACTCCTTCTTGGTCCGCACAACCATGGAGCCGTTGGTTCTCTGTGCTGTCTACTGCGAGCATAAAATTGTTACATCTTCTTCCACAAGTTCTTCTATTAAGTTTCATTTGACTTTCTTCATCATTTTTACCAAAACAGTTGTAATGTTATCTGCATTTTTCCCAGCCTCAGCTAGTTGTTCCCCTTCAAGACATTACCCTAAGATCGGCTCACTGTAGCCACTTTACATAAACAAATGCACCCACAATATTCTGACCAATCACACGTTTGCTACAAATCATGTAAGAAACTGGTTCTGACTGTGGACAGTGCACAAGACAGAAAGATATAAAACAATGGCATTTTTGTCATGCACCCAACTCATGATTATGTGGATTCTCAAAGACTATAAATGTCAGGATCTATATGCATATATACATATATATGTATATATACATGCATATATATACATATATATGTATATATATACATGCATA
>NC_056516.1:20348073-20358121 GCF_014905685.2 Nematolebias whitei
ACATATACACACTAAGTATAATATCATTTATTATTATTTATTTTTACTTTGGCATACAAGGTTTGTGGGTAATAAGCAGTTTTTCAATGGATGTATATTTTTTTGTTTGTTTTCACCAAAAATATTGTCTACATTGAGACAACTATTGAATTTAAAATCTAACTGGCAAAAAAAACCAATATGCATTGTGTGTTATTTACCATACAATGTAAGAATTTTGTTACACGCTGAAAACTATTTTACTTGTGTCCATATAACAATTATAAATTGATCTATATCTGAAAATTGCATGATATATATTTAGGAAAAATAACAAAGCTGAAATATTGAGGATGTAAATGTAAACCTGTATGCATGTATTAGCTCAAGGAACTTTGGTCTGTTTACCCCCTGGTGTCAACCTTGAATAGCTGTTTTTAATGGGATTTCTGCAAGACTAGCTCATACTGTCTGCCGGAGCCTTCAGGTAGCATGGCCTTGCCTGTAATCTGTATTATTATAATACCGAAGGTGTCTAATATAGGATCTGAGGGCAGCAGTATAGAGGAGGTATTTATCTACTGTGTTTTTTCTATATCATTTTTTTAAAACACTATTTGCCATTAATCATTGGTGACATGTGTCTTTTTTTTCAAGGCACTTTACCTGAACAAGAAAAGCCCATAAAGAAACTGTCCAGCGTACCTGACTTAACTTTCTAAGAGCCCATAAAGCATTCACTTAGTGATTATTTTATTATTTTGTCCTAACATGAAAAACCTTAGCTGTTTTTAGGTAAGGTATCAACTGTGTAAACCGGTATTTAACACAAACATAAATAAATAAATAAAATCTAACAATGTTTCCTTCTTTCAGTTTAATCGCTGACAAAAAAATAAAATAAAATAAAAATATCTTAAACACACCAGCATCAATTTAGATTATTTTGAATGTCAAGTTTAATGAAAAATATCCAACTCCTGTTGAGACAATGTGTATTGAATGCGTTCACCATGCATCATCTGTTTCTATTTAATCAAAGGGGATGTAAACATTATAATATGTTCTATTTACTGACTGTGATTTTAAATGATACACTGTCCCATGTAATAACTCTTACTGTGGCAAGTCAATGAGGAATAGAAAAATAAAAAAAAAAGGTTTTAGATATCCTCAAGGGTTGATTGATATAATATTGATATGATATATAGTTTTCTTTGCAGGGTGTCTGGGCTCTCCCTTAGAGATAGGGTGAGAAGCTTGGTCAGCCGGGAGGGACTCAGAGCAGAGCCGTTGCTTCTCCACGTCTAGAAGAGCCAGTTGAGGTGGCTCGGGCATCTGGTTAGGATGCCTCCTGGACGCCTCCCTGGTGAGGTGTTCTGGACATGTCCCCCCGGGAGGAGACCCAGAGGAAGACCCAGGACACGCTGGAGGGACTATGCTTCTCGGCTGGCCTGGGAACACCTTGGGATTCCCCCAGAGGAGCTGTCCCAAGTGGTTGGGGGAGAGGGAAGTCTGGGCCTCCCTACTTGGGCTGCTACCCCTGCAACCTGACCCTGGATAAGCAGAAGAAAATGGATGGATGGATGGATGGATGGATGGATGGATGGATGGATTGAAGGAAAGCTTGTCCAGTTCAGGGAAATAAGAGTAGGTCAGGGTTTCACACGGATGAGAGCACTGACATCAGTGTGATCTATTTTTGCATTTAATATTTTGTGAATGCTGGACTGCTCTCCAAAACTTTGTAATTAAATGTGAACACCTTGGTCTTTTTGGAAATCTTCTTTTTTCCATGACACTCCTCTGCATCATACCAAAGAAACCATTTATACACTTCACTGCGAGATAGATCACTGTACACTGATGTAACATTTCGGCTCCCAGCATGTCTCTAGAGTTAGCTTATATGGTTAACTTCTACTGCTGTTCTAAACTCCCTAAATGCTCTAAAAAGAGCACAGCGTGTTTTGATTTCCACTCTACTCACTCACACCCATGCTCATCACCTGTGTCATTTCCTTCATGCTGCACCTGTGTGCTGTGCTTTTTAAGCACACCCCGGTTTCTGCCTCCCTGTCAGATTGTCCAATCACCTCATGCCTGATGTATCCAGCATTCTTGTTCCTGCTCTCGTTACTAAAGGCTTGGTTCGGGTCACACTTGATAATTTTAAATAAACAATCCATGCTGCTCGTGTGACTCACTCAGGTATAAGACAGACCACCACCACATGCCCCCTCCTTTCTTTTTCCGAGGTTGTATGTCGCATGCCCGCCTGTTGTGTTACTCTGGGACACGATGGAGAAAGACAGACCCAACACCCCACCCCTCCTTTCTCTTTCTCTGCTTTGACAGACAGCCTCAGAAAGAGAAAGGAGCTCAGCCACTCTCTTTTTTTTTTATTTGGGGGGGGGTTACAATCTTACGTTGAAAACCGGCAAAAGAGTGAGTCTGCGAAAGTCGAACCGCAAAGTATCAAGGGACTACTGTACATATGTCATATAGAAAGATAAATACACATGAAAACCAGTCACATAAAAAAGCAATGAGCCACATTATCTGTTCAATTTTATACTCCTCTCAGCCTAGTCAAGTTCCCAGAGTTCAGGAGATGTCCTTGAAGCCAGCTGCAGCCTTCGTACACAGCACTCTCTGTTTACCCAAACACACGGTTCATGGGCAGAGATAAGATAGTGTATTGGGAGATGGTTTCAGTTTGTTTTGGGTGTCTTGTTCTTAGGGCAGAGGGGAAGAATGTTCTCAGCCAATATACAAAATAAAAAAAATAAAAAAAACATCCATGATCTTTGACCAAAAAATGACTGCACAGAGGTACATGAGACATACATCTGAGGCCTACAGTCTACTAAACTCATATCCATCAACATGCTTGGTATTTATTTTTATTTATTTTTTTGGTCTGAAAAAGAAAACTACCAAGATGGATCATCCTGGTGATGATGTGCATTCTAAATTGTAGATTCTTAAAGGATATTTGTGGAGTTGGTCTTTTTTTTTCTTCCATCACAGGTTTTGCCAGTCTTTGCCACTATCCAGCTTATTGACAGGGCTCAGGGCTATAAAGACAAATGGACAAGTGTCTTCAGGCTTAGACTGGATAATATAATTAATTTGCAGAGAGAGTGTGTTCTTACTGAGATGGTCTTTTACAGGTGGAACCAGAGAGGGGAGTGAGGTGAGGTCCTAGGGTTTCACAGACGAGCCTTGCTGCAAAGGAGGTAAGTACCAGTGGAGAGAGGAACAGGTTGTCTTTGGTTAAAGGTTGTAAATCGCATTGTTGCATCATATTCTGTTAACTGATGACGTGAACTCCGCTTGGAACTATTTTCAGAATAGTTAAATTTATTTTGTGAACAAACATGCTCCTTTTCGTCAGTTCAGAATAAAGGGACGAGAAAGCCCCTGGTTTACTCCTGAGCTAGCTGACCTCATGCACAGGAGAGACCATCTTTGGGCCACAGCGAGAAAATCTGACTCAGACACTGATTGGTTGCGTTTTCGACAGATGAGGAATAAATGTACAACTGCTGTCAAAGCAGCAAAAGACAACCATTTCTTATCTCAGACCTCCAAAAATCTAAATGACCCCAACAGATTCTGGAAAACTATCAAATTTCTCTCGGGCACCCCACAATCATCTGACCTCCCATCACAACTTCTCGTTAACTCTGTTCCTGTGTCAAATAAGCACGAGATCCTGAACCATTTCAGCAAACATTTTGTTGCTTCTAGTTCTTTATTTGACACAGTTACTAATGGAAAATCAGCCACTTCACTTAATAACCAAACTTCTACAAATCAAATCCCTCCTACAAGTCAATCCTCAGTTAATCACACCTTCTCTTTTTCTCCGTTCTCAGTCAGTGAGGTTAATAAACTGTTAAAATATCTTGATCCTAAAAAATCTGCAGGTCCAGATGAACGTCCACCTTATTTCTTAAGGCTGGCTGCTCATATCATCACAGTCCCTGTGACCCACATCTTCAATCTCTCCATAAGACAAAACTCCATCCCAGGCACTTGGAAAACAGCCTTTGTTCTTCCTTTGCTGAAGGGAGGTGACCCCACCTCACTGAACAACTATCGGCCAATCTCTAAACTCTGCATTTTAGTCAAGGTTCTAGAAAAAACTGATAAACTCTCAAATCAAAATTACCTGGACTCATTTAATATCTTACCTCCACATCAATCTGGTTTCAGGAAACAACACAGCACAACCACTGCTTCACTGAAGGTTCTTAATGACGTTGTTGAAGCACTGGATGCTAAGGATTATTGTGCTGCACTTTTCTTAGACCTGTCTAAAGTTTTTGATACTGTGGATCATAACATCTTGTGTCATAAGCTCTCAGAAATTGGTTTCTCAGAACACCCCATTGGTTGGTTCTCTAACTATCTCTCAGACCGGAGGCAATGTGTTCAACATAATGGTACGTCCTCCAGTTTTTTAACAGTCAACAATGGTGTACCACAAGGCTCAGTCTTGGGACCCACCCTCTTTACAATCTACATACATAACGTAGGTAAAAAAACCATCCCTAATGCATCCATACATTTCTATGCTGATGACACAGTTGCTTATTGTCGAGCTAAAACTGTTGCTAAGGCTTTCCAGCTTCTGAAATCTGCATTCAACTACATCCAGACAGATTTGTTCTGCCTCAAACTTGTCCTAAATGCCGACAAAACCAAAGGGATGCTTTTTTTTCAAATAGGAAGTTGGTCCCAGCAGTTCTTCCTCCGAATTTATCCTCAAATTGTGTCCCCATTGAGTTTGTTGATTCCTATAAATTTTTTGGGTATCTTTGTCGACTCACATCTCTCTTTTAAGCTCCATGTGGAAAACTTGGTAAAGAAACTGAAAGTTAAACTGGGTTTCTTTTTTCAGAAACAGATCCTGTCTAACCCTGAATGCTAGGAAACGCCTTGTATCTGTGACTTTACTTCCCTCCATTGATTACGGTGATATTATTTACATGAATGTTCCTACAAGAACCCTGCAGATGTTGGATGCTGTCCATCATGGTGCACTAAGATTCATAACTGGCTGTGATTATTGTACCCACCACTGCACCCAGTATTCACTGGTTAACTGGACATTATTAACTTCACACAGACTCTCCCACTGGTACATTTTCATCTTGAAATCACTTCTTGGTCTGCTGCCTTCATACATCTCCTCATACATGTCTATGTGTGAGTGCAGCTACGGCGTGCACTCTCAGGACATTATTACCTGCAGTGTTCCCTCAATGAGGACTGAACTAGGCAAAGGGGCCTTCTCCTACTATGCTCCTGTTTTCTGGAATACCTTACAAAAACAATTGAAGCTCTCGACCTTGACCTCTCTAAGTGGTTTTAAGAATCTGTTGGACTCCTGGCAGGGACCAATGCAGACATGTTCCTGTTTTTAGTTTTCTACATTTGCCTTAGAATCTAGCAGTTTTGTTTTTTTTGTTACCTTTTTTTTTCTTTTAGCCATCCTATTTGAAAAAAAAAAAAAAAAAAAACCCTCCAGTAAGACTTTTTATAACTGTTTATTGTTGCCGCTGTTGTCCATTGTTGTCATCTTTCTTTGTTGAAATCAGGTCTCTCTTGTAAATGAGTCATCAAGGCTCAATGGGATTTAACTGTCTAAATAAAAGTTGAATGAATGAAAAAAAAAAAAAAAAAATCCAGACTAGGCTTTTGGTATTTGTGGGGCATGCTCAGGATGAGGCATAGTCACAAGGAACAATGAGGTCTTGGAAGACTTGTAGGTTTCAGAACTTGGAAGTCATTGCAGGAGGTCAAACAAGGTTTGATACAAAGTTTCTAGAGATGGATCAAATAAACCATCCAGAGGACCTGCTTTAACCTTGTTGAGTTTCTAGAGCCAAATTTAGTGGCAGTCCATTACCTTTACCATATGATATTATATTGTCCCAACGCTTTAGGTATGTCTGGCAGAAGCTTTTATGCCCAGCAGAGTAGTCCTCCAAATCAGGTGCAGGTGTGGAGTGGTGGCTGATTGATACAGCTGTGGAGAAAGTAAATGTGTCTAACAAACCTAAAACTCCCACAGTTAGTAAGTTAAGTTAGTTAATTTGCTCAGACTGTTGCATGAATTGTCATATATGTTCATAATCTTGACAAGTTCAAGGTAAACAAAAATAAACAACAAAACTAAAAGTAAACAAGGTAAACATCTCAGACATCAGTTGCAGACTTCAATTTTGGTGGAATAAAAAAAAAACATATTTGAAAACTTTGTTTCTGGTGTCTGTGTAGACAAAATAGTTTGTCTAGACTTGTGAAAGAAAACCAGGAAATTAAATCCATAATAGGACAAATCTTCTATGTGGACTGGTTCAGGGACAAGTTTGCATTGTTGATATCTTCATTTAAAATAAATGATCATCACGGTTGGTTAAAAAAAATAAAAAGAAAAAGTATTGTTGATGTTTATTGACACCATGATTGTGAAGTAGTGGGACTTAAGGCCTCGCATTGATAGTAACAAAAACCTCTGATGCCAAAATTGCTACATGGCAGCTCTCTTAAACCAGATCCTGCTGGCTGTAATCCTGAACAACAATGAATTGAGGGACATAATATATAGTCTATATCAGAGCTATTCAGCTAAATTGCTCAGGGAGCCACAGTTACTGGAAGCCAAGAGCTCAGGGGCCGAACATCCTGCAGTTATTGTCATTAAACAAGTTTGTTTTATGGTTTAAAATCTAATTTTATTTAAAATTAACCAATTGGTGGGTCAAACTGAGCTCACATGTGGGGCTGATTTGGCCCCTTGGTCGCTAGTTGAATAGCCCTGGTCTAAAGTGTAGACTTAATTTATGACTGACAGGTTTTTTTTTTTTTTTTTTTGAGAAATGACTTGGCAGACTTTTGCTGTTGTTGTTATTTGCATGTCCACAACTGTCCGTGACTCTTTTGCCCTTAAACTTATGTGCAGAAAAGGTTATGAATTAAGAGAATATGGAAAATGGTGTCAAACATAACAGATAATAAACATGAACACTGAAAACTTATTTGATCATGGAACATCCTAAAAAGGTATGTCTACAGCACAATAAAATGTCAATCTATGATTTTTATTTTTTATTTTTTTACTTCACGTAATTGTAATCATTGTCAAACAACTTATTCAGGGAGGTGTATGCTGCATGTTTTGGAGGTTATGGCATTAAAAAACTGTCAGAAAGTTGAAGCTTTATTTCCAAAAACAGATCTTCCCATCTTTAATATGTAGCTCATGACCTTTCTGTTTATGTAGCAGTAAGTCACATGGTTGTCCTTCAGACCGTCATCACATACCATACAGTATAGCATAAATGACTCTCCTTGAGTTGCCTGATGTGGGTCATAGGATTTGAAGGTTTTACAAGCTACTGGCAAATAATGCAGTTTTATAACATGTCTGCTGGCACATAAAAAAAATAGATATTTGTCTCGTTGGACCAAGAACATCATCTATGAGACAAGATCACCACACATCATTTATATTCCTCAATGTCTATGTCTGATTCAACATTTGCTAAGCTGGCTTTATTTTAGTTACCATGACAACACACGTTTTAGTCTATGTAAGTCTCCCTTGACTCTGATGGTGTTTACTGGATAGGTTAGTGGATATTCAGGTTTAGAGCAGATGGAAGAATTGCTGAATGTTGCACAAACATCCCATGCCTCCCCGGAGGCATATTACTGCTTAAGTTTTTCCCTCAGGTCAGAAAGCTGCAAACATCCCTGAATGTGTAGATAAGTGCTGGCTGTAAACCTTAAGAGTCAGTGGATCTTAAGATTTTTTTAAAGATCTTGACAAAAACTTCTATACATCTGGTCAAATGTACTTTTTTTTATAACGTATTTGTTGCATTTAGAAATTCTAAGTATTAACACATGTATTTTTCTTTCTGTCTTTCTCTTCGAGAACTTATTTTATTCCCTCTCCCACCATTTTTATGGTATGTGCCAGTGTGCTCGGTGGTTAGGGGGCTCCTGTTTTTGCACGCAGCGTAAGGGGGGATCTTGCAAATGCATGTTTCATGTGGAGAAATGCCCAGGCAGTTGGACAAGCAGAGAGCCCTGTGGTCCATAGCAGAACAGCCAGGCACATGGAGAAAGAGGGAAACCGTCTTTGGCCAAACAAGTTTGGAAGCTCTGCAGAACAAACTGGATTCAGGGAAAAAAAAAAAAAAAAAAAGAAAAGAAAGAAAAATAAGGAAATTGAAAGGAAGAGATTGAGATGTTCATGCCACAGGAAAAATTTAAAAAAGAAAGAGAAAAGCTACTGATTAGAATTAATGGATAATTGTTCTCCAGTTATATTTAAAGGCTTTTGTGTATGGATAAGAGTAATAAAAATATGTGATAACTCTTCCAAGTCCTTAACTCACCATTTTTTTTAAAGCATTTTAAAAACCAAGACCATAATTCTCTTACCAGCACAATTACAGTTTTTGTTTGTGACCTTCACCTCCAGTATATTATAATCTCGACCAAAAACATTGCATCTAATTGTTCTCAAGTACTTTGTTTCTAGAGTGGGAATTTCTCACATACCTACCTATGTAAGACATTTGCATAATGCTTGTGTAGTGGTCATGACAAAGGAGAGAAGCTGGCTTACGCCCTAACAATTTTGACCAATCATCGGACCAATTACAGCAGACTTGACATTTTCACACAAAAGGTGCAAAAGCAGTGAGCTTCAAATCAAATATATGTTTTGACATTAAATTGGGTAAACCGTTTTTTCCCCTTGAACCACTAAACATCATTAGAATCTTGTCCGAATACTAGTTTTATTTTAGGGCTGCATGGTATTATAAAACACACAAATACACTATAATTAAATATGTTGATAATTTTGTCAATTACAGTAAACTCACATGTTTGTTTATTATTATGCTCAGAAATGTCTCCTGTCGGCTTTTAGAGGAGTGGGAGGTACCTCTGATTGTCAAATGTATATAACATGTATAGTTTTATTTTGTGTTGAATTGTTGTCTATATTTGTGATTTATTATAATCATTTGCATCCCTTAATCCAATTTTATGTTAGAGTTTTCTGGCTTTAAATCTGCATTTGCAAACAGACTAATGTTTTACAGTAATTGATTTTTCAAAGTTTTGAAACCAAAAATAACAGGAGCTGACACTCATGACCAGAACTACTGCTGGATAAAATAAACGTCACCAAAAGGTCAATTTATTACAAATATTTATAACAAACGTTGAGCTGCAATGCCCATTATGATGATATTTGGCTACTTATGACAACATGTGTCTGTTTTTCTGTTGTAACAATTATGGTAAAATTGGACAGTTTGCAATTATTTGTAAATTTAGAGAGGTTACAAGAGATTATCTGAACATCAATTCAAGATGCCCACCAAAGGTAACTGATCTAAAAAAATAAACAACAACAAAAAACAACAACACAAAAACATCTATGAGTAAGCCATTTTAACAGGTTTTGAGATAAATGATGGCGTGATAGTGGTTGAGTATGACAAGCAACATATACTTCATTCATTCATTCTTTCACTCTTTCATTCATTCATTCATACATAACATACAAACATGCATACGCATATATATATATTGGACATTATATTTGCTTAAACTTTGGCATTCCCTGTTGCCATTAACCTTTTTGATATTTTAGCAAACTGTTATAAACCACTGGATGACATTTTTCATTCAACCATTATTTATACAGGTAGTCAAATTTAATGAAACGTTTAGAAAGTGGTCAATGTATGTACATCAATAAGATAATACATTTTGAAGTCTGCTCAGTCATGTTTTCTACTTTAGCTAATTAAGATTAGCCAACTTGAAAAAAGCTATAGCTTTGGTAATTTAACAGATTATACCATACTTTCTAACAAGCATTTGAAGCATATACTAATCCGGTTCTCAATCCCCAGTCAGTGTTGGTTGAACACCATTTGGATTATTATTAAAAACAGAAAAAAAATATAATAATAAAATATATATATATATATATATATATATATATATATATATATATATA
>NC_056516.1:20358221-20371598 GCF_014905685.2 Nematolebias whitei
TTCGGCTTCTCCCTTCTTCAGGGATCACAACAGCGAACTAAGTTGCAAAAAAAAAAAAAAATAGAGAAAACATGTTGAATTAATACTATGTTGAAGTAGCAGAAAGTCATTCACAACACATACTATAAGTGTTAACAGATCAAGTAAGATGTTTCAGTATTTTTTTTTTATTTTTATGATTTGATCAAGCAACTTCTGTGAGGATCTGTGTTACTTTTGTGTGTCTCCCTCTTGTGGTCTGTCCTGCTCTCCTCAGGTAGTCTCCCTCGTGATCAGCTCCTGCCTCCACCACCTGTTGTCTTTCCCAGGTGTTTGTGTTTATCCCCTTGTTAATGTCTCTATTTCAGTCTGTGTCACTGTGTTCCTCATTGTCTGGGCATTATCCTGGCAAGCCTCATGTTCTGATTTACCTCCGTGTCCCAGCCATCACGTAACTGTGCTGCCCTATCAGGTTTTGTTCATTTTTTATCATTAATAAATTAATTAATAGTTCATTCTCTGAGTCTCTATAGTCTGCCTTCACTTTAGGTTCAACCACCACCAGATCATGACAGAATGCCCAGACCAAATATGAACTCAGCAGGCTGCCTGTTCAAGGTTGCCCTTGCTCTGGAGGATGAGCATTGGCACCGCAGAGCAACAAAGAGCTTCACGGACTGTGGCCACCTCCAGTGACCCATCGACTTGGTGGAAGGTCACAAAGGATTTTTGAACCAGTTCCCATGGCTGTCTGGACTGGATGACTCCCCTGGGATGCTGGAGCTTCTTGAGGAGGTGCTGGAGGACCAATGTGCTCTGAATGCCTATATTCGGTTGTGCACCTTTCTGGATTTCAGCCAACCCAGTCCATCAACTGAGGAGGTGGTTCCGCAGTTAGAGTTTCTCTCTGTTTAATTTGGTTTCCGTCATAAGAGGGGCCAGCGTTGAACCCAAACCTGGTCCACTGACCCTCCTCCTTTGCTGCCAGCATTTCCTTCTGTGCCACCATCATTGTATCCTGTGCCAATGATTCTTCCATTATATCCAGTATTTTCTGAGCTGCTGATGAAGCGGCTGAGTCCAACTCTGCTGACGAATCGACCGAGCCGGACTGCCTTCGAAGCGGCTGAGCCTGACTCTGGCAACAAAGCAGTTGAGCCCAACTCTGCCGACAAAACAGCAGAGCATTGATGACAGCTCACCTCAATGTCTCCAGATGGGTGTCAGCAGCAATGAACCACCTGCTTCCTGTGTTTGGATGAGGGTCCAGGATGATGCCTCTCACTTTTCCTTTGAGATGGTCTTGGAAGATGCCACTCACTCTTCATCTTAATCTCCTGTGGATCTTGAGGCTCCAATGGGCCCTGAGACTCCCCTGGGCCCAGAGTCTCCCATGGTTCCAGAATCTCCAGTGGGCCCTGAGTCTCCCATAGGCCCAGAGTCACCTGCAGATTCCATGCCTCCTGTGTGTTATATGCCTCCTCTGGGTTCCATGTCTCATGCAGTCCCTGAAGCAGCTGCACCTCCTGCAGTCCCTAAAACAGCTACACATCCTACAGTCCTTGAAGCAACTATGCCTGCTGCAGTCCCTGAAGCAGCCACAATCTCCCTGGTCTCCACATCAGCTGCAGCCTCTCTAGTATCTGTACCAGTGCTCTATCCACTTCCCTTCAGCCTGAGTAAAAATCTGCTGGTTCCATCGCCTGCTGTAGACATCCTGGTCTTTTTGCCTGCTGCAAATCCCCTGCTCTCTTTACCTACTGCAGATCCCCTGGTCTTCTTTCTTGCTGCAGATCTCCTGGTCTCCTCGCCTGCTGCAGAACTACTGGTCTCTTCGCCTGCTGCAGACCTACTGGTCCCTTAGCCTGCTGCAGATCTTCTGGTTCCACCATCAGCCACAGTCCCTTTGTCTGACTCTGTGACTTGATGTCCCAAGACTGTGAGACGTCCTTAGGGGTGGGGTGGTGTGGGGTAGAGTGAATATTTGTGTTCCTAGTGCGTGTCTACCTCTTGTGGTCTGTCCTGCTCTCCTCAGTCTTCCCCAGTTGTCTATTCCAAGTGTTGGTGTTTATCCCCTTATTAACATCCCTATTTAAGTCTGCGTCTCTGTGTTCCTCGTTGTCTCAGCATTTTCCTGTCAAGCCTCATGGTCCATCTTACCTTTGAGTCTTTGTGTAAGTTTGCTGCCCCATCATTTTTTGTTTAGTTTTGTTCACTAATAAATGCATTAATATTTCGTTCACCTAGTCTCTATGCTCTGCCTGCACCTTGGTTTCAACCACCACCAGATCGCAACAGCTTCATAAAATTATATATATTTTTTAAAAAGTGGCATAGTATGTGTTTATTCAAGGAATGGTTTGTCATTAATTTTACATGCATATAAAATAAATAAATAAATAAATAAAAAAAGAAAATGTGGAACATTGAACTATTTAGGTAAAAAAAAAAAAGGAGGACATAAAATGAAATGACGACAAACAGAGAATAGGACTTAAAAATGCAACCAAGTGTTTCACTTTGGTAAATGTCCATTTAGTAAATGTCCACAATTCCCTCATCATATGTCCAGTTTCTCTTATCCAGACTTCTCTATGATGTTATGGAATCACTGAGACAGGGAAGTCATTGCTACTGAGCTGTCACCGAGCCCATTTTGTTGTGGCAGAAATTTCAAACTAATTCTGAAAACATGACCTGGGGTCTGAAGGGCCTGAAATGGATTATGGAAAGCGAGTAATGTGATTCCCAAGCAGTTCCCCTGAAATTAAAGACTGTCTGGGTGTTATTAATACGCACGAGACAGAATCAATTTGCCCCATTTATTGCTCAGTGTTCTCACAGTTGCAACGTCTTATCTGCTTCCTCATTCAAACCAACGTTCTTCTCCTATGGATTTAGCTTTTAGAAATTTTATTGTAGCATATAGTGGGATATAAAAAAGAAATATAAAAGACTGAAGAGGAATTAATAAAATGTAATGTTATTGCATATCTGAATTTAGTGAATATAATTCTCCCATGCTCTCCTCAATTATCTCCTTTTCTCATGCAAGAATAGGCAGATAAATTCCCAAAAAGCCCAGCTCCAACATTGCAGAGTGGTATAAAAGCAGTTCTCTTGTCTTTTCACTATATGTTATATGTGGTTGCTTCCATTCACTGTGCGAGGACATGATTGGATGCTCTAAAGGAAGTGAAGTGTGACACTAGCAAGCAAGAAAAAGAAATATAATTTGAAGAAGGAAAAAAAAAAAAAAACTAAATGAGAATAAATGTGATAAAAAAAAAAGCCAAATGAGAAGAGAAAGAGACCAGGGAAGGTGAAACCACTTTAAATCAAGCACTTTTTAATCAGCACTCTCACAATGGAGGACATAAAGATAACAAGGCAGAGAGAGGATCTTGTTGGCTCTCCAGGCATCTGAAGTCCCAGATTTATGGTGCGCTGGAGACAGTCCCCTCACCCAGTCTGCTGACAATAGAGAATGCAGTGGAAAGTCCATCTCCACAAGAAAAAAAAAATATATATATATATACATTTATTTGACTTTTTTTATTTTTCTCTTTATCTGATTCTCAGGAATGCAGCTTTCTGTCTTGGCTTCTGAGCAACATTACAAGTAAAACATACCAATAGAAAGTCGTAGCATTTTATAAGAGGCCATTAATTTGTATTAAATATCCTTAGTGCTAGTAAAGTGATATTATTATTATTATTATTATTGTTATTTATTATTTATAATTAATATATTATTATTATTTTTCTTTCAAAATCTTTTTATTTTTTATTTTTTTAGTTTAGTTAAACTCACAGTATCATCCATTTGGGAGCACTTCTGTAGGTACTAAAATGGCAAAAGCACCAGAAGAAAAATAGCTTAGATTAAACCAATTAAAAAAGACAAACAAACTAAATAAACAAACTATATCAACTCAGTCATGTTTATTTTTTATTATTATTCTTGTTTATTTTTATATAATTGCTTTAACCTGACAACACAAGGATTTAATTATATAATAATAATAATAATAATAATAATAATAATAATAATAATAATAATAATAATAATAATAAAGTAAACTATAACAACAGAACATCAAATAAATTACATTTCACCAATCATCTTCATGAAAAATGTTATCCAATGCAAAAATTAGATTTTTTTTTCTTTATCCATAACAATGGATCAAAAAACAGACAAGTCAATATGATTAAATAGTAATAATACTAATAAAACATATAATAATAATAAAATAAAAAAATACAAAATAAACTGGAAGTCAATTTCCAAACTGTCCCAAGCATAGATTTTACAACATATTTAAGACATCCTTCAACATGTGTGACTTCCCTGTGTAAAAGTGTGTGTACAAAAGCTAGCAAAATGCAACGGCTGATGATTTTTTAAAGAAAATTTAACACCAAAAAAACAAGTTATTTATTTATTTATTTTACATGTGTTTAGTTGCAATTTAAATACAATGATTTTTTTTTTTTTTAACAATGAAAAACAATATATTACAATGGTAATTTAAAAAAGAACCCACTGTGTGCTCTTTCTTTATGTGTTTAATTATTTATTTATTTTCCTTTTTCAACATTATTTTTGAGCAGGCATGTTTTATTTAACCTGTTCAGTAATGGGACACGCAGCATTTGAGCAATGCATGTAGACATATTGTTAGGTGGGACAAAGGTTCATGGCTCGTGGTGGGGTAATGGTGGTTAGGAGTCCAGTTTGTGATGACTATCTGTCCTCCATGGTGACACTGCTGTGCTCTGGATTTAGTATCCTGTGGTGTCAGAGCTTGAAGGGACAACACTATTCTTACATTCTGTACACTTCTATTTTGAGTATGTGATTGACAGTGGTTTGTGTTTCTTGACATTTTTTGTCACTCACAAAGCAAGTGTGTGTGTGTGGGAAAGGTGAGTATGTATTTGTGGTTTTCTAACTTCTTCTGCACCATCAACTTTCCCATTTTTTACTACTTCTTCCCACCACATGTCAATATATGCAGAGTGATTCTCAAGTATTCTAAAAAAAAAAACACACATTTCTGCTAATAAGTTTATTTCTTTTAAAACAATGGACACAAATAAAGGCAGTGCTTTGCAATCATGTTGTATTTATTTTGGTAAATCTGACTTAATGTGTCAGTGCATTAAAGAGGAAAACATGTTTCAAATATGTTGATGCATGTTGATGCAAATATTTCTGATGCATCCTTACATTTTTTCCATGGCATGGAGGCTGCACAGCTGCAGAAAGAAAAGCTTTGTAGAGAGTTGTGAAGACTGCACAGAAAACCATCACAGACATATATACCTCTAGATGCAGGAAGAGGGCCACCTGCATCATGAAGGACCCCCCTCACCCAGCACAAACACACTTTTTGCCCAGCTCCCTTCAGGAAAGAGGTTAAGGAGCATTAAGTGTAGAACCATTAGACTGAGGAACAGCTTCTACCCTGACACTGTTAGACTCATGAATCCCTAATCACTGTGAAAAAAAAAAAAAAAAAAAAAAAACTCTAATGCAACTTGATTACTGATATGTGCTGCTGACTATCCATGTTGCTGATCTCATGCTGATCATTAATTTAATGCTGCTGTGTTAATTCATACTCACCTCCTTACACAGACTCGTTTTTGTGCGGCTGTTGTTCAGTGTATTGTTTTTATACTATTTGTGCTTAGTGTATTCATGGTTTTAGCATTTTTCTTAGTTCATAGCTTATATCTTACTACTGTTTTTCTTTGCAATGTATACTTTTGTTGGATGTAACTGGGATGTTGTGTATACAATTTTGTTCCACCACATGTACCACATGTGGTGTGAATGACAAATAAAATAACATTGACTTGACTTGACATTTCTATGCCGATGACACAGTTGTTTATTGTTGAGCTAGAACAGCTGCTAAGGTCTTTCAACTCTTACAGTCTGCATTTGACATCATCCAGTCAGATTTGTTCCATCTCAAACTGATGCTAAATGCTGATAATACTAAAGGGATGCTGTTTTCAAACAGGAAATTGGTATGAGCAGTCCTTCCTTCTTTTTTATTTTATTTTTTGAACAGTGTCCCTATTGAGTTTGTTGATTTTATAAATACTTGGGTATTTTGGTCAATTCACATCTCTCTTTTAAGCCACATGTTGAAAACTTGGTAAAGAAACTGAAAGTAAAATTGGGTTCCTTTTTTAGAAACAGATCATGTCTAACTCTGAACGCTAGAAAACGCCTTATAACTGCAACTTTCCTTCCCTCCAATGACTACAATGACATTATTTACATGAACGCCCATACAAGCACTCTGCAGATGTTGGGCACTGTTTATCATGGTGCGCTAAGATTCATAACAGGCTGTAATTACCGTCCCCAGCACTGCACCTTGTATTTACTGGTTAACTGGACATCATTAACTTCACACACACTCTCACACTGGTACATTTTCATATTTAAATCACTTCTTGGTCTGTTCATACATCTCCTCCTACATGTCACTTTGTCAGTGCAGCTACAGCGTGCACTCTCAGGACATAATTACCTGCAGTGTCCCATCAGTGCACACCGAACTTGGCAAAACAGCCTACTCTATCTCTGCTCCTGTATCCTGGAACATCTTGCAAAAAGATCTGAACCTGATGACTTTGACCTCTCTAAGGGATTTTAAACAACTTTTAAGTTTCTAGCAAAAAAAACAACACAGACAAGACTAAATAAATAATACTGGACTTCAGGAAGAACCCTCCCTCATTACAGCCTCTCATTATTAAAGGGATTGAGGTAGAGAAGGCTGACCGCCATAGATTATTGGGACTGCAAGTTACATCAGACCTCAGCTGGTCTGTCAACACTCCAGCCACAGCAAAAAAAAAAGCCCAGCAAAGGCTTTACTTCATTAAGCTGCTCAGGAAAGCAGGTCTGAACCGACACCTTCTCACCCAGGTCTACAGGCGACTGATAGAGAGTATCCTAACCACAGGCATCACTATCTAGTACGGAAACACCACACAAGCAGAAAGGAAGTCACTGCAGAGTCATAAAGACTGCAGAGTGGATCACAGGGACACAACTTCCTTCCATGGACTCGATGCATGTACAGCACTGTCGAAAAAGAGCAGCAGGAATCATCAAGGACTCACTTCATCCAGCTCACTCTCTATCAGACACACACAAAAAAGTTCATATAACCTGAGACACAGTAGAATGGATAGTATCATCGCCCATAGTGAAAAGCTTGTATTAATACTTTTTTTTCCCTGCCACAGTCAGACTGATGGCAAAACAAAACTACTGATCAGGTGCAACATAACCGCACACTACCTAACTTCACTTGTCATTTCATGGTTTATTTTATGTACAGTGTAGATATAAACCACTTTGTTCTTATTTTTGTTTTATTTAGTGTTGTTTCAATGTTTTTTTGACTGTGACTAAGAGATCTGTACAAGAATTCCAATGTGCCTGGATTGTTGATCTTTGCACAAATGACAAATAAAGAACTTTGAATGTTCAACCCTATGTAATGGAACACTATTATCAGTTGTATTAAATGCAGCATTGATATCTAAACCATTCATCCATTCAAACTTTATTTAGACAGGTTAATCCCATTGAGCCTCAGGGATTATTTTACAAGAGAGACCTGATTTTAACAGAGTGATGACAACAAAGACAACAATAGACAGTCATAAAATAGGTATGCGCATTTTTTTTTTTTTTTACAAATTAAAATAAAATGGCAACCAAAATGACAGTCAAAATGAAAAAAAGTAGCAAGAAAAAAAAACAGCTAAGAGGATAATTTTAATTTCATTTTTCATTTACCCTTTATTTATACAGGTAGTCTCATTGAGCCACGAGAACTCATTTTCTAGAGAGACCTGTTTAGGGAGCAGATGGTGGGGGTTAAGGGCCTTGCTCAGGGGTCCAGAGTGGGGTGAATGAGGGTGGAGGGAGGTGTGGGTGTTCCACCGTTTCCACCCACATTCTGATTTTGACAGTACCGGGAGTTGAACCTGTGACTTTCCGATCACAGGCCCATCTTCTAACCTCTGCGCCACCACTCCCACATAATGATTATAATAATAAAAAAAATAATAATATTAATAATGATAATAATAATAATTCTAATAAGACAAGTATACACAAAAGTCCACTGTCCACCACCAAAAAAAAAAAAAAAAAAAAAAAATGCATGTAACCGTCACTAGTGCCATTTCTGTTCTATGCCATTCTCAAAATCAGATTATTTATGCACTAATACTTATTCAATTGTTCCTCAACTACTTAAAAAAAATACATTAAATGGATCAGATTCTCAGTTTAAAATTGGCTGGAGCTCCGGGATAAAGATCAGGTTTATTAAGTAAAGGTTTAATTACAGCCACATTAATGGCCTGTGGTGCATATCCATTCACTAAAGACAGATTGATCAGACCCCATATAAGGATGTTAATTAAGAGGAAACATCATTGACCAGTTTGGTTGGGATCTTGCAGACAACTTCATAATTCTGATGAAGGTGTAATGTTTGATTTGTCAGAGTGCCCAAATAGACAAAAGCCGGTTTAAAACGAAGATTCCTATTTTACTTCCAAAGCGACTTCATCATGATGAATTAGATATAAGGCAGTTATGGATTATGTCTCTTAATAAGATACTTTTTATTCATAGTTTTTTGAAGTTGTCACTACTGAGAGTTGTAAGGATGTCCAGTGCAATGTATATTCATTCATTATCTGTGCATCTAGACACAAAGAAGTAGATATAGACAATACAGATTTGATGTAATTAAATAATTATTAACAATTCCGTCAGTAAAAAAAAAAAAAAAAATTATAACTTTGATAGATTTGTCTGCATGGTCAAATATGATGTTTCTCCTTTGTTAAATATATCATCTGAAATGTCAGACTGTCACCTGCCCCCATTGCCTGCCGTCTTTTTTTAAACTTTTGATGTGTTTTTCATTCTGTATGTGTCTGGGCATGCTTGCATGTGTGTATATATACTTTGTACACATTTGTGTCCTGTCTCCAAGGTAACACAGCAGAACAGAGAAATTGTACTCCTCCCACTATAGTACACAGACAAATGTCTCTTCTTTTGTATATTTGCTTGTGTTGATATCTCAAATAATAATCAAAACTGGTTTCATTTATTATAACACAATTAAAGACCATTGCTGTTTTATTATTATTATTATTATTTTTATGCTTCAATCCAAGCTCAAAAGTAAAAATGTTACTAAGTCTCTTCATTTTGTTCAGTGATGCTGGAAATTAAATATTTGATCTACTATGTTTCCTAGTCTCATTTGTTCTCTTCCCCAGATAAATTATGGTTCTGGCAAAACACAGTTCCTTCATAAATGTTATTTATTAAGTTTCTTAAAACCCATTTTGTTCTTATTTGAAGCAATTGTGTTTTCTGTTTTATAAATTGTTGTGTTATTTATTGCTTTATCACAAAATCTTGAGAAGTTTATAGAGACTTTTTGACTCAAGGAAACGCATCTAGTTACTGAAACACACACAGATGCCACCCATATATATATATATATATATATATATATATATATATATATATATATAAAACCTTTATTTAAACAGAAAGTCTCATTGAGTCGCCAGGACTCATTTTCAAGGGAGACCTGTTTGGGAGCAGATGGTGGGAGTTAAGGGCCGTGCTCAAGGGCCCAGAGTGGGGTAAATGAGGGTGAGTGTGGATGTTTCATCTTTTCGACCCACATTTTTTTTAATGTTGTTGGTCCGATGAGTCGAACCGGCGACCTTCCAATCGCAGGTCCACCTTTCTACCCTCTGCACCACCACTCCACTAATATTAATGTTCCCCTAATGTTGATTTATCCAGTGCTAGTCATCATCATCACTAGTATTATTATCATTATTTTGGTGTTATTAAGTTGATTTAAAATATTTTTTGGTATTTGTACACTAACATCAAAACACAATTAAATGTTTAATGTGTTCGGTTTTTCGGTAATTGAAAATCTATTACTTAAAATGCTAATGTTCTAGTTGTAGTTGTTGTTTATGATTTTAGTTAGTTTTTCCTTCTCCGCCACATTTAGAGCCTTCATCATTTTTCCAAAAAGTTCTAAAGAGCTTAACAGCAAAGAGAACAGCAGGTACTAGATGTCTATGGTTTGAAGTGGACAGGCTGTCGTTCTCTGTAATTTTTCTTTCCACGGACATCTAATATTCACAAGCTGATTGAAATTTAATTGATCTGAACTTATAAAAAAAATAAAAAAAAAAAACATCTCAATATGATTTGTCACCACTGTGAGCAAATCACAATGTTAAGTGGGCATGGTTAAAAAGAGGAAATATATATTTTTTGGGACAATTTTGGAAAGAAAACCAATTTACACTGGCTGTATGAGCAATGCTAGCAATTATTTAAACCAATCATTTCTTCTTTTATTGACTTTTTGTGATGATGACAATGTTCTTAGACAAAAAATAGGAGTCAAAACTATCAGCATTCAGAACATTCTTTGTGTACCAGTGTCTCTACTCCAGTGCTACTCCTTTAACAGAAAAGGTAGGTATTGCAGAGGGTTTTGTTCCACACAACCTTTAAGAGATATGTTATATTTAATGCATGAGATTGCATTGTGTAGATTTATGTCTCATATAACGGGGAAGGGGGAGGGTGGATACCAATTCGCAATACTTGGCATACCAGAGTAACACCCAAGGTCGTCTTTCCATTTGACTCTAAACATGTTTCATCTTTCAGGAGAAATGATCAGATATAAATCACGTTAGTACCTGTTTAAAATTTGATCTATAACTGTATTTTCTTCTCAAGCTTGAGTTCTATGAAACTTTCATGTTCATAAAGATTACTTTGTCTACCTCTTGTGTTATGCATTGTGCAGCCGTAGAAGGCACTGACACAGATACAAACTGACAGCTTGAAATAAGAGTTAACAGTTCTTCAGTCTGTTTCCCTCTGACAAATTCACAGTGCTGTAATGTTAAATGAAGTGTACTAAAGATCAGGTAGAGGCGCAGGTGCTCTCTGACACCATGCCGACTTCACCTCAACAGTCCTATCCTGCAACCATATTAATGCATCCTGCCAACTCTCCTCTTTTCATTCAGTCATGTTCCAGGGTGTTAATTTCTACCCCGTGGCACCTGCCACCTTCTTTATTGTCATCTCACTGCTGTGGCATGCCATGCTTTCTTGTGTTTCTTTGTAAACTCAATGCATGCCTCCCAGGATCACACTGACATGTGATACGGTTCTGCATTCTATATATATATATATATATATATATATATATATATATATATATATATAAAATGTTTATGCTAAAACTGCTAGAATATAGCATTTTCACAAATAATGATAATAATTTCATTACAACTCCTCTTCTTACGTTTTAGATATTGCGTTGCACAGTTCTTTCACTTTTCATACCAACTGTACCCCAGTGGTGATGGTGTGTATCACAATTGTCAGGACAGGGTTCATCTTGGACAGGTCGACAGATCATTATTATAGTTGCTAATCTAACAGGCACTATATGAATAATAATAATAATAATAATTTTCAAAAAAGTACTTATTCTGGCATATATTTTTTGATAAGCAGATAAGCTCATGGGGTATACTATTTTTTGGGTGGTGTTGGGAGGGTGGTTCACTCAATTAAAAGCCATTTGTTGATTTGTCTCCATTACTGTAACAGTCTACAAAAATTAGAAAATAATTCAAGGCTCATTTATGTTAATGTTAACCTCAAACACCAACAGTGCCACATGTGCAGCACATGCAAAATCACTACGAGCACTGTTGACCTTTGAAGTCTATTATTGAACAGCTCAAGTCTTTTCTTGAATTTTAAAACAATTTAGAAACTCTCAGCTGCTCTAGCCAGAAAATATGCAAGTAATGAGCCCTGAACAACTATATATACATACATGATGCAGAAGCAGAATTTGCTGTCTAGAGTTTAACAACATTTCTTCAAATCTACAACATTTATTTTTGTAGCTACTCATTTTAATGTAGGAGCTGCTGTCCCCCCCCCCCAAAAAAAAAAAAAAAAAAAAAAACTTGTAGATGCCACAAACCTAAAACTGAGTGTTCACATTTGCACATACAGTGGTTTTGTTTTTACAAAAAAACACAATTTAAAAAGTTGTGACAAAGCTGACTCTGCAGAGCAGAACTGACTGAAGATGATCATGTTTGACTGACAGCAGTTTTGCAGTGCAGAGTGACTGCAAAAGACTGCCAACTTGCAGCCAGCTTGTTTATTTGAACCCCACCATCGCCATGCAGTAAACCTGTCAAAAATCTTTGTTAGATTTTTTTTTTTTCTGCATAGCTTGCAAAACTGAGCTTGCAAGCTGAAATGCAGGCAGATAATATAGCCCGAATGTGCCCACTTGCTATACAGAATTTGCTGGTAGAACTAGGAGTCCAAGTCTTTAAATGATGATGCAAAACTTATAAAAATGTTGTTAGAGATATTGTAATTGTCTCAAAGTCATTGTTAACATAAATACAATCCGCATCCACTAGGTTTTAATGTTTTCAGTTGGATCACTTTAAAACAAATATTTTAAGAATTTACTTACAACCAGAAGCATCAATTAGAAAATGCAGTACTTTGAGTTCTCCAGAAAATGGCTTTACAAGAATATACTGTATCTGAAAAGAAATTACCAAAACAAAAAAATGTAACTGACCTCAAATATTCAGTGGCTTTGCATTTATTGCACTGATGTGTATCTGTGCTGTGTGTGGTATTGTTATACACTTCATGCTCTATTTTGCACCGTGATCCTGGGGGAACTCTGTTTCGTTTTAATATGTACTTGTACATAGCTGAAATGAAAATAAAACCTCTCTGACACTCTTTAGCTATAAAGTAATCCGTCATAAATTTGCGATTCGTTTTTCGCGGACTCGCTCTATCGCATTTTTCAAAGTAAGAATGGACATGACGCACAACTGGCTGATTGATTGTTGAGCCGCGTGATCGGCGGGGAATTTTTATTTAAAATAAATTATTTTAAATTATTTAGCAACATTGTGCAGCCCACAGCTGCAGAAAAAAAATCCTCCTTCACCGCTGTGCAGCCCACACTGCAGGATAACATTCCTGCAGCTGATCAGCTGATCTCCGCTCTGCTGTGGAGAAGTGGGCGTGGCCGAGAATGCTGGCAGATAGCAGAGAGCAGCCAAGGCAAAGCAATTAAATAATGACATTATGAGCTCTTTAAGAGTGATTAGAGATTAGAAGCATTGTTTAGAATATTGCAAGTGTGGGAAATGTTTAAGACACCTTTTTATATATGAATATATATATATATATATATATATATATATATATAT
>NC_056516.1:20371698-20375672 GCF_014905685.2 Nematolebias whitei
GGATGTATATTTTAGGAGGTCAAACCATATTTTAGGAGAACGTGTGTGGTAAGACAAACAAATTTTGTCACTTCCTGTTTGCTCTGCGTGTATCATATATATACATATACATACCCCCCCCCCCACACACACACACACACACATATATATTAAAACAACCACAGCTGCCACAAAGTGCTGTACATATAAAATCAAGAACATTTAAACGCATAAAAACAGTTGTTAAAACATTAAGATCAATAAAAATAATAAAAACTGTGCAGAGCAAAATTCAGTGTGAGCTAAAAGCCAGGGAGTAAAAATGTGTTTTTAAAAGAGTTTTAAAACTGGACAGTGAAGGGGCTCGTCTGATGGGAAGAGGGAGCTTGTTCCACAGTCTTGGAGCAGCAACAGTAAAAGCTCTGTCCCCTCTGAGCCTCCGCTTAGACCTCGGCACATCCAAGAGCAGCTGATCAGCTGATCTGAGGCACAGAGCAGGAGAGTATGGTGAAGCAGCTCAGAGAGGTAAGATGGAGCAAGACCATTTAAACTTTGAAAAACAAATAAGTATATAATATATATATATATATTATCTCAAGTAAAATGATACATACTGCTTCCATGGTAAAAAATCAGTTTCATGTCTCTATTGATTGCATCAGTACAACTGATCAGTTTACATGGTCTGTCCCAAAGTTTTCTCAGCTTTTGGCAGGCTCATGCATTCCTCAACCTCAGCGTCATTGAAACAAAACTGATATATTTTTGCTCTGCACAAATGCAGGAGGATACAACACAGACATATTTAATTTGAGAAAACAGTTACAAATTTGTATCACTGTACTGATTTCTAGCATTTAATAAAAATACACCATTATAAGTTTTTTAAATATAAATATTTGATATACTGCTGTAAAACAATAAAAAGGCACATATCATAATTCACATTGGTTGATCAAGTAGCCCAAACATGTTGTTGTATGATATTTGTATGTTATAGCAGAACATGTTTTAAGGGGAACACAGCTGTCTCTAATAATAAATACACTGTTCAATTATTCTTGTTGGGACTTACTTTCACTAAATGCTTGGTAAATACACGATTAAAGTGTACAGCAGATTTTTTTCATCGACAGAGTCACTGTGGTGGAACCCACCACCTGATTGCTTCATCTTCTTTCAGCCTGCAGTTCTTTCATTTTCTCTAAAGCTCTTTTCTGTCCAGTCCTTTGTTTCAACGCTGCCGCTGTAATTACTTTAGCCTGCAACGCAAGCTTTGCATGACGGCTATCGCTCAAGCCTGGCAGAGTGGAATATTAGTGTAGATGATTTGTATTAATGATGGGTGTCAATGGAGGGGAGATGATGAAAGGAAGGAAAACGATAAGAGACAAAACAAGAAGAGAAGTTGTGAGGGAAAAAAAGTGATTCAACATTGTGGCACGATTGCTGCATATCAAACCTTTTAACGTTTAGATTATTTATTATTAGCTTTCTTTTATTGCACTCTGCCAAAAGGCAAAGCAATGGCTTTACCCATTCCTCGTGTGTGTGTGTGTTTACCTATTATCAATACAACCTATGGGTCCCCATACAAAATGTATTAAAACTTGCCTAAAGTAATGATTTGATGTACATCTAAAATTCTTAACTTTTAGAGTCAATCTGGTTTAGGATGGCTGCAATAACAAACGGACTTTCAAAAGAACAAATATGACTTTAGCTGTTAATTTTACAGAAGCTGACGTAAAATTTGCTTTTGCTGAAATTAATAGCCAACATATATTCTGAGGTATTTATTCAAATATTTGGCATTAACTTTTTAGTGACAACTCTGTCTTTATTTTAGCAAAATATCTCAAGGAAATCTGGACTGATTTTAATGAATCATTCAGGAAATTAAAATAAATGTATATACAAGTACAACTGATTGCATTTTAGAGGCAACCCAACCAAATATTGACACCATAGCCAACTCTCCTGAGAAAATACAAAAATAGCTATAACTCAAGCTATTGAAAAAAAAAACAAATCACAACATTGTGCAAAAATCTGGTGTAGTTGTTGCCGAGTCATTGACAACACATACTCCAAATGCAAGATCTTCACCTAAAACATCAGCATTAACAGTCAACTGTTTGTTAACAGGACACACTTTCATGATATCGTTCGAAGGAATTATTTATTTTACATCAATAAATTATCACTTTTTGGGATCAATCCAGTTCAAAATTGTCACCATAAGCAACTCATTTTAGAAATCACAGAAGTTGCTGTAACTCAAGGTCAAGGTTCTTTATTGTCATTCACATCACATGTGGTACATGAAGTGGAACAAAATTGTGTACACAGGGTCCCAGTTACATCCAACAATAGCAAAATATAAAGTGGTGTAAAATGAAACAGGACATAAGGATCTAAGAAATAAACTGATACATGCTAAACGACACCAAACAGTGCGCTAAAAGATCTAAGATATATGCTAATCAGTAACAATACAACACAATACACTGAACCACAGCAGCACAAACATGATATTTGTGGGTGGATGAGTATGGATTAATAAATACAGCAGCATGAATATTTAGCATCATGATATCAGCAGCATGGATAATCAGCAGCATATAACAACAGTTAAAGCTGCATTGCAGTTTTTTTTTTTTTTTTTTTTTTTTGTTTGTTTGTTTGTTTTTCTCAGTGATTATTCTGGTTAGGGATTTATAAGTCTAACAGCTTCAGGGTAGAAGCTGTTCCTCAGTATAATGGCTCTACACTTAATGCTCTTCAACCTCCTGCCTAAGGGGAACAGGGCAAAAGGTGTGAGTGCTGGGTGAGTGGGGTCTTTCATGATGCAGGAGGAATTCCACAAACTCAATAGCCTTTACTGATCTAAGTTAACATTGGTGGTAGTAGGTGAAAGTCCTTAACAAATACATTAAGTGTGACGTCTCATGCACATGGGATTGTGCATATTATTTTTCAGGTTGATCAAAACAGCTACAACTCCATCAAACTAAAACGGTAGCATTTATTTATTTATTTATTTATTCAGTGAAAATGTGCCTGATAATATTTATTTGATCATCAGCACAGTTGAATATCTTCAATCCACCCATTCTTTTTTTATTATTTTATGTTTTACTACATTTAAAAATAAATAAAGAGCCTTGCTTGCTTGAAGGTGTTAGGGATCTCGAACTGTGAGGTCAATTGGTTGTGATGTAAATCCGGAGCATGTTTAACAGACAAGAGGGCAGCTCATTTGTAAAGGCTCCACATGCTGCAGGCCTCCAAAGAGCATTGTTCAATGGGAGCCCTGCGTTGATCAATGCAGCGAGCAAAGGATGGACGGGGAAAGAGGTAAAAACAGAGGAGAGAAAGGCCACTGCTATCGCTCTTCCATGACACTGAGGATCTGGATCTTCTGGGCTCCCAGGCTAAATTAAAACAACCGGCATTCCATTGATTCCAGTCCTGACAGGGACCATACATCACACCCCAGCCAGGAAGAGAGAAGGAGGAAGCAAAGGGAGAAAGAAGAGGGCATGTGTGTGTGTGTGTGTGTGTGTGTGTGTGTGTGTGTGTGTGTAGGGGGGGGGGTGTACGGAGGTAATAAAGAAGCAAAGAACATGGTGAGGAGAGAAAATGAATACCACAATGATAGGAGGAGCAAAGAGCTAAGAGGAGAAAAAGGTGATTAGAAAAAAATCGTCCTGAAGGTTGAGGAAAACGCAGAGGAAAGGTGTAAAGGAAAAAGGAAAAACAAAAAAAAAGAGATGTCAAAATAGAAATAGACAATAGTCTACTGACAAGTCAATTTATTTCCTGTGCATGGCTGCCAATTACTAAGAAACTAGAACATTTTATTTAATTGTTTTTTTGTTTTAAGTGAATCTGAGTTTGAGGTAAAAACTCTGTGGTGTGAAGGTGGAAGGCTAGTTTTAGTTATTTTTATTATTTTTGTTTACACTGGTTTACCAAAATAAGCTTTTAGT
>NC_056516.1:20380672-20392419 GCF_014905685.2 Nematolebias whitei
AAAAAAAAAAAAAAACGTCAAACCAATACACTAAAATAAAATAAAAAACAACAAGCTTCTTTCAAATATAATTATAGTGATTTATTCTGTGCGGAAATGCAGCACATTTGATAAGCCATATTGTTCTGTTCAGTCTGATACTTTTTGCCATGGTGGTAAAACTGGTGTTCAAACAGATCCTAAAGTACAAATTTACTTTCGGTAGGTGTATGGCATGCAGCTTGATTAAGATTGATTCATATAGCTACAGTCCTAGAAATAGGTTTTCATTTTAGACTTTATTTAAATTGATATTCAATAAAATTGATATTATTCAAGGTGGATATTTTGGCTTTTCATTATTGGAAAAAGAATGGATGTAAATCAGAACATTACCAGCCTTACTTTCAAGCTTTTTTTTTTTCTCTCTCTCTCTCTTTACACCAGATGTGAAGAATCATTTGTCTGTGGCAACCTCGGAAATATGTTTTTAGCACCTTATGTGCTTTTAGTTGAGCTTTGCTCACAAAATGCCACCCTGCCCCACCCAAAAAAAAAAAAAAAAAAAAGGCACAAAAACAACAACACCAAAAACAATTTGGTATTTTTTAAAGATGTCCATGCATAAACAAACCAAAACATAAAAAAATAAAAAAGATGAAAATGTTTCCTGTTTAGATTCAGAATGAAAAATTGTATAAAGTGTTCGTTATGGAATAGAAAGTTCAAGTGATGGTGATGGTCCGTTGTAAGGAGGTACACTTTTCTTAAAACAAAGTTTAACCTTCAAAACGATTTTGTGGAAGTTTGCACTGGTACAAGTAAATTGGATTTTTTTGGGTTGCCTCTATTACAAAAAATGGTGTGCAATTATCCTCAAGGTCACGAAGAAACAAGGAGTTACTCCTGAGCAAAAAAAAAAAAGAAAAAAAAAAAGCTCTCTCATACATGCGTCCACCAAGAAGTTACTTCTGCTGCATGACAGACATCGAAAGAGCCTACGTTTTTTTTTTTTTGTTTGTTTAGTTTTATTTTAAAGACGACTTAAACATAAAGGCTGTTTCAAAAATGCATTCTAAATGGATGGAGCTAGGATTCAAATAAGAAAGGGCTATATAAGAAACTTACTGGTAGTAGTAAGATAATTTGAGCCTGTTTTTTTTTTTTTTTTTTTTTTTTTTCTGAAATATTGGACAATTCCTTAATCTTAAAAAATAATCTTTCTTATTGTTATTTTAATGTAAAACTGACTCAATCAATGACTCATGCACAATAAAAATACAAAAATGTGACTATTGTTCTGATTGAAAACGAAATGTTTTAAGTTATCCCCCCAGCAAATAGCAGTTTCAGACAAACGTTAAAAATACTCAAACTTTAAAGTTTTCTTTTTTCTCTCTGTCCCTCTCTCTTTTTCAATAATTACTCCTACATCCTTATCCTGAACATGTTGAACAACATGGTTAATAAAACAACTTCTGACCCATGGCGATTTTAAGAGTTAGAACAACGTCCACAGTATATAAATTAAATGAAGCTGACACTAACACCAGGAAAACACATAGGTGTCCTGATTCAAGCAAATAATAAAATCATTACCACATAAAAGTGATGCAAAACAAAAAAAAAAGTCAAGTGTTGAACTTAAATAATTAGATATTTTGTGTAGAATTCCAGTGTTTCTCCTTCTGCACGTCCATGAGTCTGGGTGGCACAAACGAGCAGCAGCAGTGGCCCCTTCCACTGATGATCTCCAAGGGTACAAGAGGCTGAGGAAATGTGTCCTTCCCTGATGTAGCATAATATCAACAAATACTGATGTTCAGCCTTTTAGTGTTCATTTCCTACATGTGCCTGTGTTTTCCCTGTTTCTAGAAGTCATCCACCTGAGACCAATCTTGGAAACTGTTTCTCCTCCTGGTGTCTTCAAGATGAGCTTTCCCTGGAATTCCTGTGAGTTCTTGCCTCTGACCTGGAACTGTCTAGCTGCTCTCCTGCTGTTCACCACTTGCCTGCTTACATTTTACTCTGGAAGCACTGCAACTTACTTGGTCTTCTCATCAAACCTACCTGGAATCCTTCAACCTCTTCTTGACATCAGTCATCCTCACAGTCCTGTAAGAACAATAAAGTCTGACCATGATTCTCAACGCCCTCTGACACCACCCTCTTTATCACGTACAGGTTTCCCAGAGCATCTTGTCGTCATTATTTCCTGTAAATAAACTTGCTTGCCATTTCTACAAGTTTGAGTCTGTTTCCGTCTCAGTCTGCTTTGGGTTTATACTCTCCATTGTGATATTTTGGAGAAAGACCTGAAGTGGGTGATTTATTGAAGGAAATCCTTCAGTGCTCTAAATAGGAAGTTGCTTTGTATCAATGAAAATCTTAACAACATTTTGAGTTTGTATGCATCGACATCTGTGAGAAACTTAATGTTGCAGTTGTCACTGGGCAACTTAGTTCACACCTCTTATTTTATTATTATTATTATTATATATATATATAAAGAAACACAAATTTGCAATAATGACAATAGTTTTTGTTTTAAGACATTTTGATTATTCCAAAGTGGAGAAAATCCATGATGGTAACAGAAACTCCTTTATGTTGATTACATGAAACAACTTCATAAGCTGTTTGATGCTGGCTGGTACAAGCTCTTAACAATTGACTATATAGTTTGATTATTTTAGTTTATTTAATTTTTAAAGCCTCTTTTCAGCTATTTATTCTTTTCAGCAGGTAATGGATTTTTCCAGGGGAGACTGATGCTTGTGCCATCTGTGTCAGTCAGGAGTGGCCTACTTAGGGCAGCTAATTCATCATGGCCTGAGAGCTTACATACGGTACATATAATTACCTCACCCCGCACCCCCCAATGCAAACAAGACCTCCTCAGTCCTTGTGATTTATGGCTGTGTCAAGGGAGAGGAGACACGGAAACATGGAGGAAATATTCTTGAGGAAGATGTGAAAGGGGGGAAAGAAGGGCAATGGGGGGTGCAGAGGTGAATCAGATGCAACGGGTGGAAATGAAGAGAAGGGCAGGTGAAGCATGGTGAGCAATCTGGCACGAATGTGAAAACAATGTGCGGCTCTACAGAGTCGCAGGCTAGTTAATACAGCCTCCAGATCAAAGTCAATGATTTTCTCATATCACAATCACATTCATGTTGTATTTGGGAAACAACTGGGTACAGATAAAGCCACATTATTTTTATACCCCCCCCCCCCCACACACACACACACACACACACACACACACCACATGGCTCTTCTTTTCAAATTAATCTTAGCCTGTATATATATATATATATTTTTTTTTAACACAGCAGCTGGATTGCAGATCAGAACAACCATGAAAATGTTCTGTTACAATGCCAACAAAAAAAGAAGGGATACGATCAAAGGGATTCGACTACCAATGGAAGATTAATGGCATAAATTGATAGAAGGTGGTAGTTGATCAGACTATGTTCAACCACTGAGATGTGGCACGTGTCTAGTGTGTTCTGCACATTGTACGTTATCCTGCACTCACTCTCTTTTCAGATCCATGCTCACTCCAACCACCATCATTAGATGTCTTTACTCAGCCTTACCTTTTACTCATTTACTTCTGCTTTACTAATTATTTACCTCTCACCTTTTCCCTTGTCTTCCTCTACGTATGTTTGACTTTGTGCCTTGTTCTTGCCTCTTTTTTTACCCCATTCTTGTCTCAATGCTTTAGTGCTCTCACTGCCTCCCTCCCATCTCTGCTTTGGATTATATTTTGTCTTATTTGCTTACAATGTCTGTTTTCATCCCAACAGCCTGCCTGTATATCTGCCTACTCTCCGTAACCCATGAGGGCGCTTAATCAATGGCATTTCACCCCTACTTCCCTCTTCACTCTCCCTCTGACCATGTTCCCACTCCTTCTCTCATATACCCCCCTCCCCGGAGCCCCCACCCTTCGACGCCTAGCCTCCACCACCACCCCCACCTCTGAGAAAAGCAAGGCACCTAAGGGTGAACAGGTTAATGTTCTGGCAGTTTGAGATACGCTTCTGACATTTCAATCCGGCATGTGTTTTTATCGCAGCTGATTTAAGAAGTGAAGGAGTGGTGGAAGGGGGTAATGGGGGTGGTGGATTGGGGATTGAGAGAAACAAGAGGAGGGGGGAGTCCAGGAGATGATACAGCAACGCGGAGGCTGCAGACTGCATACAAGGTGCACCAGGGCCTGTGTGGAGACACTGCTGCAGATGTTTTGAGAAACAGAAATGCATGGAAATGTCGCCCCCAAGTGGCAGGAAACAGAACTATTGCAGCGTGGACAGAATGCGGCAATGTGAAGCAAACTGACAGTGTACTTTACAAACTCGGAAAAAAGACAAATACAAATACGAACATTGTTTTAAAGAAGAAAACATTTCTATGCAGTGTGCATACTCTAAAATAATTGAGATACTTTTTTTTTTGGCTCTGTTATGACCCTTTAAAGCAAAGATCTTCAAAGAGTTGGTGAGAAACTGGAAAACACTGATTATACAAGAACCAAGGGCAGATAAAAGAAGAGATAGAGGGTAGGGCAAGAGAGCTAATATCAGTCAGTGAATGGCACACAGCTGATCATGCACAGTATCTATATGTGAAGAATGTGTGTAGAAGCAGCAAAAGAATCAGAATAAGAAGAGGGGCTAATACCAGTGGGATTTCAACACTGCATTGTCAGCCTGCACTTTGTGCGGATTTTTCATTTGATATGAATTCAATAACCAGCGGCCAATCTCCATACCCCCGAGTGTAATTACTGGCAGAACAGCAGGGTTATTGTGAGCGTCGCCACCCCCAAAACGCTTCCCTGCTCGCTTCCAGGTCAGCTCTGATCTTGTCTGAGAATGTCAATTATTGCCTTTAAAGCGTCAGAGGAACAAGAGAGGTAGACGTGTGGGCATCAGGGCAGTGGGGGTGAGTTGAGAAGGATGAAACATGGCAAGTTAACAAGGAAATATTTGCCTGGAACTGATGTTTAAAAACAGAAGGAAGAAGAGTATATGAATGGTAAGGCTACAGGCAGAGTACTAATAAGATAGTTTTAGAGCTGTAGGGGAACACCTGTGCTACCCATCAAATGAAAACTGTTCAAACTTGACAACATGCGTCTGTCTGATACCAGTATTAATTACAGATACTTAAAGCATGTACTGTAGTTTGCATACTTTGTAAGGTGTGTTCTGTTCAGATGAAATGATGGCATCATTTTTATGTAGTGGCTCATAAGCAACACCTAGCAGCTAATTTAGTGACTTTTGCACGTTTATTCAAAGTGTGTCAAAGTGTTTTGTATAAAAGTTTAAGAACAATTATTATATTTATGTTGTAAATAGTTATTTGAACAACATTTCAGGAGAAATAAACTATAATTATTACTGGACTGATGAGCCAAGTGCTACACAAATCAAGAAACAAAATCAACACGACTTGTAATCAGTCAATCAAGACTATTTCTATAGTACTGTAAACAAAAAAATACAATAAATCTCATTACAAATTCAGAATGATAAAATAAAGGAGTACAGTAAAATCAGGAAAATGATCAAAACCAATAGAAAAATCAAGACATTTTGCCCATTTACTTTCCAAAACTTGATTAATTCCTAAAGCATTGTCCGAACTGTTACAAACCTAAAATGAATCCTGGTATACAGTATATATTGTATTGTTAATGTTTATGTGAATGTGTTTGCATTGCTGTAAGTTTTGTATTACAGGATTATTTCAATAAAATAGTTTGGTAACTTTCAAATAAAAACAGCAGCAGCTAGATGTAGTGCTTTTTGTGCAAGCTAGGGCAATTTCAGCAATGTATTAGGATATATTGTACTTGCCTGAATAACTGCATTGACAAATTCACAATTTTGTAAAGATTATTAAAATAATGCTTGGTTGAGATCACAGTTTTTATTATTTTCATTTTAAGACAGCTGCAGTTCAATAAGATTAAAACATTTTTTTCAAACTTTATTAAATAGCTAATTATTGATCATCTGTAATCCTATTCCCTATAATCTACTAAAAGACAAAGGAATGAGCAAAATTTGGTTTAACTTTGAGTTGATCATTGTTTTTTCCCTTTCTCTCCCACTTTAATCTATGCACTCAGTCTTGACAACCTAAGCAGATTGTTAGAATTTCTTTTGCATGCGTGTGTGTGTGTGTGTGTGTGTGGGGGGGGGGGGGTAGCTGCAATTACATATTGAAAAACAAGTCGTAGAGCTTGATGAACGTAAAGATACTGTATATCTCCTTTACATGGAAACTGCAATCGCAGAACAATCATAAATAATTTTGAATACAGATGATTTTCAACAACCTTTTCTTGTGTATTATTTCACCATCAATTTCTCGTGTTTTTTTTATTTTATTTTTTATCAAATGTTCATCCAGTATTACTCATCCTGTCAGTTAAGTTAGCTGCACTTTATTATTTTTTCTATGAGCATTATCAGTCATGATTTTGACTTCAAAAAACACATTTTATTTTAATTTGACTCACCGCTGCATGTTCTGAATATTCTGATCCACTAATGCGTCAATGAGTGCAGGCATCCATCCATCATATTTACCCACTTCTTCCTTTTTGGATCATGGGGTTACTGGTGCCCATGTCCAGCTGCCATTGTGCAGGATGTGGGGGACACCCTGGACACAGGCGGCAAGTCCATCACCGGGACACATAGAAACAAACAAGACAAACAACCATCCTTTCTCTCACTCACACCTAGGGACAATTTAGAGTTACCAATCAGCCTAACATGCATGTTTTTGGTCTGTGGGAGGAAACAAAAAAAAAACAGAGTACGCGGAGAATACTCAGGCATGCACGGTGAGAACATGGAAACTCCATCCAGAATGATCCTGGCTATGATTTGATCCAGCGACCTTCTCACTGAGAGGCGGCAGCTCTACCAACACCACCCTTGAGTGTAAGCAAGATCTGAATATTGTCTCATCTTGCATGTAGCCATCTACAAGTATAATTAGTTTTCAAAATGAAAGCACATACATATAGAAACTATATCTTAATAATGGTTTTGCTTTTAACTTGATCGTCACGTTTGCTGCATTTAAAAAAAAGAAGTTGTGCATCAAAAACTAGAGGCTGCACTTGTTTTACGCATGTCTGTTTTCATCTGTCTAAGCATCAATCGCCAAATCCATCCATCAGTCCTGCTTTACAGAAATTCATTCATCTACGTTTATTCCTTTCCCTTCATCCCCTTTGTCCCCCTCTCCTCATCCCCCCCCCCCCCTTTGCTGGGTGCAAGTGGGAGTGGTCCGCCCTTGATCTGCTCTCAGAACAAACAGCCTGGTAAACATCATGAAACATTTAGAGGAGGCAGAGCAACCTTCTCTCTAATTCACACTGGCATCCCGGAGATGCACAGTAGCAGCTGCTCCCAAAGCTCCCCCATTACAGCGGGGTTTAACTTAAAGTGAGCATGCATGTGCTTCGTATGCCCTCGCTCTTAGGAGAACTTAGACCTGTGAAGAAAATTGATGTACTGGATGTGTGTGTGCATTCATACCAGAAAAAAAAGTGCTCTCTATTTCTGCAAGTTTAAAGAAGTAAGCATATCTATATTGTCTATTAAAAAAAAATACTGTACTGTAGTACTTGGCATATTTAGGTGGAACAAAATGTCTGGCCAGTATGTTGGAACAAGTGAGCAAATTCAAATCACTACAGCTAATGCAGCTGGAGGTCTGGGTCAATGTCTTGTACAAAACAAAACACTCATCACTGGATCCTTTTAACTCTGCTCTGAGAGCTTAACATTAGCTTTTATTTCAACAGTAGTTCAGAGTTCATTGTGGCTTTTATAAAATGCTTCAAAAAGTGTGAAAGTATGCACGCAAAGTGTACTATGAGCAATGCAATTTCTAGATGTTTTTTAATGCTTGCTGCCAAAGAAAGGCCTGCAATCATGAAATCCACTCTGTCTATATGAGCGTTTGCTTTTTTGTTGGTCCATCTGAGTATTTCACCCAAAAAATCTCGTTAAGCAGTTGACTTTTTTGTCAACATCAAAGATATTGCAATAAAAACATAAGGATCATCACAGACTGCCTAACATTCATGTTTTTGGTCTGTGGGAGGAAACCGGAGTACTTAGAGAAAACCCACGCATGCACAGAGAACATGCAAACTCCACCCAAGAAGGACCCCGGACTGGGATTTGAACTGGGCCAAATTGCTCCCTGAGAGGCAGCAACTCTACCAACTGCACCATTGTGCTGCCTGTATTGAAACATTCTTTAAGGAAATTAAAAAAGCAACACTGATAAAGGGAACCAGAAAATGTGTATTAGCTTCGACTCTACACTTTAACCAAACCAAGTGGTGCCATGCCCACATGTCGTGGTGTCTCTGAGCAAGACACCTAATCCCTGATTGCTCCCTAGGCACTTACATAGCTGCCTACTGCTCCACCTGGGTGTATCTCAGGTATGATGGGTTAAATACAGATAACCAATTTTGTCATTGTATGGAAACATACAATGATGACAACAAATAGCACTTATACTTATACTTATACTTATATAAAGTTTCATGAACAATGCTCAAGATATCACTGCTGAGTGATGGGAACATTAAGTCAAGACTGATGATGTGAAAACTTCCAAAGATAGACCAAGTCTTTGAAGACTGGTGCTCCATGTAAACTGATACAGTGCATTGGTTTCATGAGTTGTAATAATAAAAAATAATTTAAAAAAAAACTAAATGAAGCCCACAAACAAAACCCCCCAAAAAAAGCTTTCACTCCTTGCAAAGCACAATGAAAGATGTATCATGTTATGGGGCACATTTGCTGCTTATCGTAATAAAATATGTGATTAAGATTGAATTAATAGAATTAAAAATGATGGATGAAGCTACCTGTGGAATGGTGCAAGAAGCTACATGTACTTGGCTACAAAAAACACCTTGTCAGTTATGATACAGCTATAAATGGAGCAAAGTTTGCTCAGAAGAAGCTGGACTAAGTTCTTTTCATCTCCCAAGTCTGCAAGCATCTGTATACTCCTATTCTAAAATGCATTCCTTCCTGCTATACAGTATAATTCAAATGGTGTTGTCAGTCAACATCAATAAGTTGATCACCTGGAAATACACATTTCCTGAAAGTCTGGCTTTGGGCCAGAAGACAGTTTCTCAGCGTCTTTCCTGTCTTCTTACTGTGAAAAAAAAAAAAAATAATCCATTAAAATCAATGAATAATGAATTAAGGCATGCACCCTCTCACTCTCTTTAATAAAATGTAGCAAGTGGAACAGCTTATTCAGTAATGTCACGCATAATTAGCCGTGCAGCCAAGACCACCTTCATGCAGTAATCTTTCGAGGCCTGCCCTGCATTCTTGCTTCGTTTCCCTCCTTCCGTTTGTTTCCCTTCATGCTCCACTTTTCGCCATTTCTTTGGTCACAGATCTTCCTCCCCTACACGGCGCCTGTTTGTATTTCCAGCTGAGAACATACACAATCGCAAATGCAGTCTGGAGATGTAAAACAACATCAACAACAAAAAAAAAACAGTTCTGTGTGGGTCAACTCTTGCAAAGATAATAAGCCTCCAGCAGGGAGACGTTCCCCATGCAGAACCACAGATTATTTCCACAGAAACATTTTGACAGAGCACACCCACACTGTATATGGATATGTATGTCATGTGAAGGGTGTATAAAACCACTTCATAACCTCTGCAGATATTTGATTCATATTAAATAAAATCAAAATGGGTTGTGTATCAGTAAAACATTGCTGCAGTGCTGTGTGGGCTTCAGTGTAAGACACCAAGGAAGCTACTTACACAGCAATCAATGCTACTAGGCCCTGTTAGGAGGGAATCGATCAGCTTACGAGTTGATGTGGAACAGTCTCTTTCTCTATATATCTCTTTCACTGTCTGTCTTTTTTTTAATTTGCTCTGTTCTTTGCCTCACACCCTCATTGATCTCAAAGATAGTGAGCATATTTTTTCATAGGAGCAAGAAGGTTCACTTCAAAGCCTCTTAATGGACCAATACAACGTGGCAGAAGAAAGATGGTGAGGAATCTGAGGTCTTTATGGTGGGTGTTCTAACCTAAAATAATCTCAGCGAGCAGGTTACACTAATACACTCTGTCTTGTTGCTGTAATGAGTGCTTGCTCGCTGCTGTCTTCAAGACGTCAAACTGAAAATATCACACGCTGCACAGGGCTGGTCTGAGGCAAGCTTCCCCACAGCGGGGTCTGGCTAATCTAAACTAATTGCCAAGACCACTGATGCATATGAAAGAGGTAGACAGAGTCTGAGAGAGCAAAGGCACAGCTGCCAAATGGAAAGAAGCATCTTATGATGTTGCTACTTGTCTACACTTGATCAAAGACAGAGTCTACATTAATACACTTTTTTTTTTTTTCCAATAGCAAACATTTAAACATTACATTTACATGATGCTAACTGTTTTTTTCTTCTTCTTCATCTTTCGGCTGCTCCCTTCTTCATGGCTCGCCACAGCGAACTAAGTTGCACGAAGACTTGGCAGTTATTTTTATGCCGGATGCCCTTCCTGACACAACCACAGATCTCCGAGCTACCACAGTCCTCTGTGTGGAGTAGAGAGCTGCTATCTAGGACACCCGGAGGAGCAGATGGTTAAGGGCCTTGCTCAAGGGCCCAGAGTGGGGCGAATGAAGGTGGTGGCAGGTGTGGGTGCTTCACCTACCCCACCCACATTTTTGATGTTGTCGGTGCAGGGGCTTGAACCGGCGATCTTCCGATCACAGGCCCACCTTCTCTAACCTCTGTGCCACCACTCCCATTTTGCATGATGCTAACATTTCCCATTAAATAAAAACAAACATACAAAAACAAAAAAACATCTGACAAAAATGGCATGCATATGTTTTAATCATTATAGCCATCTGTATAAGTACTTACACATCTTTACTGGTTTTAAGCTATGCTCTTTTTTTTTTTTTTTCAGCTCTATCACCGATGCTTGATTTGTTCGGTACCAGCAGTCCTTCCTTCTATCTTATCTACGAAATGATGTTCCTATTGAGTTTGTCGATTCTTACATATCTTCTATCTTGGTTGATTCACATCTCTCATTTAAGCCTCATGTCAAAAACTTGATAAAGAAATGGAAAGTAAAACTGGGTTTATTTTTTTTAGAAAGAGATCCTGTCTAACTCTGAATGCTAGGAAACTCCTTGTATCTGCTACATTCCTCCCATCCATCGATTACAGTGAGATTATTTACATGGATGTTCCTGCAAGCACCCTGCAGATGTTGGATGCTGCCTATCAGGTTAAGATTCATAACTGGTTGAAACTACCATACCCATCACTGCACCCTGTATTCACTGGGTAACTGGTCATCATTAATTTCAAGCAGACTCTCTCACTGGTACATTTTCATCTTTAAATGACTTCTTGGTCTGTTGCCTTCATACATCTCCTCCTACATGTCTCTGCGTGAGTGCAGCTACAGCGTGCCCTCTCAGGACATTATTACCTGCAGTGTTAAATCAGTGTGGACTGAACTAGGCAAAAGGGCCTTCTCCTACTCCACTCCTGTTTCCTGGAATATCTTGCAAAAAGATCTGAAGCTCTCGACCTTGACCTCTCTAAGGTATATTAAACAAATGTTAAGCTTATTGCAAAAACCAACACAGACATGTTCCTGTTTTTAGTATTTTGCATCGCTTTATAATGTAGCTGTTT
>NC_056516.1:20392819-20410052 GCF_014905685.2 Nematolebias whitei
TATATATTTTTTTTTTTTTTATTTTTTTTTGTTACTTTAACTTTTTTCATTGGACTTCTTCCTTTATGGTCACAAGGAGAATAAATAACTGAATCCTTTGCATCCTATCAGTGTTTGAAGTCTTTAATTCCCACTCACCTTATTTAATTTAATTTATTTATTTATTTGTGGGGCTTGAGTTTGTTTTCAAGTCATTGTCTGTCTGTGGTATAATCCAATGTTCAAGCACTGTCTAACTGAAAATGCTGGGTTTAGTTAGAGAAGCCTTCACACATTTCATATTTGTGAATTGTATGATCATCAACTTCTGGTTAATAAATGACCACATTCATTTTGATGGGTCAAAGAAAATTAACGTCTCATGTCACTGATTAGACCATCTCCCACACAGTATCTCTGTCACATATCCGTCAAGTAGCTCGAAAAAGAGAGAACCCGTTATTAAATATTGATTGTAGTGGAGCTAACTGAAGCTAACCTAACCCTATCTCACTACACGGGTTTCCTATGATATCATCAATAAGGTTCAATGTGATTTTATTGTCATTCACATCACATTTGGTACATGAGGCGGAACAAAATTGTGTACTCAAGGTCCCAGTTACACCCAAAAATAGCAAAATATTAAGTATATAAAAAAAAAAATAAAAATAAAAAAAAACGTATACAAGGATCTAAGATATACACTAAACAGTATTTTTTATATTAATAATAGTAATAATATGTACTTTGATAATTATATTTCTACTTTGTTGCGATAGAGTTCTGTGCATCCTTTTGACAACAGTATAACGTTGAAAATATTACCACTGTTACATATTTTATCGATTGCTTTCAATAGTTTGATGGATTTTTGATTGATTTGTTTTGTTTTTGCCTCATTTAAGTTGAATAGAGAGACTGTTCACATGTCAAATTCACAGCTGTAGCCCACACATGCAAATACTGCACTTAAAATACTTCACTTGTTTAAATGATGACACATTAATAAAGACATAGTATGCCCATCTATGAAACCGTATTTCAGTTTAATGCCTATGTATACCTGTACTCCCTGAAAAATAGCATTCTTCATATTAAATAGCTGCACTTTACAGTTTTATTTTGAATACCATCAAAATAAAGCTGGATGTCTCCACTTAAAGCTTGCGATAGCACATAACTGTAAAAATCTGATGAAGAAAATTGAGTTACAGTTCTTAAACTGAATAAAAACAGCTTAAAGTTTTACAAAGATAAGCTCATAAGACTTGTAACGTGTAAGCACTTCTTAAGAGTTTGCTCTTAAATAAAGCAATGATGCTATTTCTATCAGATGCTATTGTAACGACAAAAGTTGTTAGTGTTGTGCAACTTTATTGCTTGAAAGGATACAGCTGAAAAAGAAATGTGCAGAAAGGCCAGATGCTTGACTACTGAGCCATGGTATTTACCAAAATTACAAACTGCTGCTCATTCAACGGAATAAATGTTGTCAAAGTTATTAGGTAAAAACATAATTGGAAATGTTCTCTCAGTTAGAATTCATATAGTGCAGTGCAGTGAAAAACTATATTAATATGAGACTACTCTTCTTGTTTGGGAGTTTCACAGCACAGAGTGCTCAGATGGCCAATGGCACTAAGGTTCGATGGTCCACAACTTCTCCATGTCCTCCTCTCAGCTCTTGACATCTCTCAAGCTTCTCATGTTGCTACTTCCTTATGTTATAGTCACGTGTCACTGCTAGATCTATCACCACTGTACGGTTTAGCTGGTTTAGCTCAATACACAGATAGTATATGTAACCAAGAATAGTGATTCCAATACCAAGGACAAGTTTAACATTTACAATAAGTGAATGTATCACACAGTGTGAAGTAATCAGCAGGGTGGAACTGGAACCCTGTAGAGCAAGGGACACTTTTGGTTGGAGGCTTTATCTTGAGGTTTGATGCTCAGTATATGTCTTACTGTTGGTAGGCAAAGTGGTCACAGAGGTGAAATTCCAACAGGTTCTACTTTGTAGTGGTAAGGAGGGAGGCAGTTTCAGGAGGGTTCATACAATCGGTGGGCAAGTGGTGGAAGACAAGGAATGGCTGGAGAGATCACAAGGATGCTCAGGAGAAACCAGGGAGTTCAGATTTTCAGGAGGAAAGCAGGAGTCAGAGCTACAACACAGAGAATTAGAGATTAGTTTTCACAATACACAAGAATAGTACGAAGGCCAGAACCACAACTTAATGCATCAGTGTCAGATTGAAGTTGTCTACTGCCTTATACAGTATATTCCTGCAACTCATTAGTGGAATGGTCCTCACGTGTAGGAAGGCTTCATATGGGGCAGATCTGGTTGGCAGGCCTCAGACTGACAAGTCCTCCGGCTGGGGAACAAAATATTCTCACTTAAAAAAACTGGTCCAGATGACATGAATTAACCATTTGTGTTGTTATCTAACTGGATTATTGAGTTTACACTTTTTTTTTTTTTTTTTCGTCCTCCGGTGTGTTCTTGTTGGCGCCCTCTGGTGTAGGAAAAGCTGCAGGAGAAAAAAAATGGAAATCCTACAGTCACCGCCTTCTATTGTAGCTTGTCGACCTCCTCATCTTCCAGTTGGATTGTGATCATCTATTTGTCAGCCTGCATTTGAAAGTCCAACCATATCTTAGACCACCCTTTGTGGAGGCTCTTGCTTTAACAGGGGCAAAGAGGGGCATGTTTCTCTGGTGCATCTCAGGGGTAATTTTATATTTAAATAATGTGGTTGTAAAATTACATGTGCAAAATAGATTTATTTTGTCTAAAATGAAAAGAGCCTAAGCCCCTGCAATTTGAGTTGCCATGTCCCAACTTTACAATTTAAACTGCAATTTTTTTTTTTTTTTAATTAAAAAAAGCAGAATCCATTATTAAGGTGCAGAACCATCTGATGCTTTGAATTACTAGACCTAGCAATAAGAGTTTAGCGAGCTCCAAACCTGTTCTAATGATCTCTCAAAATGTTTGAAGTTTTATTGTGCACAGAGGCCAATTAGCCAATGCAGCAGTAGATTTTTATTGAGATAACGAGCCTGGAAGGGACAACACGGGGCCACTGCCTGTGCCCCATGTTAATGAGCCAACACTTTGATTAAACCTGCCACCATCAGCTGTCAGAAGTATCCTGAACTCCTGGTGTGCTCAGTTTACCTGTCAGACACTTACATTAGCCTAAAAGCCTCCAACTTAGGGCTATTTTACTTTTCTGATGTACACCTGAATTTAAGCCCATTAGAACAGATAAATTAATGTGAATGCAAAAAAAATATATATGCCACATTTGTATACAACACAATTCATCTCTTGGTGTACAACATACATGCTGTAGTTTACTGCCATTCTTTTACTATATGTTTAATGAAGTATACATAACAAATGGGCATATGGAAGACACAGCTTGAGGATACAGCAGATATAAAAAAAAAAAAAAAAAAACTGATATTGCACGTATTGATTTGATCATAAACACTCTGTGTATGGAAACATGCAACCATCCAAACTCCTATTGAGGCAGTCAGGCACTTGCTGTCGTAGAAGTTTTTATTATGTATATTTTTGTTTTGTTTTTTTATATACACATGACTTCTTGTGATTAGAATCAAAGCTACATGAGGACATGCTATGTTTTTGTCTTTTAACATCCCACTACATAGTAATTGTTAGTTTTGCTACTGTTGTTGAAGAAGCATGCTTTTGCATTCCGAGGTGTTTATCTGTCATTTGAGTACGTGCTAATACATACTTTGCCAGGATCAACTATTTGAGCTGATGAACACAGGGGGAAGTTTAGGTGATGCTAAATGGTAATATGTATTCCAGGTGTGTTTCAGTAATCTCTTAAAGTGCAGTTTTGCATTTGGAAGCAGATTTCATGCGCACGCCCCTTCTGGGCAATTTGGGGGGCGAGTGTCAACAGTCAACCTCAGCCAAATTATAATGCTCCTTTGACTGTCTCTAGACTTGATCTATTGCCATCACTACCTGAGTTCTGAAAGGTTTCTTGCCAAGCTTCTTGGCTCCCCTACACATCCTTAATAATAAATCAATTAACTTGAAGTTGCATCTCAACATCTCAAAGAGAATGCACGTGGCAGTGTACCACCAAAAGTATTATTGATAATTCTGGGTTAGAGAAGATTGTCTCTGTTGAATCACAAGGACAGCTTATGTTTTTCAATCAAATAGAAACAACACAAATAATTTTCACTGTAATATGAAAAAAAAATAAATAAATGTGATCCTAGTTTTGAAGAGTAATCAGTTTTATTTGAAAAAATTGATTTTGGAATTCTGTTTTGTTTCTTTGACATTCTTCTATATATTATTATTGTGGTTAGTCTAAGGGCATGGGAGATAGTGCTTATTGGCCCAGTGTGGTGTAAATGAGGGTGGAGGCAGACATGGGTGCTTTACCATTCCCACCCAAATATTGTTGTAATGGTGAGGGGGTTAGAAACGTTGACCGCTTTGCCTCCTCTAAACTCTGCACCACCACTCTCCCTAGGCCAGTTTTTACAGTACATATTGAATAATAATACAGTATAGCATGGCTTTTATAGTTTGTTTTTACATTATATCATGCCTCAGAGTCTCTCCACTAGCAAGCATGGTCCCTTTTTTAATTATGTTATTCTGTCTGTTTATTTAAAACAGGTTTAAAGAAACCTATTAAATTGGCTTTCAGTTCATTTTCCTGTAGTAGGGCAGCATGCTAGCATAGTAAATAACTTTTTTGTTTGGCTGTTTCTTCATTTATTCATTAAAATTAATTGACTACAGAATGATTAAGTGCGGGCAGCACGGTGGCGCAACTGGTAGAGCTGCTGCCTCTCAGCAAGCAGGTCCCTGGTTCAAACCCCGGTCCAGGGGCCCTTCTGGGTGGAGTTTGCATGTTCTCTCCGTGCATGCGTGGGTTTTCTCCGGGTGCTCAAGTCTCCTCCCACAGACCAAAAATATGCATGTTAGGCTGATTGGTAACTCTAAATTGTCCCTAGGTGTGAATGAGAGAGTGAATGGTTGTTTGTCTCGTTTGTCTCTATGTGGCTCTGTGATGGACCTGCGACCCGTCCAGGGTGTACCCCGCCCCTCGCACAGTGATTGCTGGACATGGGCACCAGCGACCCCCGTGACCCAAAAATGGAATAAACGGGTAAAGATAATGGATGGATGGATGATTAAGTGCAAGTGAACTGACATACCAGTATTTAGGAGCAATATGTTATCAAGTGTATGTAAAATCCTTTATTTTTTTTATTTTTTTTCAGTGTGCAATGTGGTTATGTTGTCTTTATATACTGCATTAACTGTTTATCATCACCTGACACTATAATATCAATGATAATGATAATACTAATAATAATGGTAAATGAACTGTACTTATACAGCACATTTCTGTCTTATCAGAATACACAAAGCACTTTACAGTGGAATATGTGCCATCATTTACCTATTCATACAACACTCGTATTTATGTACACATATTAATCAGTGCTTTAGATCACATTCATACACCGATGGGACACACATCGGAGGCAATGAGAGGCTCAGTGTCTTGCCCAGGGACACTTTGGCATGCGACTGCTGGTGGAATCAAACACCCAACACCTGCATTGGAGGGAAACTGCTCTAACCATTATTAGCCGGGGTGGCTGTGCCTATATAATAATTATAATAATATAATAATAATAATAATCATTATAATCATAATAATAATACTTGCAGGCATGCTTGTAAGGGTGTTCTTTACAAGTTGGACACAACTTATCACTGCTATTTGCTTTGTTACAAATGCTCCTTATAGAACGCACCATTGTCACCTCTACTCTCTTGTTAAATGTCCTTCTCTACATACTCATCATGAAATTCATTGGTTTATCTTAATGTATAACACATTGCTGGGTTCTTCACCTCCATTTTTAACTCAGCTACTGCAACTAGCACCCTTTTTGAAGTATAACACCCAATCTTCTCAGTATTTGCAGTTAACAACTCTAAAGACCCAAGTCTGGCTTTGGCTCTGTGGTCTTTGTGTCTGCTGCTCCATCTAAGTGGAATCTGCTTAAAAAAAAATTTTGGGTCTGACCCAAGGGCATCAGAAGCATCTGTAATGTGTGTGTGTGTGTGTGGGGGGGGGGGGGGGGCACAATGATGTGTGTAGGAGTGTGTGTGTGCGCGTGCATGTGCACGCTAAAACGTGTACACTAGTGTACATAAAGCAACATTTCACCTAGATTTCCTTTAATTCCACACATTTAAAATGTTTCTCACCAAGTTTGTGGAAATTCAGCTGTGGGTTTTAAAGACATTTTAACTTTAATACACTTTAACACACAGCATCAGGTCGGCACTATTTGTGTTTATAAAGAAATAAAAACATCACCACTGGACTTTTTTACTCGTGTTTAATATTACTCATCTAAATGCTGTTTGTCACAAAGCTTGAGGACAATAAGGTGTGGGGTTTTAAAGACATTTCAACTTTAATGCACCTTAACACACAGCATCTCTTACACCTACAGCATCTTACAGCATCACAGTTACTGCTAAGCTAACATGCTACAGACATAGCGCTCCACTTCTATCCTCTTAAGCATGTATATATGTTTATGATCAACCCCCCTGGTCAACAACTGTCCGCACTAAGCTCGCTAAACTGATGAGCAAGCAACACAGAGGTGTCTCCATCTCTTCCCCCTGTGCATGTTTTCTGCCCGTGCAGGAGACTCAGGTTGTTTTCACACTTGATAGTCCAGTAGACTCAGTTTGGTTGGGGACCAATATTCATAACATTTTGTTTACATTTGAGCTGGTGCGTTTGCATTCACACTGCACTGTGCAGTCGAGTCAACCCATTGAACAAACCTGTTTCCCCACTCGCCTGTGGGGGCGCTGCACCAAGTACTGAAAGAAACGACACAAAAAAACTCTGAAGACACTTCTTCTTCTTCTTCTGAAAATAAAAACAAAAATGGAGTAACATCAAATTTTAGCAGTTTTAGGAGTTATATTTTGTCATTTTTCAACCATGGACTCACCATGAGTGGAAGATGAGGCAGAAGACCATGGAGAATGTTGTTTTTCACACAAGGCAAGCTGACAGCTCCATATGAGGTATGAGAAATGCATGTTTGTTTGCCCTGCGCTGTACTCCACTTCCTGCTTGTGGAGTGGGGCTCAGTCTGTTTACATTCACACTGTACTCGAACCACGCTCGAGTTTTCTTCTACCGGACCGAGACGTAGGTTTTAGACCGGGCCAGAGTTCTCCTTTTTGTTCCGTGACAGAGTTCGATGGCGAGTTCACACCTCCCCAAACGAACCAGACTTCCTAAGCAAACGGGCTAGAGTTCGGGACAACAGGGCTGGTGTGAATGCACCCTCAAAGAGTTGGAGGTAACCAGGAAAACCTGGAGTGGAGTTTTAGTGGTTTGAGTATTCTCCTATTAATTTGGTGCTCAGCTTCTGCACAGCCATGCGCTCACGCCGCCATCTTGCCGGAAATCTGAATTAATTAATCTGAATTAATTAATTAATTAAGTATTAATCAAGTGGAATGGATTTGTTCACGAAGAAAGAGAAACTGCGCCGACTGAACTAATGTTTTATAGTAAAAGTGTGTGTGTGGGGTCCAAATTAGGGGGGGGGGGGGGTGTTAATGTGGGGGGGACATGTCCCCTTCACATATAATGGTTGCGACACCTATGGTCTGACCTCACTTGTCTCATTTTATAGTAAAAAAAAAATGTTTAAAAGCTGTTTTTAAAGATACTTGAAAATATTTTAATGCTTAGAAACATTGTTGTTTAACTTTGACAATGAACTATTAATGTAATTTGTGATTTATGTGTCTGTTTATTACTTCTGTATTTTATTGTCTAGCCTAAATGTATTGTTTCCCGTCCCTTGACACTACAAGTACCTGTTGGTGTTTCCCAGGTCAGCACTGTAAGAATGTCTTCTTAGTGTTTATGCCTAGTTAAATAAAGGTGAAATGAATATACTAACAGTATAAACTAACAGTGTGTTGGAGAACCCAGGTAAAAGCTTGTTTGTATAAGCTGCACAGGTGTGATCACATATCTGGACAAGATTCCATAATCTGACTAAAAGGAATATGTCTGCACACATCCCCACATCCTTTGTATCTGTTGCATGTAAAAACACGATTGGGATGGTGAACATTAAAGAGGTGCATGTCCATTAAACACAGGCAGTTTTAGAGTGTATGCAAAATGCAAAAAATGCTTTACTATTAAAAGAAATACAGAAAGAACACATTGAACAAGAAATTTGTCAGTGTCAAGTATTTTGCTGTGTAAAATAATTTGATCCACAGGCAACTGTTTGCAGCATGTTTGGAAAAACTGGCAGAAAGAAGATGCTTCCCTGTCCAAACACTTGGCAGCAGTCAGTTCCCATCAACTTTTGAATAACGTGGCGTGGTGATCATGTGATGGCACGTTGTTTCCAGCTCCAAAGACAGATGAGTGCATCAACTCTTTCCAAGACTCCAATGGAAAACTACTGCCTCAGCAACTGTATTTCCTGCACTGCTCACCAGAGCTTTGGTCTCTCTCCAATTCTTTGTAAATCCCTGTTTTGTGTATCTCCTCTTCTTTTTCCCATTCTCATTAGCCTGAGTCAGCGTAACCCACTGACCCAACCCAACCCCCTTTCTCTGCCTGTTGAACCTTTCTTCTAAATGGAAAAAAAAAAAATGAGTGGATGGGAGGGAGGGGGACACAGCTGTTTGAACATATTTCAGTTGGACAAATAGGATCCACATGTACTTCATAGTAGATGATGTGGCAGACTCAACCGGCTCCTTCAGCTCCTGTTTTCTTTCTTTTTTTTGTGAAACTTTATTTCCTATGTTGCTCTGTTTTATTTTGTTCTTCTCTTAATTTAATATTTTTTAATCACTTAATGGGTCTTTATTTCTTGCCTCACAACAAAAAAAAAAAGGTCTTCACTAACATAATGTGGCATCTCAGTGTGAGCTGCAGCAGCGGTACACCAATTGCATCTTATACCATGGCTTTTCAGCAATAACAAACCTGCAAACTGAGAAGTTCTACAAACACTTTTTAATTTATGCTAAGCTGATTCTAGGGTAAAATTAGCAACCAACGAGAACCGAGGATGAGTATTAAGTCTATTTATTCGGACATAAAAGTGTACTGACAATTTAATGACTGTCTAAATAGTAATTCCTCACTGGCTGACTCACTGGCATGTGCAATGGTTTGTTTTGTGCTCGTCTATAAGAATTCATGGCTTTCTCTTTCAGTATTGATTGACTGATTTATAACGGCACTCATGCTTGAAATAGAATCTACTTCTGTATTTGCACTGAAGATGCAGGGACTCACCAGTTGCACTGACTGTATCTTCTCCTTAGCTGTGAGTGTGTGTATAGAACCTTCGGTCTTTCTCATTCTCTAGCTTTCTTTTCTCAGTGGTCTCCCTTATCTATACTGAAACAACCCCAATCCACTCCTCCTGGCTTCTCCCTTCACCCAGGGTTCCCCTTACTCTCCAATCCCTCATCCTCTTAGGGGAGCATGGGAGCATGCAGTGGAAATAACTGAGCCAATAAAGACGCTGCCAAGATACATTGACTCTCTGTGCTTCACATGGTCAGTGAGGAGAGAAAGTATCAAGAAGTGGGGGCTATACAGTGAACATGTCATGTTTAACAAGACCATATATGTGGATAAAGATTGGGTGATGTGGATAACATGTGGGAGGCATGGATTTTGGAGTGGATGGATCAGGGAAGATAAAGAACAAGGCCTGAACAGAATGAAGATGGAAAGATAGCAGGAATATTTCATCACATATGGATCTTTCTCTCTTGATGCCTCATCCACACCAGGACATTCATTTGATGGTGAGCTTGGCCCATACTCCCTGGGGTTCTTTGCAACAGGTGTGATCCCCTACAGTCTGACTGTGAAAACTAGAGTTTGCTAATGCATGTTAGCAGCAGAGAACTCAAGAGCCCTCAGCCAAATCAGACTGGATTGCCTTTCAGCTCGTTTTCAATTAGAGGAGCAGAGGAAATTTTAAATTGAGAAGGCTTACTTAATTTTGAGAGGTATCTAGTTTACAAATATAGAGCTGTTGCATTTAGAATGAAGCCCCAGAGATGAAAAGCTTAAGCTGAACAGAAGGCAAGATGAAACTTTGGGCGCTGACAGGATAAAGCTTGTTATGCCTTGCATCTCGTAAATCACAAGACGCTTTTAGAATACCACATGATGCTGGTTGACTAGATCATTGATCCTTTGTTTTCAAAGACATTCCCCAGCCCAAAGCTGAAATTTGGCCAAACTCACCCACCAAGCACAACATGTGTGTAATAGATCATACACACGTTCACAGTTTATGGTGTTGGTCGAAAAACAAAGGAATAATAACTAAAAAAAACAGGACTGTTTTAAGTATTTTGTAGTCAGAAGCCTTATGTTTACTGTCAATTTGTTTAACAAAAGCACATACAACATTTTGAAGTGAGGCCAATTTCATTGAAATCCTCATCTTCCCTCGAAGCTCTGACTTGCATGATTATATCTCTGCTGTCAATCTTTCACAGCAGTCTTTATTTTTCATATTGTCTTTTGTTTGTCTTTTTTTTTCCCTCTCTCTCCATGATGGAGCCTATTATGATTGTGTCTCTTGGGCTTGTCATCACAATTTAGTCCCACCTGGCAAAGATATGAATGGTTTATATGCATGTGAACTGGAGCATTTACATCAATTCTCATTGAAAGTGTAGTTGCATGCTGCTTCATGACCTGATTTTCTTGTACGCAAAGCAATGTTGTGAAGATCTGGTACAGAAGACAAATCTGTTAACCATATGAGACCCTCCAGGGGGCTCTGAAGCAGCAGCCTGTCACGTACAATACAATAACTTCAAAATAATTGCATCTTTCTTGTCAAATACCTCTCTTTTCCCCCTCTTTGGGGTTGAAACACTCAGAGCACCTTTTAAAGAAAAGTCTAAACATTATGCGTTCAGATCTGCCTTATATTTCAGCTGCAAACTTTAGCAACAATTACACATGTACTTCGTATGATAATGACATTCATAAACAATAGCATAGTGCTTCAGGTGAGCAGCTACAAGTTTATTGTCATGAAAAACTTTTTACCAGCAAAAAAGACATTATCTTAAGCAGCTTTTATGTGATGCATTTATAATAATTATATGGATGAATTTATATAAGTTGATGCAGCTTAACCTAAACTAACATAAATACATTGAACATCTCTTAAACAACACATTTTATAGTGATCGTCAGAAATACATTTTCATTTTGGTCAAGTGTCACGGAACACAATTGTTTTGTAAATAGACTGTACTTGTATAGCACCTTTCTATCTTATCGAGATACTCAAAGCACTATACTTTGTTTGAATGAGAATTGATTTGTTTAACAAATATGACACTGAACAAAGTTCAGAAGTGAAAAATCAGCTGTCAATTGTTTCTATCTTTCCTAAGCTTAATGCTGTCATATCTTCCCTTTCTTTGCAAGACTATTGCCCGATACCCTGCTCACACTTCACTCTATCATTTGTCCTGGGCGATCCAGTTGCACTTGGATTCACCTAATGTCAGGTGTGAAAACCCTCAGGATGGGTTGACAATGGATTTGCTCTGCATTCGTTTATTGTGATGCTTTGTGATTTTCTCTTGAACTCAACAAAAATGCTGAGAGAGAGATAGAGAGACGTAAAATATTAAGCTCCCTGTCCTCCTAGGAGTTCTTGAGCTGGGTAAGTTGTTTTTTGATGTCCTGTTTGATAATAGATAGCCTTTTTGATTCAGGTCAACCTGCCGCCTGTATCAGACTCTAGTTTGGGCTCTTCCACCAACTGTCCCTCATTATGTACCTAACTGCCTTCACTCTAAAGTGCAAAGTACTGGGGTGTCGTGTATCAAACTGTGCATATTTAATATGAAAACTTGGTAAAATGTGGTAATTGCATGCTCACAACAATATTCATATTTATCAACATATAAATCACATAAATCACCTCTCCTGACCAGTCTCCATTTATGTATGCAAATTCATTTAAATATATGTGTAATTCTTCTTTCTGCGCAAAAAAAAATATATATAAATGCAGAAAAAATAGGGAATTTAAAAATAATGTGAGTCAGAGACGCTTCAAAATAAGGTAGTGAGGCGTATAAAAGCATTTGGCATAGAGTCCTCTGGCATTTTTGCTTTATGCAAAGGGGAGCGACAGTATGTGTGAAACTACGGTTGTCAGAGCAGTGCAAACCCACAGAAGTAACAATAAGGTTAAACCTAGACATAAAGTTAGACATATGGGAGTAAAGCAAAGGGCACACACCACCTCTCATCCAGTAATGTTAGACACCATTTACTGAATGAATTACATGCTATTATCGTATGAACTGAACCAGTGGCACAGATCTGCTGGCGGCACACTTCTGAAGCTAAGGCATTTCAAACTTTATGCACGTGTTTTTAATAATGTAAATACTATTAAAACAGAGGCACTTCTTTAGGGTTTCTTTTCCTACAGCAAACAGCTTAATTTTATCTCCAAACCAGGGAGAGTGGCTGTTTAATGTCCAACAATACTATATCAAAATAGAGGAAAATTGTAAAGATATGAAATTACTTTTTGGTTAAGTGTTTTTCTGAACTAACTGTGAAAGTTAATGTCAAAGTTTCTTTATTTGTCATTTGCACCATATGTGGTACATGCGGTGGGACGAAACAGTGTCCACAGAGTCCCAGTTACATCCAGCAAAAGTATAAATTGTAAAAAAACAAACAAAAAAAAAAAACAGTAATAAGATCTAAGATATGAACTAATAAATATTCCAAACTAAGAAAACACTAAGCACTAGTAGTACAAAAACAATATGCTGAACAACAGCAGCACAAACAAAAGAAAAGTCATTGTCAAAGAAGGATAATTAGTTTGTTTGGTTATGTTAGGGCTTTTAGGCATCATGGCACAGTTGATAAAGATGTCACCTTTCAGCAAAACAAGTTGCCAGATTGAATCCCAGCCAGGGACCTTTCTGGGTGGAGTCTGCATGTTCTTTCTGAGTATGTGTGGATTCTCTAGGTATATATAACCGGGTACTCCGGTTTCTATCCACAGACAAAAAACATGCATGTTAGACTAATTGATAACTCTAAATTATGGCTGTTCATCTTTTTTTTTTTTTTGTGACCCTGTGATTGACATGTGACCTGGACAGATGGTACCATGCCTCTCGCACAGTGAATGCTGGACAAGGGCACTATTGACCCCTGCAACCCAGAAAAGAAGGTGATAATGGATGGATGTTGATCAGTGGCTTATTAATAAACTTCATAGATGAGCTTTCTCTTGACATATACTGTATTTGTGATTTTTGTTGGGGATGATTTTCATTTTGATATTGTATACAATTCTTAAAGTCAATCAATTCACAAGAATCTGGACTTTCTAGTGTGTCCAGTGTTAATGAACTTTGTACAGTTGTATAGAAATCAGCTGATATTTTGCAGGTAGAAACATGGGCATTTTATTGTGAGGCAGGTTTATGGGTTAAATTTGTCAGTGTCTCTGCATTGATGGAGAGCTCTGATTGGAATATCTTTGAATATTTGGACTGAGACTTCTATCAATTCAACCGACTTACATATTTTTCACATCTTTTCCTGAGATCGGCCAAATGACCTTCATGGACATTAATCATAATAGTGTTCAGTTATTTTTGTTTAACACATTCACCTCTGGAAAAGCTTTAGCTTTGAATCATTTTGAGCAGTATACTATAGCTGCAAGACTCATTGATAAACTGAATGCAAGGATACAACTTTTACATTTCTTTTAGCAGTCAGAGTAAATAAAAATAAAAGTAATCGAAGGGTAGAGAGGTTGACCTCTTGACAAAAAACATAAATCTTGCCCAACCAAACACTCCCTTGTATCTGTTCAACTACTGCAATGTGGGAGGCAGGCATAAATCAGCTGCAAATGTGATATTTATTCACCTCCTGAACTATTTACTTACTAACTATATAGGTGAAATTAATGTGGCTGTTAAGAGATGTGTTTCTGAATTATCATGGGAGGCTGAAATGAGAGCCACGATGCATTGAATGCATTAACTTGATGATAAAACAATGCAGGAGTTGTTGACCTGGCCTCCAATCATAGGGTAACATATTAAGTGAGTTCATTTATCTTAATAAAGTAAAGTCTTCTACATAATGCATCAATCAGGGCACAGTAATCTGTTTCCAGTCTGATTGCAGAGCTGCAACGCAGAAAGAATGGAAGCAAGTCTCCTTTCCTATTATGGCATGACATGAATCACTCAGTGAGAGGTGAGGGTTTGTGTGTGTGTGTGTGTGTGTGTGTGTGTGGGGGGGGGGGGGGGGGAGGGTAAAAAGAGGGTAGAGACCTGGAACAGCTCGGTAAAGAGATTAAAGAGGTGCCCCTATGGCAAGCCCTTTTAACATAAAATCGAGTAGTCTGACTATCTGTAATTACATTCTAGATATCTTAAATTGAGTTTTGACTAGGCACAATTACATTTTGACTAGTCAGAATGCTAATTTAAGATATCTTGAATTACATTCTGACTAGTCAGAATAACAATTCAAGATATCTTGAATTACATTTTGACTAGTCAAAATGTAATTCAAGATATCTTGAATGACGTCACTTTATTTGTCATTTGACGGGTCAAACATCCGTAATTACAATTCAAGATATCTCGAATGTAATTATGACTAGTCAGAATGACACTTTTAGATATCTTGAATTAAGAAATGACGCGTAGGACCCGCGGCTGCTACTTAGCTGTTCAAACAGCTGCCTGCAGAATTTTGAGTGGCTGCAATGGCGCTAGCTGTTCTGGACAACATTGTTAGAAAATGCCACAACTTCCTGTGGCTCTAGTGTTAGACAGTGAGGAAAATGGCTCAGTCTCTGCGCTGTTGTTTTTGTTCAGTTCCTGGTTGTTCTTGTGGGGCAATAAAACCACCGTATCTGTCCTACCATGCTTTACTGCGCTCTCACAGCCTGCTTGAGTCACCATAATTAGTCAGTGTCTTACCTGAGAGAAGATTGACTGGCTTTTGGATTTTTGTATGTGAATGTGAGGACCATGTTTGTTTGTTTTGCAATTCTTAAGTATTATTCATATTTATTTTTGTTAATTTCATATTTATATTCCAGGTTGAAGGTGACAGTTGAGTCTTGTGTAGGTTCTGTTCCACAGTGTTTACTTGTAAACAAACCCAAGTGTCTTTTCTGTGTATAAATGATGTCCTTGGGTGAAAGTCCTTAGGTGGTGTTGCAGTAAGTTTATAAAATAAAAATAACATCCATACCCAAGCTTGTCACATGTATGTAAATTGTTCTAGTGTTACGTAATTACCAGTAGTTAATGTTTTGAATTATTTTAAACATTCTTCAATTAAAACTCACTTGAGCAGCATACTGTACTGTTTTTTTTTATTTGTGGATTGATTCAGTTGAATTCAAGGAAAACAAGTGCAATTTACAATATCTAGTAACAAAAAACATGTAACTATTTAAGTTAACATTTTATAACTGTACACTATAAATTGATAGTGGATTATAGATATTTTATCAAATTATGTAATTTCAAATTAAATAAATTGGCACATTTATGTATTTTTCATGAATAACTATTTACAGTATTTACATCTAAAAAGTTAAGTCTGGTCCTCTGGACATTCAAAAAACCAAAACAAACAAAAAAAAAGAAGAAGGTAGAAACGTTTCGTCTTTCATCCGAAAGGCTTCTTCAGTCTGAGGTGCTGCTCAAAGTCAAAGTCACTTTTATTGTCAAAAACTGCAACATGTACAGGACATACACAGGATTGAAATTACATTTCTCTCAGACCCCGGTGCAACAATAACCATTTAACATTAAAACATTTATTAAACATAAGCATAAAATGAAGTAATAAATGGTTCACACATTTACACATGGTTGTCAGCAGCAAACTGGTTATCCACCCTGAGACGGTGCTATTTAAGAGACTGAGCTGAAAACAGCACCTCAGACTGAGGAAGTCTCTTGGATGAGAGACGAAACGTTTCTACTTTTTGTGTGTGTGTTTGTTTTGTTGTTTTGCTTTTTGAAAGTCCAGAGGACCAGACTTAACTTTTTTAGATTTTCCTACCTGGATCATTGAGCAGCATCAGGATATAGTATTTACAGTGATTCACAGCTTGAGACTGATTAAAAATATGAAGGAACAAAAGGGTGATTTATACATTTTATGTTTCTTGCTGCATTGATATAAACACATGGATGAAGGTGTTGAAGTAAAACATGTCCAGTTTAGACTTCATCTGATCAATCAATCGATCATCAATCTGATCATCACACCATACCCGTTCAACAGTTATTGTTTAGTGTACCCGCTGATCATCTGAGCTGCCAGTGCTGTCAGCAGACTCCTCTTCCGCACTTCCTCTGTAAGCAACACGGAAAGTGGAAACAGCTCGCAGTAAGCATTGGTTGTTGAAGCTGTACCCACGCGGGACATCTGGACTGCTCCCTGGTTCTGGCCTGTACTTCATGTGACACTTGCAGAGACTGAAGGTGCATAAGTTGATCGAGTGTGGGCACAAAACACATGTTGGGAAGACTATGCAGCATCGAAGGAAGAGCAGGGAGGTCTGGAGTCATGTGGTGCAGAATGATGCTGCGCAGGACTTCTCAGGTGGGCACTGGTGAGACCTCAGTGAGTCCTGTGGCACAGGCCCAAGTCTGGATGGTACCAGCTCCAAAGCTGAGAGACCATCTCTAGGATAAGTGTGATAAGTGGTTGGGACTCCAGCTGGTGGTTTTTCTCCCGATGCCAGGATGTCAGGATCTGGAAGTGGTCCTACAAACACACGAGTGACAGAATCACAATAAGTTTTGACAGTTTGGACATAAAAACATTAACCCAAAGGTTATACCTGTGAAAGCTCTGTAAAGCGTGGAGTGCAAACATCTTTTCACCACAGTTTTGGGCTTTCACACCACCTCCACCTCGCTGGCAGGTTCAGGATGGATTCCCTTACAAGAAATAAACATAAAAATACGTCAAAATAAAAAATAAATAAATGTAAAGAGACAAATGAGCAATTTGGTAGGACACAATGAGACAGATCTGAGAGTTAAGATTTTTACTTAACT
>NC_056516.1:20410452-20417512 GCF_014905685.2 Nematolebias whitei
TAAGTTAGTTTTGCCTAGTCGTTATTTGCTTTCAAGATATCTACAATTTAATTTGCACTAGTCAAAACTTCATTTTTGATATCTACAAATACATTTAAGATATCTTGAATAATGACGTAATTTAAGATATCTTTAATTGTAATTATGACTAGTCAGAACTAAAAGTGAGATATCTTGAAAGCAAATAATGACTAGTCAGAATGTAATTAGAGATATCTTAAATAGGTATTTTGACTAGTCAAAATTCAGTTCAAGATATCTTGAATTGAAGCCTCCATACAACTCAATGGTAAATCTGACGTCATTATGACTAGTCAGAATGTAATTAGAGATATCTTAAATAGGTATTTTGACTAGTCAAAATGCAATTCAAGATATCTTAAATAACCAATATGTCTAGTCAAAACTCAGTTTCAGATATCTGGAATGTAAGCGTGGTGAATCCTATTTTATGTTAAAAGGGCTTGCCATAGTGCCCCAGGCTCAATTCCCAGCACTGGACAAGGTGATGTCACCACACTTTTGAGACAGGGATCTCCCATCGAAATAGAAAAAGAGAGAGGAAACATAGGGAGAAAGAGGGAGAGGGGTGGGAGTGGGGGAGTTGAAAAATAATTAGAAGGGAGGAGGGAAGAAGAAAGTGATAGGGCTAAAAGCAAAAGTAATAAGAAACCGAGTTACATACATGGAGCAAACAGGGAGGGCGAGAAAGACACTGGAGAGGTAGACTGTGGAGCAGCAGGAGAAAGAAGAGGGGAGGGGAAAGTTAGACACAGACAATCCTGGAGCAACTTTTCTCTTCTTTTCTTTTCTGGGCTGAGGACTCAAGGTAAAGCAAGCCAGGGGAACAAGAAGGGACACTGGAATACGATAAACCTGAAGCTTTGCTGTTTGCCACAAAATAATGACGGACTAACGTGATCAAAACATTTTGTGGATCAAACAGCAGTTAAAGGTAAGTTTTAGAGCTGCATAAACTGCATGGGAAAGTTCAGGGAGCATTTGGTTTTGACACAAGTAAAGTGATGAAAGTTTTGCAGGATGACACAAAAAGGGCTTTAAGCTGCCCGTTGCAGTTATAAAATGGACATAGACCAAAACTGGCCAAGTTAAATCATCCAAGCTCAATCTGAACATCTAGGTGAGACATTCTATTCCCAGTGGAAACACTTATCTTTTCAGTGGTCCTAACAAATGCAACTTGAGTCTGCTTATTGGGTTTTACCATCACTTTTTGAACCACTTTAATAGCTAGAATAGTTGCTGGCAAAAAAAAAAAAAGTGATACTGATTTCCTCTTTCTATCTAAGCCAGGTAGGCCTGGACACAACTCAGGATTAGTTGTTACTGTAAATCATTCTGGCTTGCTTTCAAAGCCTGTGGCAAAGAAAAGGCTCCCAAACATCTCTGTTTTCCTTTTGGATCACTGACAGCTTTTTGTAGTCACGCCGGAGTGAAGCACTGCAGACATTTGAAATCAGCCTCCGAAATTTCACAGTTTTCCTCTAATTTGGATCCAAAATAAAAGCCATTGGAGGACGCCTGAATGCCACATCTGCTTTCCTCATTACCAATGAATCCCAGAGTCTTTTGGATCCCTCACATCCTGTTCATCAGACACACATGCGCACAGACACACATACCCCCCCCCCCCACCCCCACCCCCCGTTGCCTTGGCCAGTTCTGTTTTAGACAGGATCACCTGCTGTAAGGAAATGCTTTGTGCAAATAAGATTTTATTTTCTTTCTTTAGATCATCACAAAAGCATTCCTTTATGTTCAGAATAAGTACTTTCAAATTTAACAACTAAACAAATTAAGCTCATTGGAACTGTTCATGGTAAACTGTGTAATGTGTAAGTGTGTTTTTTGCATAACCCCCCCCCCCCCCCCACACACACACACACACACACAAACAACTTTAGACAGTACTATGGTCCTGCAGCCATTTTTTTAATCCATTTGACTCTATTCATTTGGAACAGCTGTAAACTAAACCTTAAAAAACAGGAATGTAAATCAAAGCTGAAGAAAGACAGCAGGTCACTGGCTGCTCACTTGAAGCTGTGCATACCATGCGTGGCATTGGCTCAGGGCCAACCAGGTCATGACATCAGAGTTGGTCTCACTTTGCATCATTGCCTCTGCAACTTTGGACCAAAAGTGCTGAAGGTAACCTTAAGCAGATATGTTGGAAGATGAATGGTTCCACATTTACCATTTCTGCTGGCCTGTTTTTCACTCAAGTTTTCAAGTAAAGGTGTTGAAAATCACCTAGAAGGTAAGACTAGTGAAAACTTGCCTCATTCTGTCTCTTGGGAGCTTTGTGTTAACTTTTTCTAGTTTAAAGGTTTCTGTGAGTGGATATTTCCTGTTTCTGTGAAATATTTGAGGACATTTTTACTTACCTTCTTACACTTATAACAAACACTCTGTTGAGACAAGCTTGTAATACACTCAACCGTTTGGTCTGAAGCATGTCCGAAGTTTCAAATCCAGAGTGTCAATATATATGTTGCTGGTAAAAAAAAAAAAAAAAAAAAAAATTATACATAAACTTAATGACATCATTAAGTGAATAAATTACTGTATGTTAGTATGAATATATGGTGCTCGTGAGTCGATCAATAACACTACAAGTCCTACTCTTGTCTTAAATCTTGTGAAAAAGGATAGTGGCACAATTTGGCACATATGTTTACAGTTTTAAAAACATGGATACCTTTGACTTTAATTATCGTCTTTCCTCCCCTTTAACACAACCATAAGGTTTCCATTTGTGGTCTGGATAATGTGTCTTTATTACAGAAGGATGTACTTCAATAACATTTTGTGCAGCAGTAATTTCCCCCTAGTTCTAACTCAAATTCAGTCAAAACCACTTAAAGCTATAATGCAATACAATGTAATGCAGATTTCAAACTCCCAGAAGATAACAGGCTGTGCAGTTTTCACAACCTACAGTTTGCCAATTTACAGTCACAAATACAAAAAAAAAAATAAAACTACCATTCCTTAAAAATATACATATTAGTTGCCTCTTTGCAAGAATTAAACAAAGACATTATGCAAACTGGTATCACTCAAAGAATCATGTTGTTGGTGTTGGGGATGACTCTCAGCTCATACTACACAAAATCTTTGCTTAATTTGTTTATAACTGACTGACATGTAGCTTTCTATCAGTGGAAGCCACCTTGAACTGGGGTAGACTCAAAATATTGACCAGCATGCATGGACAGCTAAATATTATTTAGATTCACTGACATTTGCCAATTAGCTCATGAGATATTTTGCTAATGGGCAAACATAGTTGACAACAAGAGTTAAAGGTAAAACTTTAAACAATAATTTCATATTTTCTGTTGACCTTCAAAGTATGTGTTGGGGGTGATTCTCAGCTGCTACCATACCATATTTTAGCTCATTAGCTATGCTATTGAATGAGTTCTAACAATCTGTATGTTTGTTAAGTTTGGTAATCTGTGTGGGTCATCTTCATTTGGATTAACTATAACAAAAAACAAAAAAAAGTTCTACACGTAAGTCCATTGTTTACTCTCTAATAGTTTTATCAATATCCAATCATTGGGTCACACACTATTTTGCTAACAGTCAAACTAAATCATACACACAGAAAACTGAACACCTTTCATGTGAGTGGGTGATTAAAGCAGGTGACAAACTTTATCTAAGAATAAAAGATGGAAAATAAAATCTGTACACATAGAAATGAGTCACATTAACAAGGTTTTGGGCATACCTACATAAATGCATGAAAATATATTTCACTAAAATAGTGTTGTTGCTTTTTTTTTACTGTGCTAACTGACAGCTGACTATAATTCCTAGTGAGACCAGCAAGTAGATGCAGTATCTGGGGCTGTCTAGTGCACAGACATTCTGTAAGAGAAAACTGGTGGACAGAGTAGGAAAAAGTGTGAAATGGAGAGCTGTAACAGTTTCCACTGCAGAAGAAACACAGAGGTTTTACTTTACATGTCTTAATGCATCAGTTCACTTAGCACATGCACTTAGGGTTTAGGGTACATATTTCATCATGTTTCTTTTACATGTAAAGCACATTTTTCTGAGAAAGTCCAGAGGACATGATCAAGCATCATCTTTAGAACTTATAGCTCAAGTTGTTTGACAAGTTGAACTAAAAAAAAAAAAAAAAAGCATTCAGAAAATATTCACATCTCTGACAACCTGAGCATGTTTTTCATATACATGCTGACACATATGGGACAGACAGATGAGTGGCATGTTGATAGATGGATAGATGGATGGTTGCAAAACACATTGCGATAATTGTAGTGCCCACCTCAAACTGGGCTACATCATTAATTGTAATTCAAATTACTGATGTCCATAGGAAATAGTGTGTATTTTTGTATGCGGTGCAGTCAATCTAATGAAAAGACAGATGTTTGAAACATTTGTATTCAGTAATTTATGTAAGTTGTCATACAAAATAAATTAGCCATTCCAGTTTTCTGCAACTTGGGAAATACACATTACTCCTAACTTTTTAATTACTGCAAGGTCAACATCACTATTTGAGATTAGCTGTCACGTTGTGCAAGTGTATAGGTTATTCTTATAGCAACCATGAAACTACAAAGTATCTTGGGAATCAAATGTCAAAATAAACCATTCATAAAGTACAACTTATTTTAGTAGCACACACATTTGAGACACATTTTTTTTTCATTCATTCAACCTTTATTTATACAAGTTAGTCTCACTGAGTTATGAGGACTCATTTTCAAGAGAGACCTGTTTTAGACTATTGAAGAAGCCATGCATGATGCTGGCATGCTCTTTGAAAGCACACACTGGGTCAGTTGGTGTTGAGGAGTTTAAGTAAAGCAGCATATTGAGTGGTTCTGTGAGATTATGGCACAATGCATTTTACAAACGGATTAGAAGACATACATCATGTTGATTAAGCCAGGCAAGTGGAAAAAGAGGAGCTGGAGTCAAGGATGACTGCAAAGCTGTTTGTAAAGAAAATACCAAAATGTTCCTTATGATATATTTTCAGTTGAAAAAAGAAAAAAAGGCAATCATTTGAGTGAACAGCTGTTGTAGGGTTGCATTAAGATCAAATGATGCTTCAAGTTGCGGGCTGTCACATTTGTATGAGGTTATACCCAGGAAATGTAGACTGACAAAAGGAGCTTTAATAGAAATTAAAAAAAAAAAAAAAAAAAAAAAAATGGTAACCCTTTGAAAAATACAATACATAAACATACAATGTTTACTTACACATCAGAACTTTAGGGTCAGAAACTGACTGAAGAAAATGACTGATAGCACATAAGTTAACACAAGGAGGTAAGGGAAACAAAGTAATTCATGTGTAAAGAAAACAAAAATGTCATTAAGATCAAGCATGAAAACAAACCTTAAAAAATAAATATAAACACTGAAAGACACATCAAGATACTGCATGTATTTATATTGTATCATGGGTGGAACAAAGATCACTGTTTAATCTATGAACTATACAGTTCTTCAAAAAAAGTGCACTGGGTAAGCACATATTTGTGGGTAAGTGGGATAAGTCAAAGTAGTAGCCACATAAATGGCTGGACCCAAAATTTCCAAACTGAATACAAACCACAGCACACAATTCTGAACCATGGACCAATATCCACTGGTGGTGGTCACGGTTCCGCAATGGAAACTTCCATTGCATCCACCAGCAACCTAATGATGTTTGTTTCCCCATGTTGGACAGTAAACACAAAAATGCATCATTGCATGTATAAAGGAGAGTAATAAAAAGCAACAAATGGCTAATATTCAATAATAAAAAATACATTGCAGTGTGGAAGGTGCCTACAAAGACTCTTTCCAGATCCAAGGCTACTGTGAACAGAATGTGTTTATAGTAATTTTAAAATTGTGGTACGTACAGTCTTTCTGTCTGAATGTGTAATTGTATGTTCATAACTAGTGAACTTCAACAATGTTCAGTCAGGTTGTCTGGTTGACTGAACCTGACTCAGCATAGTTGGATTTTATACCTGGATTATTGAGCATGTACTTTGGTGGAACTAGTAAACTTGTTTAAGTTTCAAATTGAATAATTATATGTAGGCCCATGGAACTGCATTTTTCTGAACTTTAAGTTTGTAGGTATGTTAAACATTTTATTAACAACCTCCTCCACACCCCTGAGCCCTTGAGCAAAGCCCTTAACCCCCACTATTTGCTCCTTCGGGTACCATAGATAGTTCTCTACTCCAAACAGAGCACTGTGGTAGCTCGATGGTCTGTAGTTGTGTCAAGAAGGTCATCATGCAAAGCATGATGCAATGCCAAGCATCACCAAATCTTCACGCAAGTTAGTTTGCTTTGACGCTCCCTGAGGAAGGGAACAACCAAAAGAAGTAGAAGAAAATATATACACACACAAAGAGCATGGAACACTCAGACCTAAGCTACACAGATGCTGTGCAATTAGAATGAGTATGGTCTTACTTGGTCTCATCTTTAAACAAGCTGTATGCAGACCTTAATGGTTTTACTAGTTGTGGTCCTCCTCTCTTTTCCTTTTGTCTGCATTTCTGTATCAGCTCACTGATGGGACGCAGACAGCATGTGAATGAGCTGTCCATCAATCTTCATTTTGCCAAAGAAAGCTGGAAAGTTGATTAATTTTCACACATTGCATGAGCGACAGATTGACGTTAAGTTTTCCTTTTTAAACAGATGCAAAGTATACCTAATATAGGGCCGCTGGTTCACTGTTTAATTAAGGTTCACTTGGGTGACTAATATAATGTGGCCATCAACTGGACACATTTGACTTATTTCTGTCAGATTGTGTTTCTTCAAACAGGCTTTTGTTGGGACTGATGAATCTGTATGCATAGCATTGTTAATGAAACATGTGACAACAGAAATGATTGAGATTGAAATACAAATTTCCCCCATTGTTTTGTGGCAAAACAGGATATCAGCATCTCTTTAGGCCTATGTATTCAAGCCTGTAAAATACAAAAAAAAAAAAAAAAAAAAAAAAAAAAAAAAAAAAAAATAAAAA
>NC_056516.1:20417612-20432537 GCF_014905685.2 Nematolebias whitei
AAAAAAAAAAAAAAAAAAAAAAAAAAAAAAAAAAAAAAAAAAAAAAACTTCTAAAGAAAATAGAAAACAGAAGACCAGGATCAAGAATCATAGCAGCCTCCACAAACACTGGCCTGTTTAGGATCTCCATAAAAAAAAAAAAGGTGACTAAACTGACAAAGCTTATGGTTCTTGGTCATCGCTTCTATCCACCAGCTCCTAATGTCAGGGTTTTTTCAGGTCTAGAGTAGAACTGTCATTGTTTTCCTTCTTGTATTGCCTGCATACACTGTGACCCCATCACTCTTACGCCTGCTTACTAGGCTCACAGCCAGACAATCGGGCCAGCCCAGTGGCCTAACCCTGTCTAGGCTTTATCTGCTATAACAAGCAGAGAGTGGGGGAAAAGGAACATCCTTGGCAACACAAACCAGAAAGCCTATTAAATGGTTCTGGATTAAGGCCAGATATTATTAGCAATGACTTCTCATATTTTTTTGCAGCCTCTGCTCTGTAGACTGTGATGTGTTGTGAATTATGCACTGTGAGTGAACCTTCATATTATTGTGATTGCATCACATGAAGCCTGTAATAATGGCTGCAGCTTTATAGTGTTCCAAACGCTGCTGCCTAACGCTTTGATTTAGTGTCCATCCTTCCAACTGCAGGAAGAAACTTGTTTTTGAAGAGTCCTATTGAGGCCTTTCGCTCACAGCTGCTTTCTCCCAAGCTGCGTCCAAGTTGTCAGTAAAAGTACTCGCAAATAAACTGAGGCATAGCATGACGACACAAACTTATGGAAAAAAAATGATAAAATAAACCTTTACAAAACAGATAAAGGAAGCTAGCCATTAAGTTTTCAAGTCCAAAAGTGCTCAAAGCTGAATGCTTGTTAGAGAAAAGGTGGGGGAGGTGTTGCCAAGCTGTCCTTGTTATTCAAGAGCATCATTTGAAAACATTGTCCTCTGCCACATCTATTAGCAGCTCGCTGCACAGAGTCAGAACAGACTCGTTGGTATTCACACACTGGCCAGGCAGGAGCACCACATTGCAAACCTCCTGTGGGAGTGGGAGGTGGGTCATTTCTCCTGGCAGACAGGACAGGTGTGTGTACAGAGGCACAGTCTGCCTGCCTGCCTGCCTCAAGGGCCTTCCTGAACTAGTAAACACTACAGAGTTATGGCGTCCGCACACATGCTGAGGACAAGGCCGGGTCAGCTGGATCTGTTTCCCTGATCAGGGGTGTGCAGATGTGTTTTCTTGTGTGTGATTATGAATTAGAATTTGCAGTGAGATAGCATTATAGAAAACAATAACCATTATTTACACATGACATACCTTTTTTATACATACTTTTTTTCAATTGGTGTGATAGCATGCACATCTGGGTGTGCGTGTTAGCCACGTGGAAGCATCTGGTACAACGCAACTGTGGCTCCAGTGGAACAGTCTCCAGATGTGTTTGTGTGTGTTTTGGCTCTGTTTGATTTTAGACCAACCAGACCAAAAGTAAATAATTTCATTTTCATTTTCTGCTTTCTTGTCATGAAAAGATGGGACATTATGTTTACCCCCATCTTTCTGTAAACTTTTTAAACAATACTTAGTTCTTTTGTAGTGGGGTTTGTGGAAAGTTTCAAACATTTAAATCAATACTTTTTTTTTTTTTTTTTTCAAAACGGAGGTTATTCAAAGAACTATTTACAACAGTAGAAAATGCATTGTTCATACCCTTTCTACACTACTCCACTTAAAAAAAAATCTAAACTTTCTTAATAAAGAATGATTTTATTCTTCTTTCTGCCACATGATAAAATATGCATATTGAAGAGTGCGTTCAAAAACAGATTTAAAGGCATGTGTGCACGCAGCAGCTCTGCATTTAAAGGCCAACCAGATGGACAGTTTAATGACTATGATCAAACTTTGTGGAGATACACTCCTTAACGAGGGATATTTGAGTTAATTCAAAAGCTGCTAACAAAGCCGGCAACATACCACATAATTAAGACATCAACTGCAACAGACTCATAAATATACATTGACTCCTATTTAGCAGTCATGCATAATGCACAGCTGTCGGCAGAGTGAGCAGACTTGATGGCGTACTGACAGAAGATAGATTTTTTTTTTTGACGTTCCCTTTCTCTCTTTTGTTAGGCAGTCAGCTGGTGGATGAGGTGAGGTGGAGTGCTGTTCTCAGAGAAGTTAAATCATGTGGCTTCTCCGCTCCTCTCTGATTCTGTTGGCCATCAGCTTTGGATCATGTGACCCACTCATGTCAGAGCAAGGTGAGTTGTTTCCTAACATTACATTTAAGACATTTATATGTGTTGGAAAATGTAAAGCATAATCAAATGTTTTGTTCTAAGTGCCCGAGTGGTCAGTATTCAGTAGGTTCACCTTGCAATTTCTTGTGGAGTCCTGTTTTTTGTTTGTTTGTTTGTTTGCCCAAAACTAAATCTATCAATAGAGGTCTGTATTCAAATATATCAAATTAATCCAACTACATCCAATTTGATTTTGTGAATATGAATAAATGGCAAATACAAATGGTTATCAAATGTGCTCTAGCCTCACACTCATTTCTATATACAGTATTGTCAGACTTGAATGGTGTATAAAGCTACCACACAACACTGCAAAGCTTTCTAACACACCTCAACTTTAATAAGAAGAAAAACACCTTAAACCATTCCTTTAATGAAAATGTCTTGAGCACATTTTCAATAATCTTTAGATGTTGGAACCCATTCCACCTGATGTCCAAGTCAGTCTCCCTCTTTCCATTACTGCAGACAGAAACCTGATTGTGCCTCCAAGCAGAAAATCAGAAGCAAGAGCAATCCAGGACTTGTCTCTACCAAGACTAAATGAAGAAATCCCGGCTTCCAAATTAGAACCATATCAAAAGCCAGTGATTCCAAAACTGAGATGTGCCTTTGCCCCAGCAGGTCTAAGATTTCCATGTCAAGTTATTCAAGTATTTTTGTAAAACATTATTCTAATGTTATCATTTACCATTTTAGCTTTGTTTTATTTTTATATTACTCCTTTAAGGCAGCTCAGTTGGTAGAGCTGTCGCCTCTTAGCAAGAATGTTGCCAGATTGAATCCCGGCTGGGGACTTTTCTGGGGGCAATTTGTTCTCTCTGTGCATGCATAAGTTTTCTCCAGGTACTTTGGTTTCCTCCCACATACAAAAGCAAAATGTTGCATGTTAGGCTAACTGGTAACTCTAAATTGTCCATAGGTGTGAGTGAGAGAGTGAATGGTTGTTTGTCTAATTTGTCTCCATGTGTCCCTGTGATGGACTGGAGACCTGTCCAGGGTGTCTCCCATCTCTCGCACATTGACTGCTGGACGTGGGCACCGATGCCCCCTATGACCCAAAAATGAAGAAATGGGTAAAGATAATGGATGGATGGATTACCCCTCTATAAATTATTTCCAAGTTGTCATACACGTGTATGAGTCCCTTGGGAAATCTAGAAGGTATTTTGTTGAATGCAGTTTATCTGTATGATGATTTCCTAAGACAAGTTAGTTTTAGACCAGACACAACATAAAAAGAAAGATTCAAAAACTTTTTTTCTTAATATAAATACTTATGCACTCAGTTATTTTGTCGAAGACAAAATAGACACCAGACTCACCTTGGAATGGTGTCCACAAAACTGTGCTGTTAGTGGGTGTCTAGTGGTTAGGAGGAGTTCAAACAATGTACATAGCCAAAGTTCATGGGGTCTCACCACCTACAGGAAGTGCAGTATATTGCTTTGCAAAAATGCAGAAAACTGGATTGAAATATGTTGCATTTCCTGTAGACTCCAATAATATGCCCGTTGCATTGTTGATTGAGCAGAAGACTGAATAAAGAGACTTTGGAGTTTTTTTTTTTTTTTTTTTCAAAAATGTTTGTTCTAGCTGGATGGAAAACACTTACAGTATGTATTGTGTACAACTGTATATTCAATGTAATATTAGTGAACATATTTGGTTGTGTAGACATTTTGAGACCAAGCTAGATGATGACCATTGCATTACACTAGATATTGGGTTACATTCAAATCCAAGTCCAAGTCAGAGTCTAGACTGGAGTCACTGGCTCATTTTGCATCCCATCAAATTTTGAAGCACAGCTCATTGTCAGTGTCAAGCCCAAAGTGTAAGAGATTGTAAGACACCTTAAAGCAGGGGGTCAAACCAACTTACAAAAGGGGGCCAAAATGAAAACCTTTTTCAAACTAAGGGCTGGTTTCAGAATCTACATCAACTCAAGTTAGATATCCAACATCTTGGCTGCAGGTTCCTCAACAAGAGTTTGATTGGTCTCATTTGATGTTCTCTATTGTACGTTTGACATCATAATTAAAGATTACTGAAAAAAAAAAGTGATATAAGTATTTTACATTTAAAATAACATCTTGGGGGCCATATAAGATGTCAACGAGGGCCACATGTGCCTCCTGGGCCTTGAGTTTGACACATATGCCTTAAAGTGTAAGACCTTACAATTTAAAGTGGAGACAGTCAGAGGAGGGCTCACTGGGTAGATTCATATTCATGCAGTGGGATGGCATCGCCTTCTGGTCAGATTGGGCACTGAATGACAAGTTATCCAGGCCGTGGGAGGCTGGAGTTTAACCATGGCCTTGGTAAAACCAGGCTTGAGAGTTCACTAAACAAGTCAAAGGTAAGCAGTTATAAAACTGCTTCACTTTTTTTTCTAACTGTTGATATATGTTATGTTATGTTTTTAATTTTACTTTATTTGTGGGTGTACACAGGCCTTATGTCTTACGTAATGTTCTCATTTTTACTTCATTTTTGCTTTATTTTACTTTATTACTATTCACACCTTATGTAAAAGCAAATTCCTAGTTTGTGAACCTCATTCATTGACATGGCAATAATAAACTAATTCTGATATTCTTTTATTTAGATTTTGTTTTAATTTATTTTATTTTTAAAACAACAAAGTGTCCCTCTTAGTATTTTGTAAACCATGTTGCTGAGCATGAGGCAACTATTCTGATGTATTTTAAGTATGTTTTAACCATTTTTAACAGGAATCACACAGCATCATGATAAACTAGCAAATTATTGTTGTCATGCACTATAAGAGATGGAAATGAATCATGTGATTATGTGTCCAAAAAACTTTTTGGGTACTATAGGAGACTATGAGGTAGATCCAGAACATGTTGGAGAGAATGCATTTCTGGATTATAATGAGCATAATAGCCTATAGCCCATATACATCTTTCTTAGTTAACTTTTTTTTTTTTTTTCTTCTCCTAACTCTGCAGGGCCACACAAACTAGCTGATATATGTTGATAGATGACTTTAAATTTTATTGGGCAAGTGTACTGATCAGAGAACAACAAATTAGAGGTTTTGTGGCTGAAACCGATGCTGATTTTTAGATACATGTACAGTCAGTGATTGATTTATCAATCAATGACTCAAGAGCTGAAGCTGAATTCAGTATAATAGTTTGATAAGAAATTCCTGTAACATTCATTTCAGCTTCAGCTGTAGAGTCTGACAATTCAAGGATTAATTTAGTGGTGAATTATCTATAAAGTGTGTTACCTTGTTAATGGTCAGTAACCAGACTTGGTGCTCCCAAATTTAGTGAGTACAAATATAAAAGTTGACAGTGGAGACACTCATCACACTGATTTTGCTCACCCACTCCAACTACAGAAGCTTGATTTGTTTCCTTTAATTTAAATTTAATTCAGTTCAGTTTATTTATATAGCGCCAAGTCACTTCCTTTAGCAGAACCAGGCTCAGGACAAGCGACCATCTGCTTCGACTGGCTGGGTTTGAGAGGAACAGATACACAATGGAAGGTCAAGAATCACATGTTAAGATAGAAATAGTATCAAATGAAAACTATTCAATTTTAGCAAATCATTTAAGGAAATGAGCTCAGTTTGTCCTTTAGTAGTCTAAGGTTAAGACAGCATGACAAGCCAACCCTAACTATAGGATTCATCAAAAAGGAAAGTCTTAACCCCAGTCTTAAAACTGGACAATGTGTCAGCCTCATGGACATAAACTGGAAGTTGGTTCCACAAGAGAGGAGCCTGATAACTCAAAGATCTTCCTCCCATTCTGCTTTTGGAAACTCTAGGAAACGTGACTAACCCTGCTGTTTGAAAGCAAAGTGCTCTGTTGGGAAAATATAGAACAATAAGATATCAAATATAAGATGGAGCTAGGGTGTTGAGAGCTTTGTAGGTTAGAAGTAATATTTTGACTTTCTGTACACATTACACTTTACTAGTCTTCAAAAAAGAAAAGGGGAAACAGTGTTCGGAAGTACTTGTGTCAGTCTGTGATAGTCAACAGTAGAAACAGTATTCAGCACATAATGTTTCAGCAACCCCTTTAAATATGTCTTGAAGGATGCTCTTTGAACATAATTTGTTGACAGACAATAAACTTGTTCTCACAACAGGCCCTATAACTTTATACAACTCTGGACTGACATTTAAGATACAAAGCTGTAATGCCCGGCTAAGTTTACAAGCCCCAAATTGAAAAGTGGTTATGCAGAGGTGAGAGAAGATGGGCATGGGATTGGAAAGTTGCAGGTTCAACTCCCAGTACCATCAACATCAAAATGTCGGTGGAAAAGGTGAGCACCCACACCTGCCTCCATCCTCACTTGCCCCACTCTGGGCCCTGAGCAAGGTCCTTAACCCCCACCATCTGCTCCCAAAAACAGGTCTCTCTTGAAAATGAGTTCTCAAGACTCAATGAGGCAACCTGTATAAATAGAGTAAATGGAAAAAAAAAGTTCCAAGCACCTTTTAATTTTTTTTAGATTTGAGTTTTCATGCCTAAGCTGTATCATTGTGACAGTGTTCCATATGTGATCGAGCATTATCAGTCTGTGTGTGCCATGTTGTCTAAAGCTGCACTGAAAACCATGTAATTAGGGCTCAGGCAGTTGTCGGTGGCCATGTGGTTCAGACATAAGCAAAGAAGCGCATGTGTTTACCATGTGCGGTTGTGTTCCTCTTCACTAACCATCAGTCATTTTGGGGGTTGTATACTTTTACAGAAGAAAAAATGCTTTTCATGTTTTTGGGTGTTCCTATCTAAATCACACCTCAAAAATATTGGCTGTTGGTGTTTTGGAGTAATTGTGCATATTTTATGATTTGTGCAAAGGTGTGTGTGTGTGTGTGTGTGTGGTGTCTGTCTGTGAGACAAGACACAAAAATAGACAACCCAGGAATCAAGGAGGCAGACAGGCAAAGATATATTTCTTTTGTTTTTTTGTTTTATTTATTTATTTTTGCTCTGAACAGCCATTCACCCTCATCTCACAGTGTTCTCAGGGGCTTGTTGTGTGACACCTTGGGGGTTGGTATGGTGTGTGTGTGTGTGTGTGTGGGGGGGGGGGGGGGGGGTAGTTAGCGATTGTTTTTAACTTGTGCAGCTCAGAAAAGAGTTTTGTGGAGGAGGTGGTGCCCCTTGGGAGACCCTAGTTGGAGTATTTCAGATGAGACTGAGTCAGCTGGCAGTTCCCCCAAGTCTTCCCCTTCAGTGGTTGGAAAAAAAAGCAGAAAAAGTGGTTTCTCAAGTGCTGCTATGGCTCTTTGTCACTGCAACCATCACATATGCATTATCCCCATCCCTCCAGTCCATCCAAACTCAGATTTGCAAGTTAATTGGCTGACTTAATAGTTGGGAAAAATGTTTTAGTAAAATTAATGTTGAAGAACTAAGTTGGATGATAATATTTCAGTTCCACTGCATATTAGACTGTCTGCACAGTAGAAGAGGAAAAAACAAAACAAAAAAAAAAACAACTTTGTATTGATTCATGTTTTTTAATGATTTCCTCCTGACTTTGTCCTGGCTACAGCATGTTGGGAATTCTCTACGGCCAATGAATTTCAATAGCCTCATTTACACAGGAGTTAAAGGTAGTAAGAATTCATACAAAAGAAGAAAAAAAATAAGTAAACCATTTATTACAGAATCGGGTTAAAGTCTTTGTAAAGCAGCATTAAAACTTGGATGAACATACAAAGGCCACTTCTATAGAATTAGGCTTCAAATATGTACAAACACAAACCAATTTGTCAGCTTGTGATAAGTAAGTGCATCATCATTAGAGGTTTTCAGTATTGGAGCATCAAGTCAGACAAGAGAGAAAATGAGTTTGACCCCATTTATAGTGGGATGTTCATGCATCATATCTATATCTAGCAAAAGGTAATAAAACTACCCAATGTAAAATAGCCATTGTAGCAAAGCGTTTTATTGGCTATCCCCTCCCCATGCCAAAATGTATTCATCGTTTTATTCATCTCTTTTGAAAGTGTGTTTTAAATCTTGAAAGTTGAAAAGGAAGCGACAATAACAAATTCCCTATTAAAATAAATAAATAAGAAGCATTAATTTAAAATGTTCACCATTATGTGGACCTTATTATATATTGTTGGTATGATTTTACCACACATGAACAAACACATTATTATAAAGTTGTTAATGTTTTGTGGTTTAGTGCTGGCCATGAAGCAGACAGATACTGTGTTTAGTGCAGTGATCCTCATTTAGAGGATGCACAGACTCTTCAGATTAGTTTTATTACAGTGCTCTCCACAATCATCCTCCTGTCACTTAACATGTAAAGTATTGATTTGGTTTATTTTAAAATAAAACTTGTGAACTATGTGACGCAAAAGCAACATTTTGGAGCAAAAGTCTCAAAATTTTGGTTCTGTGAAAATATTGTGAAGAGTTAATTTATTTATAGAACTTTTTTTTTTTTTTTTTTTACAACTTCAATTGGGAGAAATAGACTTAAGTTACACGTTGACTAAATAATAGCTAATCCAAGTGGAGTCAAAGTGAATTGCTGCCATTATACAACGCCCAGTCTAAAACTTTGCTCAATACTTCATGCAATCTTTACATGGCGTAGATTTTATACATTGCATAGCATTCTATGATAATGTGCTATTTCAAATGATGACATGTGTAGCACTTCAGCTTAAACTTGTACATTTCTGTCAAGCATGTAACATTGTTTTTGTTGTAAGAACCATGTACTGCCAAACTAATAGTGGTGTAAAAGGTTAATAAAATAGTATTCACATACATTGCTATGTATTTTTGAGATTGGAGTTATTTTAAAATTATATCAATCCACTTTGTTGTTTCCAGTGATTTAAATAATTAGCTAATTAATCAGTTATTAAATTTCAAATCACAAATTCAGTTTTAATGATCATTTTATTCAACTTTCGTGTTTAAGTCTACATAAAAAAAAACAAAAAACTTAATGACTTTGCAATTATACATTTTCTATATACCGTATGTTCTTAAATATATTGCACCAATTACCATACCAGTATACCTCTGTATAAAAATCATGGTCAGTAAAAAACTATATTTTCAATTAATACAATTTTTAATTTTTATTGTATATCAATGAGGGCAGCACGGTGGCGCAACTGGCAGAGCTGCTGCCTCTCAGCGAGCAGGTCCTTGGTTCAAACCCCGGTCCAGGGGCCTTTCTGGGTGGAGTTTGCATGTTCTCTCCGTGCATGCGTGGGTTTTCTCCGGGTGCTCCGGTTTCCTCCCACAGACCAAAAACATGCATGTTAGGCTGATTGATAACTCTAAATTGTCCCTAGGTGTGAGTGAGAGAGTGAATGGTTGTTTGTCTCTTTGTGGCCCCGTGATGGACTTGCGACCCGTCCAGGGTGTACCCCGCCCCTCGCACAGTGATTGCTGGACATGGGCACCAGCGACCCCCGTGACCCAAAAATGGAATAAGCGGGTAAAGATAATGGATGGATGGATGTATATCAATGATGTTTAGGTGAATTTCATTCTTATCTGATGACCGTATTCAGATTCATTTAGCAACGTGTACTTTATATGCACACGTAAACACATTAGATGGCAGGCATTATGCACAACAATGTAATCTTGTTTGTCCGAGCTCACTGATGTGAAAAGCTTGTAAATGTGTGCATGAGTCAGTCTGTATCCACGTGAGCTTGTGTGTGCAAACTGAAAGTATGCCAGAGGCATACAAGAGGAAAAAATGAGCTCAACCCTATGAAAAGCTGCATTTCACATCTTTCCACTCCTCTCTACTGCAGTTTTATCTCTGGAAAGTAACCAGGAATGTTCTCTGTTGTCAGTTCCTGTAGCTCAAAAGGGCAAGTCAGATTCACTGTCTCAAACCCTTCTTTTCATCACAATCTCAAATTGTTGACCTAGACTCTATTTATTGTTCTTTGTCGCCTCACATGCCCTTCTCCTCTCGCTGTGTTGCATGGCTTTAATAGATCCAGGACTTGAAGACTTTTCCGTTTACTCTGATTTTCTGCTGAGCAGCAGCCTAGTCCAATTATCTCGGAATGCCACGTTGTAAGGCTTATTGAATAACTCCATGCAGCCTCTTATTCCAAAACACACAGCACTGACTCTGAAACTGTAAACACACTTATAACCTCATTCCTACTAATGAAAGCACTGTGCAAATTTTTTTTTTTCTTCTTGATGTTGAACTGTAATTATATATAAGGCCTGACCACAACAAGTCTCTGGTAGATAGGCAGTTGATGTTTTAAACTTTGTGTGCTTGTTACATATAAGTGAAAACTATAAATGTGCCATTTCGCACTAAATGGCAGCTGAGTGGTGTATGTGTGTTCAGTTGGAAAGCACAACGTATATCTGAGTTTTATAGCATCAGAAAACAAATTCAACGTTCAAACTTTTCAGATGTGTGCTTATTTGACTCGTTTAACCAGTACATCATCCAAGCTAAATGTGCATCCAAATTAGTTTTTCATCTTTCTGAAGATGTGATATTTAGAGTTTTGGCAGGATGGGAGATGTTAGACAACACTCAGCAGTACACTGCATGGCTGCCAGTGTAGTATCATTATTTATTTGGCAAGACTTTTAACGCATCCCATCAAAGAGGAAATCATCTCAGCCAAAATGGTCCAATCTCTTTAAGGCTACACACAGCTACTAGCAGGATCCTGGAAAAGCCCTCATACTTTGTGCTAATTAGCTTGTCAACAAGCAGGAGCTGTCCTTTAATCACAGCTTGGGAGAAAATGGGGTTCAAGTCATGCTGTGCATCCTCTGCCATTTTTCTAAATTCCTGAAAATGAAAAATGTAATTTAAACTATGATTGACCCTGTAGGTTTTGCTAATATAGGACATGTTTCCAAGTAGTTTTATAATGATTGTTGGTACTTCATCAAATTTCAGTTTGATTTGACTCTCATATTTGAAAAATAAAAAAGCAGGGAGTTTACATAAATGTGATTACCATTTAAAAAAAAAAGAAAAAAAAAAGATCTACTGTGGCCGATCTGAGCAAAATGGTGCTTTTTTTGGTCTATTCTGTTACAGTGATACCTGAAAAAAGGTGAGACATGCAAGGCACATAGTAACCACTCTGTTTTTGACTACATTAAGAAATAAAACAGAGGAGGAAAAGTTGATTTGTGTTCCTTCAATACAAGGCAAAGTTGCATAGCTGATATTGACAAAATACTACCCGTGATCCATCCGTACATTTATTAACTGCTGGTTTGGACTTATTGCTGATCTGAACTACCACAATATTTGTGGACTACCTGAAACTTACCATTTCATTTTTTGTTACACTATATGAACAAAAGTGTTTGGCTACACATGTTTATTGCTTTATTCAGATGTTTCATGGTTTGGGTTAAGTTGCTATCTCCAGTCATGACCATTTTAATGCTGTAGCATAGCAAGACATATTTTGACAATGTTATTCTTCCAACTCAGTGAGAACACATTAGAAAAAGCCTTTTTCTGTAGCAACATGATGCACGCCATACACAAAGCAATGACTTTAAATACAGGGTTTGATTAGTACCTGGACTGGACCATGCAGAGCCCTAACCTCAGCACCAATGAACAACTTTGGAATGAAGTGGAATGTATGCTGCCAGACTTTCTTGTTCTATCTCAGAATCTGATCTTATAAATGTTTTACAAGCATGAGCACATTGTTTCACAGGAAAAACCCAACATCTTGAGGAAATCCTTTGAAAATGAGTACAAGCTCTCGTATGGTCCCTTTAGATATGTATGTGTTGGAGCATTTTGTGTGTCTTGGCTTTTGAATGCAAATTATATGTTTGAACAAAATTACACAAATACAAAAAGTTGGTTAGCTGATGCCAGTTTTGCTTGTTTTTGTCATGCTAGTTTTTGTTTATGCATTTTAGCTACAAGATTTGTGAAATACTGTATGTCTTAGCCTACAAAATGTTTATACTAGCAAATTGATGTTCATATTTTACCCACATATTGAAAAAAGGAATATGAAATGCCGTTTCCTCTGAATGCAGGTAAAACGTTGTGAACCGATTCTCTTAGATAAAATCCTATGATCTTTTCCAGTCCACGATTAGTTATTCAGTTATTTAACTGATAAGATCCTCTGTCTTTATTTTTATTTATGTATGTGTTACAGTTTATTGTATTGATGCAAGCAATGATGCTAAATGCTAAGCTCAATAGCAATAATGCAGAAAATAGCTTTTCAAGCTAAAAATGGTAATGTAGGGACACCAGCATTTTTGAGAAACTTATCTGAGGTGAAATGATCAATATGGAACATTTTTATATTTTAAAAAAGCAGTTACACTTAAAAAACTGTTTATTTCTTGGATTATCATAATGATCCATTTAGATCTGTTCTTCTCAGATATCAAAATCATAGCCCATAGTGCTTCCCTGTGTATTTCAGCTTGTTGTCTCATATCGTATACTATTTTTATTTATTTTAGTTTTCTCTCTTCCCTCCTCTGCTGTCAAGCGTTCTGTCTGGCTACTCTCCACCTTTTCACCATCCTGCCCCCTTGCCTGCAGCCAGACTATGCCTGTTTCAAGCAATACCTTCATCTTCATTTTGACAGATGGAAATAAAATGGCAAAGAGAAAATAAACAAACCAAAAAAAGTAATAGGGGGGAAAAAAATACAAGAAAGCAGAGTAAATAGAACTGAAAAATAAATCTTACCACGTGCCAATCATACACATACTTATTTTAGGTTTGGTCAAGAGATTGAGATGAGCTTGTGAGGTTGTACAAAGTTCAATGGAGTATGGAAGGACACAGGGGATTTCAAACCTATAGTTGATGCTTTTTCCCTCAGAAGCATCATTAAAAGGGCATGTGCTAAATCATTTAAAATAATGTAGAGTAACAATTTATAATACATCAGTATGTTATAAAATGATCAGCTGAATGAAAGCAGACCAGCCAACGTGAAATCGTTGTGGCTGTTCGTCATCTTGTCTGACCTTCTTTCCGCTTTTCCTTCTTCAGGGGTCACCACAGCGAGTCATTTTCCTCCATCTCACTCTGTCCTCTGCATCCTCTCTCCTCACTCCACCTCCATGTCCTCTCTAACTGCATCCATACATCTTCTATTTGGCCTTCTTCTTTGTCTTTTTCCTAGCAACTACATTTCTAACATCCTTCTACCAATATACCAACTGTCCCTGCTCTGGACGTGTCCAAACCATCTCAGTCTGGCCTCTCTAACACTAATAAAACTACCTGTGACTACAAATTACTTTTTTTGCTATACAAATATACAGTAACTCATTAAAAGCCAACACAGTGGTTCAAATCCTGGTCCGGGGTCCTTTCTGGGTGGAGTTTGCATGTTCTCTCCGTGCATGCGTTGGTTTTCTCCGGATACTCCAGTTTCCTCCCACAGACCAAAAACTTACATATTCGGCTGATTGGTAACTCTAAAATGTCCCTAGGTGTGAATGAGAGTGTGAATAGTTGTTTGTCTCATTTGTCTTTATGTGTCCCTGTGATGGACTAGCGACATGTCCAGGGTGTCTCCCACTATCGCACAGTGACTGCTGGATATCGGCACCAGTGACCCCTGCGACCCAAACAGTGATAGGTGGGTAAAAAATAATGGAAGGCTGAATAGACTTTAACAGTAATGCAGTATAACTACCATTAAAAACATTCAATAAAACATTAAAAATGGATAAAAAAGCACACATTTTAACTGTTACTATCTTTTTTTTTTTGTTTGTTTGCATTGCTTTGCCATTTAAATAACATTATTCATTCTAGGTGAGTTTTGACCAGGACTTTGTTGTTCTCTGAAGCCATGCAGACTGTCTTTTGTTGTTGCTTGAAAACATACATCTTTGCACTGTAACACGAAGGCATCAATCTTAGCTACAAGGAAACCAACTAGAATCACTTCTTGCACAACCAATTCCATGTTCAGGTTGCTCATAATTCATTAAAAGCTACAGATTTCTAAATGTGAATGTGAAAACCCTATGGCTTTTTAGATATTGTATTTTCTAATAAACTTACTAAGTTTCTCCTCTGCATTTGACCCATCACACATGAGAGATGCCTAAGTGGAGCAGCGAGCAGCTATGTAAGCACTGGGGAGCAGTTAATGAATAGATGTCTTGCTCAATGACACCATGACATATGGACAAGGCAGGGATTTGAATTAGCAAGTTTCTGGGCTCAAGTCAGTTGCCCTACCACTGTGCTACCCAAATGTCTAAAAAGCGTATAGTTAGTGTGCTCGTGGAGCAGCTGCTTAAAAGACAATGTTTGGTGAAACATTAAATACACCACCATCATGTGGTATTTAGTGACCCATTTCTGCCATAATGCATATTTGGAGAATAAATTATACAAAGTACAATGTTAAATTAGTGATCAAATGAATTCATTCACAAAATTATCTATCTATCTATCTATCTATCTATCTATCTATCTATCTATCTATCTATCTATCTATCTATCTATCTATCTATCTATCTATCTATCTATCTATCTATCTATCTATCTATCTATCTATCTATCTATCTATCTATCTATCTATCTATCTATCTATCTATC
>NC_056516.1:20432637-20450627 GCF_014905685.2 Nematolebias whitei
TGTCTGTCTGTCTGTCTGTCTGTCTGTCTGTCTGTCTGTCTGTCTGTCTGTCTGTCTGTCTGTGTGTGTGTGTGTGTATTACAGCATAAGAGGATTAGTGTTGCTCAGGGATGTGCAAATTCAAAATGTGTGTTGCTGAAAACACCAATCGTGTACCAACAGTTAAATATTCAAATTTTAGAGTTAAAAAAAAAAGTTTTATAATTTCCTGTCACTAAACACCAGTCTGTTTGAAGAACCACATTTTAGAGAGACACCATGAATGTTTTGTTTCTATGACAGCAGGTCTGACACAAAAGCACAGGATCATCACAAACAGCCTCCATTTAAAAGTCAATAATTGACATGAGCACAAACTCTTCATAAATCTAAATATAAAAGGCTTTAATGAAAATAACTAAAGGGAAAACTTGACACAGGTATGTTAAGACAGGAAAGGTCAGGTAACACCTATGACCACCTCCTCCATATGTTACTTAGAAGTGACGCCCAGTGCATTCTGTTTAATCTTTTAGGTTTCTTTCAACAATATAAATGTTATCCATTCATTAGTATATGCTTATGGAAAGCAATAAACAAACCAAATACTTTTGACAGACAGAATGGAAAAAAAAAACTATTCTTACTTTGCTTTGAAATACTATTATTGCTATTGTGAAACCAAGACATACAGACAAATAAAGGTGTACTAAAAAGTGGAAATAATAAAAAGGATCTCATTTTTTTAAATTTCCCTGAGCATATTGAATTTATATTTTCAATTTAAATTTTCTGAACAGTGCCTTTAACGTGTCTGGTTTAAAACAATAACAAATGCAGTAGCCTACCAGGAAGTCGTTGAATGCTTTCTTCATCTTCCATTGGCTCAATTTGACTAACCTGTTTAAATAAAGGTTGAGATTTGAGTTATTTTAAATAACTAAATACGTTAAAAGATCTAACATATATGCTAAACGAACACTAAACAAACGCTAAACAATACACTAAATGATCAAAGATATACGCTAAACAAAGACTAAACAATACGCTAAAAGATCTAAGATATGCCAAACAAACATTAAACAATACACTAAAAGATCGATATACGCTAAACACTAATAATGTAATATAATATGTTATGTTAAAATGTAAATATACTTGTAGTATTATACTATATTATTGTTTGAAATTTACGGCAAATAAGACAGTATCTACCAATCAGCACTGAGATAATAATGATTTAGGATGTTTTTAATGAAGCTCCAGCTCAAATATTGTTTTATTTTTTTTATGTTTTGGGTTGTTTGTGAACACACTTCTATATTCTCAGAAAAATGTGAAACTATATGGGGAAAAAAAAAAACACTCTTCTTAGTCTGATGTCTTGCTCAGGGCCATGGTCCTTGGCCCCAAAGAGATCAATTAACTGTGGATCAGAGTGATTCACATAGTTCATGCCTACCTGTGCAACTCTGTTTCCCCCCCACCCTCCAAACATCTCACATCTCCACCCCCTGCCGTCGAGGCAGGCCGCTCTGACAGGCAACACTCTACTCAGCAACCTCCCCTGACAGGGTGAGAACATATCCATCAAAACGAGGCTGTGCGACAGACAAGCGGGGTGCGAGACAACCTGTCAGATCAGGTTGTGTTCCACTCTGCCCAGCTTTGCCCTCATTTCATCTTGCTGTCTGTGTTTTATACTTCTTTTAACTGTCTTTCACCCCCACAAGCACATTCTCTCGTTCTTTCAGATAAATATTTCAGTTTTACCTCAAATGTATGTTTGAAGATTGCGCTTTTCTAGCTCACAGAAACTCTGTCCATTTCACTGAGCAAGATGTGCCTTGGGTGTTCTTCTGTGACTTCTTTACATCTCATGACTGTCTTACATGTCAGGGTTTTAGCCTTGCTGCTACTTTTACCTTTGTCCCCACGTGTAACAATCTGTGCTATTCCTTTATTCCCTCAGGTGTACAATGTCCACCTTTACAAGTGCCTGATTGGAGGTTTCCTCAAATGGCCAGGGACAACATTACTGGTAATTAAAAAAAAAAAAAAGACAAGTTTGAGTAGTGATTTTTTTTATTGAGTTTTATTTGCCGGATGCTGAAGTTTCTTTCATTGCCAGGTTTTAATCTGGTGAGGCAATTCTCCCTGCTCCAGGACACAAATGTCAAGAAGATCCGAAGCCCTCGAGGTCCAGTCATCCTACGCCTGGGCAAGACGGCACTCTTGCGCCCCAGCGAGTAAGTTGGCTGTACATCTCCCTGTCTCTCGCTCTTGTTGCTTTGCTTTTTCATGCAACACCTACAGAAATAAAGACAGAAAAACAAACATTCGAAGCATGTTTTGTACAAATTTAGGTAGGAGGGAATGAATTGCATGCAACAAGGGAATACAAGTAACGTTTTATGCAGAGTTTGTTGTTCTACTTTGACCTAGGTTGACAGCGCTTTCTATTTTTTGCATGTCTGAATAAAAGCAGAGTCAGAGATCTGTTCACCCACTGAACCTTTTTCCTCAATACGTCAGTGCTGTCTAGTGCATGTTGCATAAAAATAAGGCAGACACCAGTCGACGTGTGCAATATTTGTCAATTTCTGATTGCATTTCCCGAACCAACTAATTTCTCTCATCACTGACACTGCCTTGTAAAACCAGACACTTAACAGCTTTTTGGCTTTCTGGTTTTAACCGCATGTACTTATTATAAGTAGCACTTATAATGAAATGTCATGCTGGTACGCCTGAGTAGTAGCTGTAGGAGTGATTTCCTAATTAGAAGGCATGATGCAGATGCCAGCAAAAAAGTGCATAATTACGATAGTTGGAATTAAATAGCTTCATTTGAGAGTTTGTTCTGAACTTGTTTTTGGACTAAAGTAAAATCCCAGATCCAATAGTTTCCTTGCACATGTGCAATTATGGCTTTGTGTTATTTTTGGTCATGTTATTTTATTAAACAGCAGTCGGGTGTTGATTGTGCTTGATCTTTTGTGATGATTGCTTATTAGGGCTCTGTGCCTTACATTTGTTTCTTCTCTGTTTTTAGTCTGCAGTTGTGAATCCATGCAACACTTTCTCAGTAATAAAGCAGTTTTCTTTGTCAGAACTTGCCAAATGGGTCAGCCCAGAGCTCAGAGTATTTTATCACTCTGTCTCTTGTTGTAATATTTAGGCTCCCTTGAAGATAAATCTGCCCACAGAACAAGCTTTTTGTTTGGAAAGTTTTGCCCTAAAAGAGTCACAAGCATTGTTTGTCACAGTTGCAGTTTTATTTTATTTTTTTCTTATTAAACAAAAAATTAAATAAATGAATAATAAATGGTCAACTTAGGAAATCAGCATTTGTTTAGTCAAAGAATAACACTGAAGACACTTTTGTTTAGTTGCAAACCATGCCAAGAAAAACAGGAACAACACTGAACATTTTTTACTCAGTTCCCAGAATTGATTTATGTTAGGGTACAGCTTTCATTGAAATGTTGGTGCCTCCAAGAACTTTGCTGTCAGTTTTATCAGTGAAGCATGCTACTGGGTGACATGCTGGACTCAGAAAGGGAATAATCAATGTTAGAAATCCATCTCACCTGTCAGCAGCCTTTCATTCTTTGTATTTCTATATTTATAGAGCAGAATTCACTGAATTCATTACACTTTTGTCTGGTGGACTTTAGAATATCTTTACTAATTTGCTTTGTCCTTGCTTTTCTTCCTAAACCCCATAAATAATAATAATAATAATATTTAAAGAAAATCTGGTCTGTTATTGAGTTATGCCAAAAAAATTCAAAACAGGTCAAATGTATGATATACACAAAATAAATACCATGAAAAAAAAAACACAATAAAAAAACAGAATCATGATCCATGAATAAAGTGTGCATCTTCCATTAAAATGAAGATGCAAAATAAAAAAAGCACAAACCAAATGTAAAACCGCCATTAAATAATATAGTACTAGTAATAATTACCACAATGTTATTGTTCACATGATCAGCTTTTACAACTTTATTTTGCACTTAACTGATCAGGAAGGTCGTTTCACGAATGTGAGGGATACCAGTTGATGATGCCTTACAGTGGGTGTTAATTTGTTGGCTGTTATCAAAAGACCTTTTCAAGAACACCTGAAAAAAACATCTGGAGTGGAAAATAAAATGTGAGGCAAAATTTAAACCAGTGGCGGGCTGTGCATTTTACACCTAGGCATTCAGTGGTGCCCTACCTGAATTTATCCACATTTAGATACCATCATTATGACTCAACGGCTACAGAAGATATCAATAACACACAGAAATGCAAACAATATGGTGCTACATCACAGACAGATATACCATTTAGTTAGAATGAATGCCATTACTGAAGCAAGAAACCCAATAATCACAGTTTAATACAGTCCCTTCAACTGCAGCCACAGCTGTGCCACATACATATTTTCCAAAAGCATCAATGTGGACATAATAAATAGACAACAATATGTTAAAAAATATTATAAAATGCATTTTACTCACCAAAACTATTGTTCATTGATTGAATAGTCCACCAATTCATAGTGTGTCATATATGGGTGTTTATAAGGCACACAGCTACCATTGCTACAATGTGGTATTTCATTTTTGGACTTTTTTTAACATTTGTGCTGCTGAGTCTAAGCCCTACTTGAGGAAATTAGAAACCAGATAATTGCAGGTTAGATTCTGCTTGGAATTAAGCCAGACACAATAATGCATGCTTTCAAACTAAAAGAGAAAGGTAAAATCTTCATCAAAAGATTAAATGCATTCATCATGCTACATTTTTAATATAAAGTTCAAAGCTCAGATTCCAGTCACCCACAGTCATCAAAGAGACTACTCACATTTAAGGAATTGTAACATGGTCTGATGTCATTTTCATTTGGCAGCTTAACGGGTAAAAGAACTACCGTTATGCCTTCCAGAACGTCATAAGTCAGTAGTTCATAAGTTCATAAGTATTTAGAAATGTACCTCTTGTTGTTGACTGTGGAGACTTTGCAGTTGCGGTTTAATGATGACAGTCTGAAAAACAACAGTGAAAACACCATTGTCATAGAAAACCATAGAAAATACTCAATATCGCCATCATCAATTCACTTCAGTTTATTTATATAGCGCCAAATCACAACATAAGTTGTCTCAGGGCACTGTACAAAAACATTTGCATACAAAAAAAAAAAAAAAGCCAATTAGTAAAAGTTCTCTATCTAAGGAAGGAAGCCTGCAGTCTTGTTGAATTTTCACTTCATTGCAGTTTCCCATTCTGAGCAAGCATAAAGGCAACAGTGGAAAGGAAAAACTCACTTTTAAAAAGGAAGAAACCTCCAGTAGAACCTGCTGCAGGACGAGCAGCCATCTGCTTTGACCGGCTGGTGTTTGAGAGAACTGGACTAAGAAACAAACGGACACAGAATGGCAGGTCCAGGTCTAGGTTCAGGTGTACCCCCTATTGGAAGAAAGACTAAAAGCACATCCAACATTTTTCAGTCAGGTCATCTGGACAGTTTATTTTCTTTTTTTTTTTGTGCTGAAATGTTTCTCCTTCAGTCCAGAAGTCTTCATCAGTCAAGGAAACACACAACAAAACTGATTCTTCCCCCAACAGCTTACTCCAAAGTGGAACAAACCAGTTCTGCTTGTGATAAGATGGCCTCTTTGGTACGCCCCCTCCTCCATTGCCGGCCCTCTTCCTTGTTGACAGTCTTGTCAAACTGGTTGAAAACAACAAAGTCCATACAGTTTCAGTCAAAACTGTCCAGATGACCTGACTGAAAAATGTTGGATTGTATACCTGGATTATTGAGCATGGACTTTGTTGTTTTCAACTAAAAGCACATGTTAAGGATGGAAAGGATTACAAATACAAAACAGGTAGAAAAACAAAACAGGAAGAGCAGAGAAAGTAAAGACAGCAGCAGAGTGAATAAATGTGGTTTGATTGTCCTCCTGCAGTCTAACCCTATAGCAGCATAACTAAGGGGTAGTGTAGGAAAACCAAACCAACCCTAACTATAGGATTTATCAGAAAAGAAAAACTTAATCCCTAAAGGTAGACAGTGTGTCAGCTCCAACGCACAGAAACTGGAAGTTGGTTCCAGAAGAGAGGAGCCTGATATCTGAACACTTTGCCTCCTGTTCTGCTTTTGGAAACTCTAGGAACCACAAGTAAACCGGCAGTCTGAGAGTGAAGTGCTCTGTTAGGAAGAGATGGAACAATAACATCTGTAATAGAAGATGGAGCTAGGTTGTTGAGGGCTTTGTAAGTCAGAATGCACTGAGTCCCATAAAAAACCTTGATAAGCATCAATATCAAAAACACTGGCCTCAGACTGGAGATCATATTCTCATTCTGTTGTGTCATGGTCTTCTACCTAATACCTCATTGCATTTTCTTGGTCCATCATACCTACAATTGTATTAAAAAAACTAAAAAAAAAAAAATAATAACTGTGCCAATACCTCAAAAATACAGTTAATAAATTGATTTGGACATTGATTTTGAGGATCCACATCAACAATGATGCAGATGTGTGCACATCTGTTTGGCTGTAAGCTCATGTATGTTTTACTATACAACTCACTCTGTATTTATTTTATTTTTCTGCTCCAGCATGTACTGTACACATCATTTGTAAAACTGCTTAATAAATAGCTTCCTTCCAGCTAAAGGTATCTGTCACTCAAGCAGCTTTCTAATTCATCAGTGTCTGGGTTTGAGTGAAGTGTTAGACATGTGTTCTGTAATTGGAAGGCTGCATTTTGCTTCATATTTGAAGCTAATCCATTCTCTTAATATGAGCTAATCCAAAAGACTGACAGACTGATAATATGTGTCTGTCAACTCGGCCAGCTGTCTGGTTATGGTAAAATGGACAGTGGTTTCATCGAATCACACAATGTTTTGTTCTGGTAAAAAATAACATTTGGCTGTTTTAGGGTTATTTCTTTTTATCCACATGCAGAGTGTTTAAGTATCAGGGTAGGTTAATGACAGTTCGTGACTTAATTGAAATACACTTCACAAATAATTATAATTGAGACTTTACAGTTAAGTTGATTCTAAGCTGTTGATCCTTGTAAACACATGATATCTTTATGAGCAACTGAAAGTATTGGCTGTGTGCTAAAATGCTCCTCTCATAAATGAAAAAATATATACATAATAAAACAAAAATATAATAGATTAAAACAAAACATTAAAAAAGAAAATGTGATTATTTTTTGGAGAGTTAACACATCTGACTGACTCAGGATAAGAGTCAGTAAGAGAAACACTTGTAACGATGTATTTCAGCTTTAGGGATAATCACGCTTCTTGTTGGAGTCAAACTTGTCGAATGAAGTCCGACAGACTGCTGAATGCAAAATTTCTTCTTCCACTAAACTGTTTACATATTGTTTAAATTATAAAAAATTTAAAATAGCACAAAAAAAAAATAAAAATAAAAAAAGATGCCACAAGGGCAAAAACAAGACGTAGCATTTGTCAGTTAGAGCTTGAAACGCTTCCCTTTCTTTCAAGTGTCAGCTGCTTGCTGTTTAAAATTCCTTCCGGTTAGTAATGAATTATACACGCAGAGACAGAAATCCCTGAAAGCAATTGATTCCAGCACACTTAGAAGTCTGCGTACAGGTGCCTGGTTGCCTCCCCAGTTGATATTCCAGTCCTAAACAAGAGATTTGTCTTTTTAACATCAAATTTCCTTTCTTTCCTGCCTCCTGGTTTACACTGATTTCCCTTTTGCCTCGGCCTTGACTTCTTTCTTTCTTTCTTTATTTTAAACACGAGAGGCATATACTAGAAGTGGTATTTTCCATACAAAGTATTTTTTTTTTCCAGCAGTAAACTTGTGTTTTATGTATGTTTTGTTTCTGTGTGGTTCATATTTTCAACAAACTTTAACATAACAGATAAAGTTAGAATCTTTCCAACTTTAGTCAATTTTATGAGTGGTTTTGTGCCCCGCAGTTCATTTTGCTGATCAATAGCAAAACATCTTTGCTCCATCATGATATATATATATATATATATATATATATATATATATATCCATCTGTCTGTAATTGTTTATGTCACCTTTGTTTCTTTCTTTCTTCCTTCTTTAAATGATGCATCAGCATAGATTAATGTTTAAAGTCAAATCCTTGTGAGTTTTCTGTACTGGTTTCTTGATTTTATATAGTAGTTATATCTTCATCTCTATCTTTCTTGGTCCGTTTCCCCCCACCTTTTTTTTTTTTTTTTTCACTCATCCTCCCTTTGTTTTGACATTTTGTAGTTGGCTGTTTTCCCTTGGATCCTACCTCACTCATAAATCAATGTCACCCAACTTCTTGGAGCAGGAGACTTGCTGCCAGCATCTACAATTCTGTGTGTGTGTTCACATGCAAGGATAAAATAGAGCAGGAGAAAGAAATTCAAAACTTTTTATTATTATTATTTTATCACCTACCACCTTGTCAGGAGGCATTTCACAGCTTTTAGTTTTGGACCTTTCATCTTTCAATACATGGACGTACCTCCACTGACCAACTGTAGTGTGGACGTGTGTGTGTGTGTGTGTGTGTGTGTGTGTGTGTGTGTGCATATTCACTTAGTTCAGCTGCCCTTGACCAAAACTGCAGTATGAAAAGTGAAAGAATGTATCTCCTATGAAACTATGAAAAAGAATGCCAGGGGGTCACATGCAAGGGCTTAGCAACGTGTTTATGTCTTCACTAACAAAAAGGAGTGAGGAAAGAAAAAAGATCAATGTGGCCATGTGAGGGCACAAATATTTATAAATATAATGGTAGTGGAAACGAGAATAAAAAATAAAAATAAATGGATTTGGAATATTTTGTCACAAAACCAAGCAGTTGAGCAATTCTTAGAAACTTAGATAAGACTTTTTATTTGATGTGTCGATTTGATATAGGACAATCACAATTTTTTTGTGCTACATTCTTTTGTTGTTGCTTAACCATATCCAGATGAAATATTTATCAAACTTATAAGCAAATTATGAGGGGAAAACAAAACAACAAACAAAAACAGCATCTGAAGCTGGATGGATCACTTTAGTCAAAGTTTGCATTGACAGTTCAAAGTATTTAAATAAACAGTGTTCTAATTAAAAATAGTCCCCGAAAAAAAAAAAAAAAAAAAATTTATATATATATATATATATATATTATGTTAGCTTGTCTTAAGTGAAGTAACAACCTTGAGTGAAACAAACAAAAAAGGTCAAAGTTTAGCAGCTCTACAGACCAGAATATGTGATTTAAAGAAGAAAAAAATCAACAATCAAATCATAATAAAATCAAAATGATATTATCATTTGTATATATTTCACCTGTTGCTTCCTTCTTGGATCACATGGCTTAATGGTGCCCATGTCCAGCAATCACTGTGCGAGGGACGGGGTACACCCTGGACATGTTGCAAGTCCATCACAGGGACACACAGAGACAAACGAGACAAACAACCATTCACTCTCTCACTCACACCTAGAGACGATTTAGAGTTACCAATCAGCCTAACATGCATGTTTTTGGTCTGTGGGAGGAAACCGGAGTCGCCGGAGAAAACCCACACATTCACGGAGAGAACAAGAAAACTTCACCCAGAAAGGCCCCCAGCCGGGATTTGACCCAGCGACCTGTTCGCTGTGAGGCAGCTCTACCATCTGTACCAACATGCCACTCTAAAATGGATAATACAAAAAAACGTTTATAGAAAACAAAAAACATAACGTCATGAGGTGCTTATTAGGATATAAATGTATAAAATACACTTTTAACTTTTTATATATATTTCTTAACATGTAAAATATTACTTTGATGTTTTAAACATTAAAATGCATTTTCCATGAGTCACTGTACCACACACCATATATTGGATTCAATAATACGCTACTACAGATGGCAACGAGAACATTTTATAAGCCACCTATGTATAAATTGTTTTAAATCTGTCAGCATCATAAAAATCATAAAAAATAAATAAATCAAATCAATACTTTTAAAATGAACAGGCTGTTTGGTGTTTGTCCATGGCTGAATTTTCTTTGGCCTCTTCAGTACGGAGCAAAAGTCTTACACCATCCTGGTTTTGTTTTATTATTTAGCTTTCACAGACTCCAGTTTGTTGTTTTGTTGTCATTCCATATATTAGTTTTGGGTTTTATGTTGTTGTTTTCTGACCTGTCTGTATGTCAGACATTGACACCATGTCAGGGATTCAGGTGTAGAAATATACATACATAAATAAAATGCCTCTTCCTTTTAGCTTTTTTGTATATCATCACCAAATAGCAAGCTGTCTAGAACCACTCACTCCTAACAGTACCAGTTTCTGGCTACTTTGAATTTCAGGATTTCTTCAGTTTCCTGTCCTTGCCATTATGGCAGATGTAAAACCCCAAATCTGAAAAAAATGGGATGTCGTGCAAAATGTTAATTAGTACAGAATACATGATTTGCAAACCTCACAAACCCATATCTGTTTTCATAATGGAACACAATAAGCACACCAGATGTTTAAAATGATACATTTTTTAAGATGATTGGGGAATTTTGTGCAGCAAAACATTAAAAAGCACAAAAGATGGCCATGTTCAACAATTTCCTGTGGGCTCAATACAGTTCTGTCTTATCTTATGTGCGCCACTGTGAATGATGATGTAACATGAACACAAGTCACTGTTTTATGTTTTCATTAATACTTTACAAAACATCCCAGCTTTATTTCATTTTTAGGAATATTGTAGCAACTCCAAAACGTTTATTTTATGGTTCTTTCATAGTAATTTGGCTGGTAATTATCTCTCGTTCTGTCACCTTTTACCTGCATTTCACAATATTTTAGTTTGAAGATGGTTTTGTATTATATTTGTATTTGTTTTACTTTTGGATGTTTAAAAAAAGAGTAAGCAATGCACAAATTTAACTGTTAGGAAGGATCCAACAATGTTCAATCAGGTCGTCTGGACAGTTTTTTTTTTTTTATTTCTTTTTTTGTTATTTTAAGAGAGCCCCCCCCCCCCCCCCCCCGCCCCCATCCAAAGGGCTTCATCAGTCTGAGAAGTCACAAACAAACTGTTTTCCCCACTAAGCACTCCCCCCACTGTCCAAATGACCTGACTGAACATTGTTGGATTTCTTTATCTGTATTATTGAGCATGAACCTTAATGTTAGGAAGGATATTAAAAGTTTGTGAAACTATGATTTATGCACTTCTTTAGGCTAGTTCTTGTAATATTGTCTAGTAATAGTAATAGTAATAGTATAACCTAGTAACTTAGGGTAGGAGGCCCTAACTTACCAGAAAGTTAGGACTACTAATTGGCTACAAACAACTGCTAAGTTAATGACCACAAACAATGCAAACATATTCCTGATTTTATTATTTTATATCGCTTACCCCAGGTCCCTCTTGTAAATGAGTCCTTGAGACTCAATGAGACTAACCTGTATAAATAAAGATTGAATGAATTGCACATTTATCTCTACGGGAAACAGAGAATGATGATGATATGTAAATGTTTGTGTTCCAGTGAGGTGTTCCCTACAGGCTTGCCTGAAGAGTTTACGCTGATCTTCACCCTGGCTTTAAAAAAGGCAGCTCTTAGAGACACCATCTACCTCCTTCAGATATCAGATCAGCAGGGATATCCACAGGTGCGGCTCACTCGTTACTTCTTCATCCACTGCCTTCAATTTCACCACTTTCCTCTTGTCATCGTGCATCCCCCCCTTCACTACCTAACCCTCCCCCATTGATCTTCCACCTCCCATTCTAATCAGCCCTGTTTTATGCTCAGTCCTTCTCATCCCACTTTTGCATAGTCATCCACTTTCCCTTTCGATTGCTGTTCTCGCCTGACACCTTTTCGATTGTCTCCCTTCTGTCATCCCAGCCACCTTTTGTCTTCTCTTGTTTTTCATTGGACAAACCCTTTCTCTTTGTCTGTCCTCCCTCCATCATCTCCTGCTCTTCTCTTTCATTCCCCTTCATTATTATTCATATGTGTTCCATGATGAAGCACTGGAGTCCCGATAATCGCTTGGAGTCTGAGGCCAGATTTAAATACTTGGTGTATATGATGGATGGTGGCTAAGTCTCCTCATTAAGGGTGATTGATTGGCTGTACTGCTTGTGTGCGTAATTAATGTCTTACTTTGAACTCATCTTTCCTACTGCGTTCTGCAACTTTGTTTTCTGCATCATGTGTGGGTATTACTCCATGTTCAATTCACTGCAAGTCAGTCTGCTTCAAATACACACTTTATTTGGTACAAACCGAGCCCATGGCATCTTACTAACATCCATCTCACTTTATCTCTAAACCTCAACATTCCAGTTCTCTGTGGACTTCAGTGGCCCTGAAGGGATCCTGTCCTTACGAGCCTCAGGGGTAGACACCACAGCTGACCCAGTAAGCTGTGTTTTCACTGGGGAGGGTGTGGAGACCCTGATGGATCTCCGCTGGCATAAAGTGGCCATCAGTGTACAACGAGATACCGCCTCCCTGCATGTGGACTGCAGCTCCATGGAGACCAAGCCCCTTGAGCCACGAGGTTCTCTGAAAACTGATGGACACACACTGCTGGGTGTTCGAGCTTCAGACGCTGGACCAGTACAAGTAAGGATGCTTTAACGTACATAGCACTTTTTAAATGTACCGGTTGGGGATGTGCTTGGTTTAGTTAGTTTTCCTAAAGTTTTCCTAAAAGACTGCAGTTGGTTATTATTAGCGTAATAAAATATTCTGCTAAGTATTTTTATTATTATTATTATTATTATTATTATTAGTAGTAGTAGTAGTAGTAGTAGTAGTGTAATCATTCTGAACATATATATTTGTAATTTCATAATATCCAAACTGATATAATGCTGACAGTTTGAATATTTTAATTGTTTAGTAAAAATAAACAGTTATCATTAGAATAAAGTGCCATTGATAAAACAATGGCATTAAATTCAAGAACTTAAACACTAGAGAGTGAATGGATTCGTAACGTTGTTACCTGGAAATTATATTTAAAGAAAAATGACACTTGGCAAAATGTTACCGAGTACAATTTTGTCAAGCATCTATTCAGTCAGTCAAAGTCATGCTTAAAAAGTGGAATGTTATAATTCATGACAAAACATCACCTATAGTTTTACTTAACTTAAACTTAAAGTTTTCTTCTACACAAAAAGCTGTTAGAAAAAAAAAAAAAAAATCAATGTCACCGTGTGGAGCTGAAGCGTGTGATGTGAGGAAAAAAGAGAGAAAAAGTTAAAAGAGCTCATAAACTCTGCTGCACTACTTAAGTAAAAGTAGTTGTAGTGGAGTAGACTGATTAGGTTATGGTTACAGTTCGACAATAAGACAAAATCCTGAATAAAAATGAATGTAGTGTGTATGCATCAGTAGATTGACAAGAACATTAAGTAACTTTAAGAGTCTCCTCTTGCTGACGGAAAAAACAAAAACAAAAAAAAACTGCACTATTACTGGTACATACTTAAAAAAAAAATAGGTGTTGCAAAGAAAAACAAAAAAAAACATTAAAGTTATCAACTTAACTACATAGCATGCTACACTATGGAGGCCCATTTCTGCCAATGAAAATAAATAAAATGTCCAATGTTATGTCAAAATTTTGACTTTGAAAGTAGAAATTTTGACATCTATTGGATGTTTTATTTCTTTTCATTGGCGGAAATTGTCTTCCATACTTGTGCTGTCACACAATGAAAATACAATCTAAAGTTTCTAATCAGTCACATGGCAATCTTTGTTATTTTTATTTACAGCGAACAAACAGGTTCAGAAATGAAATGCTGCGTTCACCTGATTAATATAATAGCAGATAAAATGGATAATCGTTATTTGAAAACAACACACTTTTTTTTTTTCTGTCCATTATTTGTAAAAGAGAAGAAAAGGGAACATTATAGGTGTTTTTGCATAATATAACAGTATTAATCAAATAGTGAATAACGTAAATTATTTCTGTTGAAGCCACTTTTCTACAAATGTGAATGCATTGAAGATGTTTATTTAATCTATGTGTAAGTATAAAACGTTAATGCAGTCTTTGTGTTTGTTCCTGATCATGGTCCAAGCTGAGGCCGTATTTTGACCAAGTTGTAAAGTCCTAATGATAAACAGCATCCGGGCTCCTTCATAAAACATACCAAGACTGAGCTGGGACTATGAACTATAATAACTGGTCAAATGGTTTAGTTAAAATGCGAGAATGGTTCTGTGTTAGTGCCGAGAGGGAGTTTTCATACACGCATACACACACTCAGATAATTCACCAAACAAATTGCTTTTCCAATGATTTATATAAATGAGAAATTAATTGGCTTTTAGCCATGTTTATACCTCAGTTAAACGAACAAAATAAATAAAGCAGACAACGCAAAGTCCTGCATGCAAAACACCTTCCTCACTGACAACTCTCTTCCTTTCTCCTCCTGTTCTTGTTCTGCAGATGGATATTCAGCAGGTGACGATGTACTGTGACCCTTCGCTTGCCGTTCAGGAGACTTGCTGTGAGATACCTGGTGCTCGGGTAAGACTGGAGGCCTTTGTAACGAAAACATTTATACTGTGCAAAACTAATTTTCTCTTTGCATTGCCTTTAAATCATCTTTTATAAATAAAAAAAAAAAAAGTAAAAAAATCCCACATGAGTCACTTATACAACATTATAATAATTGTATTTAAACAGATCATAATGAGAAAACATGAAAACAAAGCATCATTAGAATAGTTATTTATTACCAAGGTTTTGCATTTTTAAGTTTGAAAGCCAACACTAAAAAAATAACTTTTTTTTTTTTTTTTGTGTGACTTTATCATAAACGTTTTTTTTTTTTTCTGCAACAAATTTTAAAAACAATCAGAACTTAGTTTAAAGTGTTAACAGCATGACACAACGAAACATCACAGCAGAGTGACCAACATTTGCACCTGAATTACATAATTTGTCAGTGTCCACATTAACCAACATGGTGGCACAGGAGATCTGCCCAAAACATTTTCAATTTTATTTACAAAAAAAAAAAAAACTTCAGTCCTGAGCCCATAAAAAAGAGCAACATATCAAACTAATAACTAATAACCCAACAAAGGAATCTAAAGCACTAAAGGGGGATTAAGTAGACTAAATTACAACAGCAACAACAACAAAAAAAGGTAGCAACAAAACTAAACGTATCACAGTAGTGATACAATGTATAAGAAAGAAGAAAAATATAATACAATTTAAAAAATGACCTAATGGAAAATATGAGAAAAGGAAACTACAATCTACCAAAGTTGAGTCTGGTCTTCTGGATGGATTCTTCTTTGTTGAAACATTTCATCTTTTATCCAAAAGACTTGTTCAGTCTGAGGAGCTGCAACAAACTCAATCTTAAAACCAGGACCTTCTCAAGTTTAACTCTCAATAATGTTTATTTCTCCCGCTGCTGACATACAGCCCAGTTGGTCTGTGGTCTCTAGGTCTGAAACAACTTGGGCCCTTCACGGAGAGTGGCAGGGTAACTCCAGCAGCAACTCCAATAGACAAAGTGGAATCATTGCAGATGACAGGAATGCACTGCAGCAAGAACTGACAAAGAAGGCTAACTACATGTGTGCACTCTAGTCAACTACTTTGTAAAAAGTTTCTGAAATACACACACACTGTATATATATATATATATATATATATGTATATATATATTAATGTTACAGCTTGTGAATATATACAATAGAGTAACAAAAGCTTTAAGAAAATATACCTACATTATGACCACACACTTTATTTATGATGTGGATGCAGGTGCTGCTTTCACAGCATTCATGTGTACTGGTTTTGTTAAAAATTATAACTTTTTATTTTTTTATTTTATTTTTTTAAGAATGCCTTTGAAGTTTGCCTTTCGTTACCATGTAAATCTGAACCGTTGTTGGATTTTTGATGGGAATGATTGGCTGCTTGTAATGAAGACCTCTTAGAACTACTTGCTTTGCCACTAAGATATTTTCCAGTGTATTTCTGTCAAGCGTTTTCAAGAAGAGTATTATCCACTTCACATTTGTTTGAGTGAGTTTCTGTGCTGGTCAGTTGTCTGCTTAAATATTTAGAGTTGATCCCCTGAAGTGAAAAATAAGAACTAGTCTTCAGTTAAAGTTCATACATCTTAGGTCCCCTTCCTGCTGGATGATGACCATGCTTTACTTTCCAAAACATCTTAGCGCTTCATTAGAGCACATTTGAAAAATACCCTCAAGACGTCCTGATGCATGTTCAATAATCCAGGTAGAAACATCTGAAAAAAATGGTAAATTAGGTCATCTTGATGTGTTTAAAAAAGAAGAAGAAGTATTTTGGATGACAGATGAGATGTTTCTACTTTTTTTTTTTTTGACCCATCCAGAGGACCTGACTTAACTTTGTTTAGATCTCTGAGATGGTCTCAGGGCTTAGAGTCCCACCTGGTCAGGACTTTCTTGGACCACACAGTGTTGCAGCTGTGGCTATTGTTGTGAACTGTTTCCAAGGGGCTTAAAGCATTGCTACAATGGAATTACCAACAACATTATGGAATTATCATCAACACAATGGAATTACCAAGAACATTGTGGAATTACCTTTGACTTTTGTTTTCCTTGCTGGATTACTTTTGACTTTTGTTTTCCTTGCTGGATTACTTTTGACCTTTGTTTTCCTTGCTGGATTACATCAAGCTCAAGGACATTCGAAGGCGTAAGTTCATGTTGGAATTCATCCCCATGGACAGGCGATGATTTCCAAAGGGGGGACTGTAGTGAACTAGGCCTGAGGTCAAGTCCTGACCTTAAGGACCTTATGGGACAGAAACTGTCATTTCATTGATTTGAATCCAGAAATACAGGTTGACCCATCCTGAGACTTTCGTTCTTGAAAATTCAAGTGAAAGAACATTCTCTTTTCTATTATCATTACTATTTTACAAATGTTTGATAATCAAAGTGTTTTAGTTCAAACCATTTTAGATGTTGCAGTGAACTACTCATTTTTAAATCAACTGTGAAACAGTAATAACGATTTTTAATCTTCATTCAAAGTGAAATCAAGTTGGAATATGTTACAGAGTAATGATTCAATTTCTTGATCATCTGTTTGAAATGAGCAAGTGTGTAAGTTGGTCAAAGTTCAAGTTTCGGTCAACTGCAAGTTTACTGAAAAAGAAATGTCATGTTTAACTTTTACAGCAAGATACTAGAGAAGTGACTCCACGAAGTCTGAGTTCTTCATAACAATCTTCTGTCTGTTCTTAAACAATCTTAATCTTTTTCCTTGACTTTTCATAACACCTTACATCACAAAACACACCTCTGTTTTGGTCCATCGACCAATCAGAAACTCCCAAATGAACCGGAAATAGAGCTCTTTAAATGTTGGTACTTCCTAGTTCAACCCAGTTGGAGTCGGATGAAGGAGTTCTGCAAGAGGTTCCACCTCCAGTTGGAGTCGGGTGGAGAGTTTGCAGCTCCAGTCGTTTGGGAGAACAGAAGTCCAGCCATGATTCAAAGCTCTTCCGAGTATTGGGGATTATGACATCTTCCACCTCTGAGTGGAACTCTGACGGACTCCACTCATGTGAAGTCCACTCGTGAGGTGAACTGTTGTTGACGAAGTCCCGCCACCACTCCGGACGGTTCTCTGCCATCCTACGGAGACGCTGGACCGGTAGCGTAACTGGAGCTCCGCTTCCACTGATTCATCGTCAGAGAGGTAATGAGTCGAGTTCACTACCGAGCGTACCGAGGAAAGCTGGGTCGAATGGAGGGTGCCGTTCTGTTCAACACTTTTCAATCACACACACACCATCTCCCTCCCTCTAAACTTCAATCTTTAAACTCTTCTATCTGCTAAGAAATTGATCCAGATATTTTTAGAAATGTCTGAAGCAAAGTTTTCCAACCACCGCCGTGTGGTTAATGTCTGTGTGAAGCTGGAAGCAAGGT
>NC_056516.1:20460627-20473256 GCF_014905685.2 Nematolebias whitei
AAAAACATCAGGCATCCTTCACCTGGCACCATACCTTCCCAACAACTTTAACTTAATCAACTTTTTAAACATATAAATTGTTTTATACATTTTTATGGTGATATCAAGGCAATTCCACAATCCTGTTCCCTGAATTACAACGCAGCTCCTTCAGACTAGTTCTAAATGGACAAACATTTCCATTCCTTTAAGCTTATAATGACTCTCTTTTTTAAACAAATTTAACTGACTGGGGGTAATATTTATTTATTAGTTTTATACATGACTTGTAAAATAATATATTCAACCAAATCCTGTTTTTTTTTTTTTTTTTGGTTGCTTTTTAATAATTTCAACTGAAGAAATAATATATATTGCTGGGCGACCGTAGCACTTCCTACTAATAATTCTTATAGCTCTTTTTTTGTAAAATGAAAATAGGGTTTGTAATTGTTTTGCATGCTTTTCCCTAAACGTCAATACAATATATTAAGTATGGAACTGTCATTACATTTTACAATATATACAAAGCTTTGTCATTCAAAAACTATTTTACTTTATACAGTAATGCAATTGATTTAACACGTTTTATTCTTAAGTCATTTACATGATATTTCCATGTCAGCTTTTCATCAATAACGACACCCATAAATTTTATTTCATCAACTCTATGAATTTCATTACTGTCAATTTTAAATGGGACTTCAATAATTCTCTTTCTATTACTAAATATCATGTAGTTGTTTTTTTTCCAAATTGAACAATAATTTATTACGTTGGAACCAGGTTCAAATTTTTACAAATTCTGCCTGTATCATCTCTAACATCAGTTCAATATTTTTACCCGAACAAAAAAAAAAAGTGGTATCATCTGCTGGTATCATCAAAACACACTTCAAAATACCTGACACATCAAACAGATCATTCACATAGAAAATAAACAACTTTTGTCCCAACACAGAGCCCTGAGTAACTCCACATCCATTGACACAAAATTCTGATCTTACATTGTTTACCTGTACACATTTTCTCCTATTATTCAAATAACTAGATACCCATTGCAGTGCTAATCCTCTAATACCATAATATAATATGAGTAATGAGTATGAAGCCAGTAAAGTGAAGCAACACTGGTGTTTTATGCTAACATTTTCTTGTTTATATTTAAAGAAGAGCAGATGACCAAGAGCTGAGGATCTTTACCCACATACAAGGGATAACACTATAAAGCTGAAGAAAATAAGGATTGTTATGTTTGTTATCACAGCACTATTTAAATAAAACAACCATCTACCATGACGGGGCCGCAATAATGCATAAAACATGGACAGCCCAGCTGTGAAGACACAAACAGTCAAAGAAATGCTGTGTGACGTGCACTAAGATGGCCTGTCTGCAGTAATGACCCATCACCCACTGAAAACAGCTGCTCTATTCTAAAAAGAAAATGGGGAGCTGAAACAGTAAATGCATGTTAGATTTTGCAAAGCAACAATGGGAAACATTTTGCGTTCAGAACCTTCACAGCTGGATGTCTGGTTTACAAAACACTTATAGAGATGTTCAATGGAGGTGATGCAACACAGTGCACATAAAACATTTTTTTTTTAAATAGGGTTTTAAACTGATACACGGATTTGTTTGAAAAAATATCAAACCTTTTTTGACTCGGTTTAAAATTACTGAAAAGGAATAAAGTCATTTACATGAATTTTACCAAAAATCTGTTGCTTTAAAAAAAGTAAATACATAAAATAACAAATGCTTCTTACTGTCTCGTCTTCAAACATCCACTCCCCCACGAGGGACAGGCAACGGACAAGCAGAAACAAAGACAGAGCTGTCACATTCTCCTGCTGGGTCGCTGGCTCTGGCCTGTTTGTCAGATACTATTCACTCTTGAAACTAAATCATTTAAAAAAAAATCATATTTTATATAGTCTGCTTTTAGGTCTTATCTCTTTGGAGGATTATATGTTGTTTGTTTTGATGATTGCTTCAACAATGATGCAAAAAATCATTCCGTGTAACATATTTGCTTGAGTTCTGTCTTGTTTCATCATTCACATAAGGGGATCTAAATTCAGTTATTTATTCATTGGAGCTTGTGTTTGTACTCTTTGGTGTTAACGCAGAGCTCTGAGCTCTGGCAGACTCCAGGACGTAACAATCAATCCCATTGATGCTTCCAGCTAGATACAAACACCTCATGTGTCTTTCTTTCTATCTCATCACTCACTGTCTCTTGCATTATCTATCTCTTATTGCACATTAGAATATTTCTGTCTTTAAGGTCTGTACATTTAAAATGGTGATCCAAGTGAGAAATATGTATCTGTCAAATATAGAGAAGAGAAAGAAAATGGATATTTTCTTAAGAAGATAGTGGATTTTGAAATGTATTTATTGATATCAATATGAGGAATCAATATCATATCTCTCGTAGATAGTTATTTTTACTTCTTCAATTTGGAAAAAAAAAAAAGACTCTTCAAGAGTCTGAGTGAAGCCAAAAATAAAGTGAATTTCTAGAGTAAGCTTACTTAAAACTACTCAACAACTTCAACTTAATTTGCAAACATATTGGTGCAAACATACATCAGGAATGGTTTAAAATATTTATCAGTATATTGCTGCTGATGGAGGTCTGGGTCAAAGGATGGGTCCAATATGTAGAGACAGGGGGATTAGTTATCTGGGTTTTACTGTTAAGGTTCTAATGATTACTAGCCTTCACAGTCAGGTGAGAGAGGGGCTCCTTCAGGGAGTTGGAGACGATGACGTCACTTACAGTGAGTGAACAGCAGCAGAGAAGCAGGATTGTGCAGAGTGTAGTTTGAGGGGGTGTCCAAAAACAAGATTCAGTTGAACAAGCAGGGGTCTGGCACAGTAGGTCAGAAATCCAAATCCAAAGCCAATACGAAATCTCTGTGAGGCGTGGTCGTGATAGTAGAAAGCAGAATTGTTACCGTAGTCAGAGAGGTAAATCCAAAGCAGACGAAGAGCAGGCAAGGCGAGGAATCCAAGAGGCAGGCAGGTCAAAACAAGGTAGACAAACAAGGCTATGACGTGATCGCTGGACATCTACTATCTGAGTGAGTTTGATAATCTGGCAGAGTATGAGAGTGGGCATGGAGCTTAAGACATGAGCAGGGAAAACAGAACATGATGACAGGAACCATGGCAGTAGGGGAAGAAACATAAGATGTTGTGTTTGTATGATTATCTATGTAATTTTAAAAGTTTGTTATTTAAAAATGATGGCATTTTGTTTGGGAAGCATCATGTCCCAATTGTTTTGTTGAGCTAATTGTGGTTTGTCAAACTACACACACTTCCAAAGTAAATCAAGGCTACATTAAAACAATAGTACTTTCAAAAAATACAGAGAAATAAATACAAATGCAGACCCTTGGTCAAAAGTTCAGAGAGTGACACCAAATATTATGTGACCAAATTATTTTGATGGCAAATGTGTGTACGTTTCAGACTGTTCTGAAATGTGTTCAGGTTAATTACATTTAGTTGCAAAGTTGCTTCTTTTTTTTCTTTTCCTACAAGACAATAAACATAATTTAAAAAAGAAAATCAACCCTGCAGTAAACGGACCTGCTGACCTTCTTGATATCATTACAGTGATCTTCTCGTTAGCACAGGCTGCAGATCACTGTCATGCTGATTGATTGAGTTATAATAGCAGGCTGGATGCCTGATAATATTGCAGAATCTGGCAATATCAGAGCTAAAATGGATCAGGAATGGCAGCAGGCTGGTGTGAGTGCATCTGCTCGCACAGTAAGGCAAACATTTGGGAGGATGGCCTGGTGTCAAGAGAAGCAGCCACTTATTTACAAGATGAAATAATAAAAATTAAAAATAAAACGTTGAGAAAAACGGATTGCTATTTTGAAAATGGACAGGTGTTGGACTGCCTAGATCTAATATTGTTTTTTGTTGTTGTTGTTGTTGTTTATTTTTCTTGCGATGAATCCTTATTCCAGTTTAGGGAATCTGATAATAATAATAATAATAATAATAATAATAATAATAATAATAATAATAATAATAATAATAATAATAATAAAGTCCAGATAGAATATGTGAGGTCTAACATCAGTCCTTTCTAAAACAAAACATCCTGAGACTACCAGGAGGGCTCTCATTGACATTTTGACTAAAAACACTTCAGTTATTAAAAAGTAAAATAAATAAAAATACATCCTCCAACATAAACATCTCCCAAATCATCTAAAATGTGTGGGGATAAGCAATGCCTTTTTCAGCATGTTGGAGCACTGTGCCATGAGGTAAAAGTGATAACTAATTAGTTCATGGAGCACTCAGGAAGCAGAAAAGAAAAGGTGGAAGTCACATTTGGCTGCCATCAGTCAGGATTTATTCACATCATGCCAGGGCAAGTTACATAAGTTGTGAAAAAGAATGGCCTACACTGCAATAATTGACATTCGCACAAACTTAATGCAGCTATTATAAAAAAAAAAAAAGTCTATAAAATATTATGATTTCAATTATACTTCAGTTTACCAAAGAAACATAAGACAAAATAATTTAAAAACACTGAAGCAACAAACTGCAAAAAAACTGCTTTGTCCACCTCCTCCTACTCTGTCCTCCTGCCTTTTTTTTTTTTGCTCTCTGTCTGTGTATCGGAGCTCCTATTTTACACATCTTCCGAAACTAAAACTACTGTCATGGATCTGGTCAGCTGGACTTTCAGTGCAATCAATAAAATCATTTCAACAAAGCGACTGGGTCCTGGAGAGCCCTCATGCCCCGCTGAGACGCATGTGGCAGGATACATTATGGATCTGTGGGGAGTTTGAGAGCTGATGTGCCTTTCCATATTGTCTCAGGAGGACAGAGTTTCTGCTTTTTGGCATCTGCAGATTCCTATGTTATTGGTTATTAAAGAAGACCGCAGCAGCAGTTTTGGCCATGGCAAAACTACAGAGTCTGTGTGAAGGTTAGGTTCATGCTTCAAGTACTTTAAAATCAGCTGATTTACAAGCTAAACCATAAGATGGAAGCAATTTGTGAGAATCACAGGTCACCTGCGGCTTCTGGAACTTGCCAGCATGTTGGGGTCGACCTCAGAGGGGGCCCATAAGCAAAGACCAGTGCAATGCCCACAAATCTGGCCATTTTGGGATATCTTGGAATATGTGTAAACTAAGAAAAAGCTAAGTCTACCAAGTTAACTAACTTGCTGAGACTCAGAATCCTTAACACATCAGATTGCAGAATGTATACCTACTGTCTTTAAGTACTCCACTTCACATCACTTTCTGTTTGTTTGTTTTTCCTGTATTGTTTTTACCCATCGTAGTCCGCCTTTGCTAAGAGGTAAGAAAGAAAGCAGAAAATATAGATATATATGCTATGTTTTCAGCAGTGTGACATTACAACAATTGTTTTCTTCTCATTTAGATATTTTCTCAAAAACAAAGTATATAAATAACACTGACAAAACAGACAAATCACTCTGAATGTGGGAGATTTTTGAGATGATCATGAATATGCTTTTAGCCTTCTAACCTTCCCACAATATGTCTGTTGGTATGTATTTTTGGGGCCAATGTGGTGTAGAGGTAGGACAGCTGACTTGGGACGAGAAAGTTGCAGGTTCAACTCCTTGCCATGCTTACATGTCGTGGTGTACTTGTGCAAGACATTGGATCCCTAACTTCTCCTGGAGTGCTAACATAGCTGCTGCTCCACCTGGGTGTATCTCACATGTCATGGGTTAAATGCAGAGCACAGATTTCATCATTGCATAGAAACATTCAATCGCGACAACACAAAGCGCTTTTTATACTACGGTAGATATGACAATGCACTTATCTTTCATCTGCATTTTTTTCCTTCCATTAGCCATCTTTTTTCTCTCCCATTTGCTCTCCTGACATTTTCTATTGCATGTACTGTATGTACAAGTGAACCCAAGATCTTTATATTTTCTTCTGTAAATCAGTTTTCTTAAACAGTAAATGGGCCTTGAAATGCTAAATTCTAGTGTGCAGGCCAGATGTTATGGAACCAAACAATAGCTTCCACTGATTAAATAAAGCCCTTCTAAGTGAAGGCACATTAAACTCTGAATGCATGTAATGCTGTGTACTTTGTCTACAAAAAACACAGGGTTAACTGTGGGTCAAATACAGTATATTTAAGCTTCAAACGTCTGTGGATGTGTATTCCTTTTTTTAGGTTTCCTAAAATGGATTAGCTATGAGTTTACAAATGATTTTGTACATGTCTAGCTACTCACTAGTTCAGGCTGTTTGGCATGAGACCTTTTGAGGCTCAACAGTAAATCATAAAACTGGCTTTTTGTTGCACTGTGGGTATTAGATTTAGAAAAATAGGAACATTGTAATTTTAATATGTATACTTGTTTACTTGAAAATTGAAAAGAGATGAGTCACTGATACACTTTTTTTTTTTTTTTTTTACTATTGTGATTATACAAACATGTAGCTTGCAGTTGCTGAGTTGGATAAGAAAAGAATAATAAAAAAATAAAAAAAATAAAAAAAAAACAGAAACATCCAAGTCTAACATTTGCCATCTTCGGAAATTTCTAGTCTTCATGGGGATTTACTATAAAGTTCTGTTGGCTTGAATACTTTTTTTTTTTTTTTTTTCTGTAGCAGCTTGTAACAGTTGCCTCACCAGCAGGGCAGTGAGATACAAGAGGCATAATTGACTGCTCTGACCCACAGCACTGAACCCCATCTTCTGGTGATGTCAAACAACCTTTCTTTGGAGCTAGTATCAAATAAGGGTTTGGTACAGGGTTATGTGCAGATTGCTTGTCTGTGTGTGGGGGTCACAGCAGTTACTGCCTTCCTGAGATATGACAAATCTCACCCTCACTGTTTCTTATCTTGCAGCACTGTAAGCCTCTTTTTCCCCCTTTCTTGATTTCAGCCCAGTTCCCAGCAGAAAGGTCTTGTAGGCTTCAAAAGACCCAAAGTCTACTTTGTCATTTTTTTTTTATTTTTTTTTTTTGCAAAGCCTCTGTGTTTGACTACTTGCCTTTTATGATGAAGTTCAGCAGTACCTGTAAAATAACTTTTACAACTCTTATTTTTCTTCTGCTTTTATTTTATTGTTTTACTTATAGGACCAATTGCTTTCACTTATCCATCCAGTCCTTCCTTTAACTTCTTGTTGACTTATATTCTTCTTTTTTTTTTTTTTTTTTTTTTTTTTCCCAATCCAAGTTTGTTATTCTGTGCACATCACGTTTCTTCTCTTTATATATACATACCTCAGGGCTCATGGGCTACAGTACATCTCATCTTCTCTCTGTCCAGCCTCTTTCTTCCTTATTTTCTGGTAAAGAATGACTGCTAATGACCCATGTATGCAACCAAATGGCCCCCATTTCATCTTTTATCGTTGTTTATCTGATGCAATAAACTGTAATATATACAATATAAAAAAACAAAAAAAAGAACTGTACATGCAGTAAGAGAACAACAGCTTCCCTATAACAAATAAATAAATAAATAAATGAAGTCACATTGTACTGTATATGCATAAAGTCAATATAAATATACAGTGTTGATTTATTTATTATATTTTTATTTTTCCCAACAGGATTATGTTGCATCCAAGGGTCTTGCAGAAAAAGTAAGTCTCATGATTCACATCCACACACACACACACACACACACACACATGATTTGACATTATTTGCTTTTTTTAACGAGTCTTGTGGGACAACTAACTCAACTTAAAGAAGTCCTTGGTTCAAAAATTCAAATGCACATGTCCCTCACTTGTGCTCCATTTTCCCTTTACAGTCCAGAAAATGACAAGCACATTAGCTGGACTGAGGCGTGTCTTTAAATAGTGGCAATCCTGAACATACACATCCCCCAACCCAGTGCAGGAACCACGATTACCAAGAGACTTGCAATGACTGTTGAAATTTCAACACGAGGAGAACATGTAGGCTAACTTTGTTGTGTGTGCATTTGTCTTTGCTTCCTCCTGCCTTTCTCAAACACTGGCTGGCTGGCTGAGAACTGATTTACGCCTCATTATGTACAAGGTCTCAGTTGGGGAGTTGCTACTGCCTATTAATTTTATCATTCACCTACAATAGGCATGTTCTGTTCACAAATAGAATACAAAACTCCAGACGCTTCATTATGTTGCTCCTGTGTGTGCTTACTAATCTATCTGACTGACTCTCCTGACTTCCGCAATGTAGGTTATTACTTGGGTTGGAGCACACGACTCACACCGCCACTGGAGGCACAAAATCACAAAGAAACAAAAGTCAATTTAATTTGGTTAAATTACTCAAGCTATTCTTTTAGGCATAAGCTAATGTGCTGCCTATAGAATTCCAAGGATAATAAAGGGAAATGTTGTGCAGTGCTTCAACAAAAGCAACAAATACAGCACAAAAACATTTGAATTAACATGATTATTTTTAATAAATGTCTGTAGTGGTTTGGGGTTTCAACGTTTTAATCCCAAAGCTCAGCCAGAAGCCAGTTTTCATCAGTTTCCATGCTATGCTTCATCAGTTATGTTTCTATACTGTTCCGTCTACATCAGTGCTTCTTGATGAAGTGAGTCAAAAGGCTCAGTTTCATCAATCTGTAGAAAATCACTGACACCAAAGGCAACTCCAGTGATGCAAGCTCAGAATATTCTTATCTCTTTACCATATCATTATGCAGTCAAAAATGAAGCAGAAACTTGACAACATCTAAAGAACATCATGTTTAGCAGTGATTGAAAACACCATTTTCTCCTAGTTTTTTAAGCCTTGGAAGCTGATATATAAAAGTGAAGTACTTATATAGCGCCAAGTCAGAACAGAAGTTGTCTCAGGGCACTGAACAGAAACATTTACATACAGAAATAGCCAATTAGTAAAAGTTCTCTATCTAAGGAAGCCAGCAGATTGAGTTGAGTTGAGAAAGAGAGAAAGAAAGAATGAAAGAAAGAAAGAAATCAAGAAATCAAGAGAGAGAGAAATTGAGAAAAAAAGATAGAAAGGAAAGACAGCAGCAGAGTGAGTAAATGTGGTCAGTTGTCCTCCAGTAAGTCTATAGCAGCATAACTAAGGGGAACTCAGGAAACCAAGTCAACCCTAACTATATGATTTTTCAAAAATGAAAGGCTTGAGCCTAATCTTAAAACTGGAAAATGTGTCAGCCTCACGGACAGAAACTGGAAGTTGGTTCCACACGAGAGGAGCATTATCACTAGAAGATCTTCCTCCCATTCTGCCTTTGGAAACTCTATGAACCACAAGTAAACCTGCAGTCTGAGAGCAAAGTACTCTGTTAGTGCCCTCCAGTGTTGTATAAAGTACTTCAAAGTGATACTTTAGTAAAAGTTCAAGTATCTTACCATAAAATTACTTTGGTAAAAGTTAAAGTCTCTATTAATATTAATACTTTAAAAGTCTTAAAGTATCAGACATTTAATGTACTGTGTCCTCTGTTCTTACTAGCAGGTGAACCAACAGCATTTTATGTTAATGTTTTCAGTTGTAGCAATGATTACACATAACAATGTGTATGGCTGCTTGGCTGAGCTTTTTATGTTTTTAGCAATAAACATTAACAATTAGCTAACAGCAGCTAAAAATCCATACTTGTAGATAATTGATAAATACCCAATAAAATAACTAAATCTTCTTCAAAAAAGTGTCATGAGACATGATTAAATCAATATCTGATTTTTTTTGCCCTCCTTTTTTATACACATTCTGGGGAAAGGAGTTCCTAAAACCATTTGAGGCCTACTATAGCTTCTGCTTCAGAGTAGGTACTTTCTTAGCTCATCATGGAGTCCTATGTCATGTGTAGGGAAACATGACTGATCCATAAACATACAGTACTTTGATTAGCTGAACAAATCAGTTGATGAATGTCCCATGCATATATGACCTAGCACTGACCATTGATTGAGAATTGTGCAGTCACAATGTTCACCTGGCAATATGAAAGCAAACAAGTGCATTAGGGTCTTTTTACTGATGCATAGTGAGACTAACATTTATTTTAAACTTGCAGTAATCTCTTAAAGCTGTTTGGTTTGATACCACCTGTTGGCATTCCTGATTCTGCTTTATTCGTATAAAAAATAAAAATAAAAAAATAGTCAAATGATATGCTCCATTCAGTTCAATCAAGACAAAATATAATAATTTTAGGTGACAATCACAAAAAAAAAATGCTTTCATAGAAAAAAATGGAAATTCAAGAAAGTTATTATTATTATTTTTTTTTTAGAAATATGTTTATTATTATTATTTCTCATTTACTGAGGCATTATATTGGTCTTTGTCTGGTAAATGTGATATTAGCAGCTGTCAAGCAGCTACCACACCTCCTAAAACATGAGGGCTTTATGTCAGACTTGACAGGATTATCAGTGTTTGAAACCTGATTATTTGACAGCCTCTGAACATGATGGGAAAAAAAAATGTTTTAATTAAAAAAAAAAAACTTTTGCTTTTGTCATAGTGTTACATACCACCATAACATGTAAAAACAAAGTATGACATAAAAGTCAATTTTGTGCAAAGATACATGAATATGTTGCATGTAGTCTTTATGTTATATTCAGAACTAAAACGGCACAAAATGAGTGTCTGTGAATTCCAAAAAGGTCACGTTTATGTGCAGTATAGAGATTTAATATGCTATAAAGGGATTATAGTTATTGCAAAACGTAATCTCTAGCCTGTAGTTAGTGATCCATGATATTTGCCATGGAAACAATAAACTGGGGCTTAAAGTATAAATGTAAATGCCAAATCCTATATGAGACGCATGTTTTTGTTTGCATTTTATTAAATAATTCATAATCAACAAGATGAGGCAGCACATTGAGCTGATAAAGTCATGAGATTTATTTCCTTTTTGGAGTAAAACTGAAGAAGAGAAATAGAATAATTGTCGCTTGTGGAGTTTTACTCTAATTACACGTTTCTGTCGATGAACAAGCCGACAGTCACATATAAGAACATGGAAAAAGTGACTCGCCACTGCAGCTGGTTGATGCATCCATTGGTAGATTTGCAGATCATAAGAGCAAGGGTGTGAATAAAAAGAGAAGAGGCAGAATTACACATTGTCTTTGTGCTGTTACAAGCTCTCTTGCATCGTCTCAGCAAGCTCAGAGCCACAGCTTCAGCATATTGCAAACTTTCTGGTGTGTGAAAGCAACACTCCCACAAACACAGACTGCGGTAATTCAGCTTTAATTACCCACTTCCACTGAAAAGACTTCAGTTATTTATTACTGCCGTCCCTATTTGGTACGTGCATATGACTGCATGCATGTCTGTGCCCTCATGTAGGAGCAGCTGGTTTCCTCAATCCTGTGCTGCGGGAATCACACATTCCTATTGATCTGCTACAATGGCCTATGTGTGCATGTGCGTGTATGTTAGTGTGCGGTTGGATACAACCCATTCTTTGTAGCTGCATAGCAGGAGCACAGCCAGCGAAGGTTTCGTTTTTGTGCAAGAGTGCCACTGCCAGGTGAAAGCAAGAACTACAAGGACGTTAATGATAGTCACCAACTCCTTCAGCTGATAAATAAACATTTGCTGCTAATTTATTTATTATTTGTGTTTGTCTGTGGTGTGCTGGTTGTTTACTCCTGAGTAGGGAGGAAAATGTAAGGATCGTTGATCTTTAATGCATTTATTTCCTGTAGACTGAGTTAGCGGTATTAAACCATAAAGTGTAAAACTATACGCTGTGTGTGTGTTGCAGGTTGTAAACTTTGGTGGAACAGCTGGGTTGAAAGGAGAAAAAGGTGACCGGGTAAGTGTAAAGAAATGCCTACAAAGCAGTCAAAGACCCAGATGCAATAAAAAACATGAATATAATGGGATTTACAATGTCAACACATGTATTAACAGGCCCAGCACTATCATTTTATACTTTGATGCTGCTGAAATTGATCATGATGCTGGATTCACACCAAATAATCATATAGCTATGCATCATTATGCCTTTTGCAATTTATGCCACACTTAAAAGCAACTATTCACGTTTCTGTCTCTCTCAGGGTGATGGCTGTTCTGGCTCCAGTTCAGGACCAGTAAGTAACATTTTTGTTGTGCCCTAGTCTCATGCCATGTGAATTATCTTGCAGAACAATGTATTTTTGTTGCTCTGCATGCAGCACAGTAAGTCTGACTTTTGTACTAAGAATGGTGTGTGATAACATGTGCCAACCAACTGTCTCTAACCTCAGTGCACAGAAGGACCCAAAGGCCAGAAAGGAGAGAAAGGCGAGTCGGTGAGTGCCAGAGTTCTGCAGCAGGTTACTGCAGAAAGCCATAGTGCCTTCCAACTTGGCTAACCCCTCGTAGCTTTTAAGTTTGATTGAAATGCAAAACCCTATTTTCAAGCTTGCATACCCACTGGTGATTATACAGTGAGAATAGTAGTGTTCTTTATGTGTTTAGTGTGTTTACCAGTAGTGAGTTATAGTCATGCATTAACGTGTTTGACAGAAATAGACTCAGTGTAGGCACTTGGCATTATTTTAATGAAGCATTTTTTAGTTATGAAACCTGGATAATCAATTAAAGCTATATATATATATGTATATGTATATATATATGTATATAT
>NC_056516.1:20473356-20475227 GCF_014905685.2 Nematolebias whitei
CAAATAAAGAATTATATATATATATATATATATTATACTTCATTTGTTATGATAGTTTGAGTACAACCAAATCTACAGGGTAAATCATGTCACTAATTTTGACACTTAAGGCAATAGAAACTCAACGGGACTCGGTTTAAAAACTGTGATTGAAAATGCAACTAAGCAGACAAGCTCAAGTTTCAATAAGAAAGAAAACCAAAACATATGGGGTATCAAATTCAAGCTGTGGATGACAGAAATACAATGAAACATCTCTAAACAACACTATTTTAAAGTTCAGTAAGATAAAGTCTGAAAAATGTAATATCTGGAAATGGAGGACCACTCCTCCTGCATCGCATGTCCTCAAAAGACGGTTGCTGATGCAGTAAATAGTCTTGTTGTATTTAAATATTACAACCTGTACAAGGTGCTACACTTCTAGATAGGCTAAATAAGGAACAGAGCTTTAAAATGTGGGTTGAAATTCACCTTGTTTTTGAAAAACCGAGAGCTTTATGAAAACGTCACCGAAATTGATGCGAAAAAAAAAAAACAGACACCGTCACTGGAATGTGAAGAATTCAAAATGGCAATTACCAAAGATTTATAATGCAGAACAAGATAGTAATCCATATTTTTATAACCGGAAGTAAGTGGTGAGTTAAAATGGCGATGACGTCATCAGAGACAGCACTGTGTGCTCGGAAAGGGGTCATATTTCCAAGTGCCTACTCAATACTGTCTAACATTATGTCTGATTCAGATAAATACTGTATTTTCTGCCGTACAAGTCACTCCGGCATATAAGTCCAAATATGTCTAATAAAGTGAAAAAAAAAAAAAACATAAATAAGTTGCTTCACCGGTGTTGTGCCAAAAATCAACTGGCTGCCAAATGGCAGCCACGGCACATGGGAGGACTCCTAGCTGGGTGGTGGAGTAGAGGAACAACATATAAAAGCCTAGAGGGCCCTCTAGCGGCTGAAACTGGTAATGTTTACTGGTCCATGCCTAGGAATGAACATTTCAAATGTCACTCAAAAAGTGGGTTATAAATATGGGGTGAAACAAAAAAAACAACAACATATATTAGTCACTTCAGTGTACAAGTTGCAGGACTTGCAAATTTTTGCAAAAAGGTGAGACTTATATGCCGGAAAATATGGTACAGTGTGTTCCCTCACACATGGAAATGTTCTTATACTGCAGTTGATGCACAACCATTTTTCACTAATCTGCACTCAAAACTCCCAGTTGAAATATATATATATGTATTAGAAAAATGCATTAAAATGTATTCAAATGACATTTGACTATTTATTCACACTGTTTAAATAATGCTTAGTTAAATCAACGTTGGCAGCTGAGATCGTTCTTCTTTACAAATGTTCTCAAGTTCACTCAGGTGGAATGGAGACTGTTGATGGACAGACATGTTCAGGTCTCTTTCAGCTCAAGGTTCAAGCAGTCTTGCCGAGCTGCTCTAGAACTGTTACAGGCTTGCCACTAGCACAGGAGTGACCTGTGTTGGCCTTGCTGTGATTTAGGTTATTGTCATGTTAGAAAGTGAATTGTCAGAACAAGCTGAGTCCTAGAACTGGTTTTCATTAAGAACATCTCTACATTTTGCTCTTTATAGCATTAACTCAGTCTTGTTGAGTCTTCCAATTCCTCAAAGTACTGAAAACTCCCCCTCATAATGCTGCTCCAATCATGCTTCACTGTGGGCAGTTCCTAAACATCTACATGCCACGTCAAACTAATGCCAAACAGTTCAACAATAGTTTATTCAGGCCAGAGAACTGTGTTCCTCACAGTTAGACAATCCGACTATCTCATTTTCAAGAGTTTTGCACTGTAGAGAAGCTTTTGTACTGTGTGTATAT
>NC_056516.1:20480227-20503653 GCF_014905685.2 Nematolebias whitei
TATATATATATATATATATATATATATATTTTTTCTTTTTTTTTTTTTTTTTTTTTTTTATTTTTATTTATTTTATTTTATTTATTTATTTATTTTTTTTTTACTTCCACATACTCCAGCAGGTGAGATGGAGAATGATTTGTGTCGGAGGAGCGATAGAATATAAATATTTAGTCTTATGAGATTTTCTATGCAACGATTTTCAATAGTGTCAGCATGAATCTGTCATACCTGGTTAGGGCAGAGGGAGAACAAGGTATATACACAGAAAGGGAAAAGTAGATGTGCCCTCTCCCCCACGAGGCTAAACTAATAACACGCTTACTTTCGATAATCTTCCTTTTCACGCCTTTTTTTCTCTGTCTGTCAGGGACCAAGAGGTGTGGATGGCAAAGCAGGACAAAAGGTATTGAGTTCCCTTTTCTTTCATTTGCAATTTGTAGTTAATCCCTATATGTATTGTGTGGAACTATAAATTTTGATGTGCTAGCACTATCCCTCCTAAAGCATAAGCTAGCAAAACTGCGAGAAACAAACTGCAGAAAATTCAGCAACATGAAATAATCCTAAAACAGCACCAGCTGTATGTAGGTGTAGATCTATAGCTGTGTTTCTACATCAATGAGAAGCATCTCAAATTAACGCTACCACCCCCTCACATCCACCCACACACATACACTACTGACTTTTACTGACATCTGCTAATTGCAATGACCAAAAATGCTTCCAATGCCATGTTCAGACACGATAACTGAAAGTAAACTTGCTTGGCAGGATGAGCTGGGAATAAATTGGATGTGTGTGTTTTTTGTTTATTTTGGCAGGGAGTATCGGGATCACATGGTGCCAAGGGAGAAAAGGTCAGCTTGGTCTCTGTCTTTAAGCTCAAACTTAAAACTATTTTCTGTTTTAGATGGCTTTATTCGCTTACAGGCCAGATACATTTTCTTACTAATTACCAAGCTTTGAATGTTTTCCTATTTGAAAGTGTTTTTTTTTCTCCCAACCTTGTTAGTTTTAAGATTTTAAATGTTGAGAGTCTGTTCCAAATTTTATGTAAATCAGTATTAGTGGATGCAATTTTGAAAATAACCTCTGTTAATGTGCTTCAGGGAGAGTCGTGTTCTTCATGCGTCAGCGTTGGCGAACTTCCTGCTAACCTCAACTCTGGGGTCATGACCCAAATGTTGCTGCAGGCGAAGGGGGAAAAAGGGGAGCCTGGGATTGGACAAAAAGGGAATCAAGTAGGTTTTTTTAATTGTTTTTTTTTTTTTCTTCTTTTTCCAAGTACAGTAAAGCACGTAAAGAGGAAAGAACAGAAACATGTTGTTAATGTTTTGTTTTTATTACAGTGCTAACGCACAAACATTAAAGTTGTTTATTATGAGGCCAAAACTCCATCAATTTTCAGTTCACCACTGTGGCTTTGAGAAACAGAAAGATTGGGAAAAAAGCTTGTTTCTGTGAATTTTGAGAGCAGTACACTGCATGAAATTGACACAATTTGCAAAAGTTTGAAATTAATTTACAAAAACAACAATGTTTTTTTTGGTGAAACATTGCAGAAACATCAATTAAAGTTCAGCAAGGTGATAAGTTGGACTTATCACCTTGGCAAGGCTGAATAGAAATTTTGAAATCACAAATAATTTTAACACAATTGCAGTTTTTTTATGATATTTTAAAGATTCTACAAAAAAAAAAAAAAAAAAAAAACCTCAGATGTGTGATGATGTCACTAATTTTCAAAGCTGTCAAAACTTACCAACACTTTGACAAAAGCACTCCATTATTCCTTCCACAATCGTTTTACAGTACAGGTACTTCTTATTCAGTTATGTATCAAAATATATAATGTAATTGTCTTCTTTAAACCAATATATCTCTCAGTGCTGCAGGTCATATTGTCACAATATGTGTGTTTCTGTTTGGTTTTCCTGATTTGAGTCCGTTTTCATTCTTGTGATTAATGTTGTGTTTTCTTAGTGTGCAGTTTATTTAATTCACTCCTGTGTTTCCTTTCAGTCTTAGCTTCCACCCTCAGTCAGTAGTTATCTATTGCTCAAAATGGTTTTCAAAATGGTGGTCAGTGAGTGACAGGCGCAGATTTACTGGTGCAATAGTGCCATTAATAGCCTATTTGCAACAAACATTTCTTTTGATCTTGGTTCTCCATACACTTTTAGCACAGTTTTTCCATCATAACATCTGCATTTTGCCAGCTTAGATTAATAATAATATTATTAATAAAGCTAAGTTTCAAATTCAAAACCCAATTGGACATTGCAAGACGATTGAGGTAAAGTATGTCAACATTTCAAACCATAGCTGGATTTGCACCATTCAAAATTTCTGAAACATTCTTGAGAACTTGTGATGCCTTCATTAAGTCTTCATTATACTTATTAATTTCACACTCGTTCTACTTCACAGGGGGAACCGGGAAGCGTAGGTTTACCTGGACAAGGAGGAGAGAAGGTAGGTAACACTAAAGTAGTGCAGCGAGTAGCTGACCTCAGTAGCTGACACGGCTTATATAAGAGGAGCTCACCCAGTAGGTGTCTGAGCAGGTCTCTTAATAGACTCCATCAGGAAGATAATCACAACAGTGTGCTAATTTTAGGACCCCAAACTGTCGACCATAGGGATATTCCTCAGCTGGAAATATATTAGTGAAGAGCCTAGGTACTCAAAAACCAATATCATTTGACATAGCTGCCTGTTAGGGCGAGACTTACTATGAAGGGTGAATTACCAATTTAAAAACTCATCCATTTTTAGCAATTCAGAAAATTCTGTAATTCTTTTTCTTTCTTTGCCTGTCTGCAGGGTAATGCAGGCAGCGCAGGCACTGATGGAAAGCCTGTAAGTTCCGCTTTAGTTCTTTGAAACTGAAAGTTCTGCTTCACAACCTGCTGATTTTACAAAATAAATTGTGATCCCATGTCAGGGAAAAACTGGACCAAGGGGACCGAGTGGCAAGAATGGACTAAAAGGTGAAAAGGTAAGGAAAAAAAAAAAATAATCCAAGATTTATTTTATTAACTTTGTTTCAATTAGGGTTGCACTTTAATTGTGTTTTATCAGTTAAAGTGTTCCAACAAGGTTAATATTAATGAAATAAAAATCCAAATTTTGTGACTGTTGTCTTTTTATATATGAATTTATTTGCTTTTTCTGACTACATGGCATTCTGTTTATTACAAAAACACATGAATAAGGAAATACTACAACCTTTTTTATGATGCCAAATAACCATAGTTATTTGTTCCAAAGTTAACTGAAGCATACTTAAATAAAATATTTATGAAAAAAATAAACAAAACAAATAAAAATAAAAACATTCACTCTCAAATTAAAAAATAAGCTTGTTTTTGCCAAAAATAAAGATATGCTTTAAGGCAATTTAGCATAAAGTTAGCTTATCTGTGCATTTTATTTCATAAATATGCAACAAGAAGAAACACACACACACACTGCTTGACCCTGACTGAGGACTTAGTTGGCAAAGTTCATATTTTAAATACATCCACACTTATAATGCACACTTTTCAGATACTTTCAATAACATATAAATAAAAAGTAAAATAAAACACACATGCACACACACACACAAAAAAAGTTGCTCTAACCACTCAAAGCAGCCCGAACACTGATATGAAAGACATGTGGCATGTATGCTTGATCATACCATCTCTGATTTAGTGATGTAAAAGTAAAGGGCATTTTATTAAAATCACAATGACAAAACTGTTTGAAAAATTGATAAAGAAAAAAAAAACTGTATGAATTGAAACAGCAGTTTCTGGATGAGAATCAACCTGTGAATATATTCAACACGTTGAACATGCCGTTGAACAGTTTAAGCAGTGCAGTAATTTTCCAGTCAATGAACTCATACATACATATTTAACATTAATGAACAGATTTGTGTTTGCCTTGTCTCAGAGCTTATTTAGTGTCACAACTTTTAACTATAGACACACTTTTGGGTGGCTGTGGCTGAGTAGACTGAGAGCAGTCTTCCAATACAAGAGTTGGGGGTTCCACCAGAGTTCAGGTGAACAGCCAGGAGACCATCCAGAGTGAGGAAGTTCAGGTAGACGGTCAGGAGACCGTCCAGAGTGAGGCGAAAGTTCTGGCGGGTGGTCAGGAGGACGTCCTTCATGGAACTGAAGCTCTGGCAGGTGGTCAGGATACCATCCATAACAGGGCAGGAGCTGTGTCCACCCAAAGAGCCTTAGGATCTGTGGCTCAATGGGTGTAATGGTAAATGGACTGTACTTATATAGCTCATTTCTATCTTATCGAGATACTCAAAGTGCTGTACACCTGTTTCCTCATTTAACCATTCATACAGCACTCAGAACTCTACATAGCTATTTGAACAAATCATTCTAAATAGACTAATCAGTGCTTTATCACATGCATACACTGATGGGACACACATCAGAAACTACAAGGGGTTCAGTGTCTCGCCCAGGGACACTTTGGCATGCGACTGCTGTTGGATTTGAATCCCCAACTCTCGCATTGGAGGACGACTGCTCTAACCACTCAGCCACAGCCGCCCTAGAGTCGATGATGGTGTAGATGGTGTAGAGACCACCAGGGAGCCTGAGGTTGTCATGGAGACTGGGGGAGCTGCAGATGTTGTGGAAACCAGGGGAGCTGCAGCTGGTGTAGAGCTCAAGGAGGCTGAAGCTGGCATAGAGATCAGGGAGGCAGCAGGTTGGGTAGATATCATGGAGGCTTCAGTAGTTGGTGAGAAACCAGAGGCATGGGCTACAACAAGCAATGGGACCAAGGAGGCTGAGCTTTCATGGGGACCATGGAGGCTGCAGCTGTAGTAGAGACCTCAGTGGCTGCAGTAAGTGCAGACACCTCAGGGGTTGTAGTAGGCATAACTGTCTCAGGGACTACAGTAGGTGTAGTTACTTCATAGACTGCAGGAGGCATAGGCACTTCATGGACTGCAGGGGGCATATACACTTCAGGGACTGCAGGAGGGATAGTCACTTCAGGGACTGCAGGATGTGTAGACACTTCAGGAACTGCATGAGGTGTAGCCACTGCAGGAACTGCAGGAGGTGTAGTTACTTCAGGGACTGCAGGAGGTGTAGCCACTTCAGGGACTGCAGGAGGTTTAGCCACTTCAGGGACTGCAAGAGGCATAGCCACTTGAGGGACTGCATGAGGTGTAGCCACTTCATGGACTGCAGGAGGCCTAGGCACTTCATCCACTGCAGGGGGCATAGAAACTTCAGGGACTGCAGGAGGTGTAGACACTTCAGGGACTGCAAGAGGCATAGCCACTTCAGGGACTGCAGGATGCATAACCACTTCAGGGACTGCAGGAGGTGTAGACATTTCAGGGACTGCAGAAGGTGTAGCAACTTCAAGGACTGTAGGAGATGTAGCTACTTCAGGGACTGAAGGAGGCATAGCCACTTCAGGGACTATGGGAGGCATAGCCACTTCAGGGACTAAGGGAAATGTGGGACCCTTGGGAGGCATGGGGCTCTCACAAGATGTGGAACTTTCATGAGGCGTATAACCTTACGATGTATGGGACATTCACAAGGCATGAGACACTCACAAAGCATGGGACACTCATGAGGCATAGTGAAACCCACTGGGAGACATTGAGGTAGGCTGTCACTCAGTCTCTACCACCTTGTAGATAGAGATGGATACCCATGAGGTTCAGTCTCATCAAGTCTTTGCTGCTTCATCGGCTAGGGTGGGCCCTCTGAAGACTTGGGACCCTCTGATGACTTGAGACCCTCTGCAGGTGTGGGATTCTGAAGACATGTGGCTCTCTACATATGTGGGACTCTGCAGATGTGGAATTATCTGCAGACTTGGGGCTCTTTGCAGCAACAATCTGAACATTCATGATGAACTCAGTGACCCTTCTCCTCCTCTGTTTAGGTGAGAAAAGTCTCCTTGCGGCCTCTCTCTCAGGCTGTACGGGGCCAAAACAAGGCAGAGTTCTTTGGAGAAGTCTTCAAATGAGTAACAAAAAATATAGTTTTGCTGCCATTCAGTGGTGCACCATATTTTGCCTTATCAGACAGTATAAAAATGACATAGGCGACCTTAGATTGCTCAAATTGGAAAGAGAAGGGTTGGAGCTAAAAATGGACCTTGCATTGAATGATCCACACTGGTCTGGTTCCCCTTGAAAACCTCCGGCGGTGAAAGATGAGGTTTGAGGATGGGGGATACATGATAATGAGGTTTGGGCTGATAAGGAGTCACATAAGGAAGAGGCTGTGAGATAGATGGTTAAACATGATATGGAACATGGTCATGATTTCCTGCATGTTATTCTCAAAATTTATTATGGCACCCCCGGCACCAGAGTGCCACTCTTGTGTTGGAGATTAGTCCATACTGGCCAGATTATACTGACAAGAAACTGCTTTTTGGATTCAACATTTCAGCCAGACAACAAAAGCATTTAATTAATTTTATTGGTTTGAAGTTGTTGGTGGGAGTTTGGATCCAGTCATGGGAATAGGTCTGCATAAATGATACAGTTAGTGGGCTGTAGGTTTCAGGAAGTGTGCTTGATAACATAAAACAGCCACTAACCTTCTCAGGTAGGTGAGGTGGGAGTGACCTGTCAAGGTTAGAAAAGACGGTGTCAGTGATGGTATTGGCATCATTGTACTAGTAGGTGAGCAGCTGCAGAGAGAGACCTTTAATACTGTGAATAGTTTTGATAGCAGGGCAAACTTAAACCGTGGTCCAAAAAGCTAAGCGGGGTCAAGCACTTGGAAGCAGAGGTCAAAAACAAATCCAGAGGAGAATCCTTAATCGAAAATCTGTATAGCAAAAAAAGGGTCATAGTTACCAAGGTCAGAAGGACAGAATAAACCAGACGTGGAGCAGGTAGGGTGGCAAATCCAAGAGACAATGTGTGATGTTGAGTCAAGAAAGTCAGGTGTGAACAAGAGTGTTCAATAAGCTGGCAGAGAACTTGCATGCATGGGGCTCTTATATAATGTGGTATGTATTGTCATCATTGTATGTTCACATACAAAGACGAAATTGTCTCTCTGCATTTAACCCATCCACCAACAGGTGGAGCAACGGGCAGCTATGAAAGCTGCCTGGGGAGCAAATGAGGATGAGGTGTCCTGCTCAGAGACACCACAAGGTGTGCAATGACCAGGGATCAAACCCAGGACCTTGGGGTCCAGAGTTGGCTGCCCTGCCCCTACACCATCTCTGTCCCCAATATAGAGTGTGCCGCAGGTGTAGGGCATGAGCGCTGATTGTTTTGGAGAAGTGGGTGAGGCAGGTGGCAGAGCGAGGAGATTATGACATGACCAATATACAAACCGTATTCCAAAAAAGTTGGGACACTAAACAAATTGTGAATAAAAACTGAATGCAATGATGTGGAGGTGCCAACATCTAATATTGTATTCAGAATAGAACACAAATAACAGATCAAAAGTTTAAACTGAGAGAATGCATAATTTAAAGGGAAAAATCTGTTGTTTCCAAATTTCATGGTGTCAACAAATCCCCAAAAAAGTTGGGACAAGTCTATTTTTACCACTGTGTGGCATCACCCCTTCTTCTTACAACACTCAAGAGACGTCTGGGGACAGAGGAGACCAGATTATCAAGTTTAGAAATAGGAATGCTCTCCCATTCATGTCTAATACAGGTCTCTAACTGTTCAATCACCTTGGGCCTTCTTTGTCGCACATTCCTCTTTATGATGCGCCAAATTTTCTCTATAGGTGAAAGATCTGGACTGCAGGCTGGCCATTTCAGTACCCGGATCCTTCTCCTATGTAGCTATGATGTTGTGATTGCTGCATAATGTGGTCTGGCAATATCGGGTTGAAAAATGCAGGGTCTTCCCTGAAAGAGTTGACGTCTAGATGGGAGCATATGTTGTTCTAGAACCTGAACATAGTTCTCTGTAATTATGGTGCCTTTCCAGACATGCAAGCTGCCCATGCCACAAGTGCTCATGCAACCCCATACCATCAGTGATGCAGGCTTCTGAACGGAACATTGATAGCAACTTGGGCTATCCTTGTCCTCTCTGGTCCGGATGACATGGCGTCCCAGTGTTACATAAAGAACTTCAAATCTTGAAGTTCCATGTGTAGATGAACAGATGCTCGGATATATTCATCAATTAACACGGATTCCTCATTTTTCTGGACTGAATAAAACGTGCATTGAATTTAAGGAAATGCAAACGTGAGACGTCATTTATATTTGACCCATCAAAATGAATGCGGTCATTTATTTACAGAATCAAAGTTTAACATCAAACATTTACATTAATTTGGCAAATTATGAAAATAACAACATAAGCAATCAATCAGGAAAAATCATACGGCCATGATTTTTCCGTTGCTTCACCACAGACATTTATGAAACTGTACAATTATGATCTTTTACCCACACGGATGTGGATGAGCATTTTACACAGACATTTCTAAATATCTGGAAGTATATCTACTTGATAGAAAGTTTAAAGATGGGAAAGAAGTTTAGAGGGAGTAAAGATGGTATGGGAGGGGAAGTGTTCACCAGAATTGACACTCTCCGTCAGAACCCAGCTCTCCCCGGTACGCTTGGTAGGAAACTTGACTCGTTACCTCTCTGAAGTTAATCAGCAGATATGGAGCTCCGTTAACGCTACCTGTCCAGCGTCTCCTTAGGATGCTGTGAATCGTCAGAAGTAGTAGCGAGTGAAAATGTTATAATCCCATGGAACTCGGAAGAGCTCTGTTGTCATGTCAGGATCATCCTGTCTCTCACAGAACTGGGCTTCTCTCACAGAACTGGTTGGACTGTGTATCCAGCAGAACTCCAACAGCACTCCATCAGAACTGAACAGAACTGTCCCAGAACTGTTCCAGCACCATCCCAGAGCTTCTAACAGAACTGTGTAGTTTACAGATCTCGAGCAGAGCCTCAACAGAACTGAGTAGACCAGGAAGTACCGACATTTTAAAGAACTGTTTTCCGGTCCACTTTTGGGAGTATTCCCATTGGTCAGAAACAACCAGACGGGGTGTGTTTTGTGACGTAAGAGGTTAGAAGACAGCAAGAATTGTTATGAAACAGATCAGAAATGTTCTCACAGACAGAGAGAGTTTTGTTTTGGCGCGTTTCAGAAACAGGTGCCAAACTTCTATATTTACGTCTGAGAGGATTCTAAAAACATGCCAACAACTTGTTTTGCGTTTGACTCCAACCTTGGACCAACTTACACTTGCTCATTCAAAAGCAGAAATCAGAAAAGGCATAATTACTCTGTAACAGCTTTGACATGAGTTCTAACTTTGCGTGAGAAAAAATCATTACACAGTTAATAAAATTGATTAGTTCACTGCAACATCTAAAATGGTTTGAACTAAGACACTTTGATTATCAACATTTGTAAAATAGTAATGATAATAAAACAGAGAGTGTTCTTTTCACTTGAATCTTCAAGAGAGAAAGTCTCAGGATGGGTGAACCTGTATTTCTGGATTCAAATCAATGAAATGACAGTTCCTGTCCCACAAGGTTCTTAAGGTCAAGATTTTTGACCTTAGACTTAGTTTTTGACATGGGCCTAGTCCACTACACATGATTTGGTAGATTATAGTATTTTATCAGTTATGTATAGGGCTCAAAATAACACATTACCATTAAATATCCAAAGAAATTTTGTTAAAAGACAAAGTTGTTACAATCTTAAGGGGATAGAAATATTTGTCAAACCAAAATTCAGAACTAGTCTGAAGGGAAGGTCTACCTCAATCCAAGGAGTTGGATTGTGGAATGGTCTAGAGAGTGATGTAAAAAATGTCAAGTCAATGTGTACATTTAAGAAAAAGATCAAATCTAGATTGTTAAAAAAGTATATATGAAGTAGCTTAGTGTGTGTTTTTTATTAGAATTAGAAAAATTAGAAAGTTATTCATTTTGTTCTGTTACTTGAAAATTAATATGTCTGAAATAATTGTTTGAAAAAAGGGGCAGATATAATAAGATGTTTTTTCTTCTTTCTGCTGCCTTTCATTTTAAATTTTTTTTGTATCTTTTTTATATATTGTTATGGAATTGTTAAATCGTGACTCATCTGACCACAGAACAGTCTTCCATTTTGCCACACTCCATTTTAAATGACCCCTGGCCCAGTGCAAACGTCTGAGCTTGTGGAGCTTGCTTAGAAATGGCTTCCTCTTTGCACTGTAGAGTTTCAGCTGGCAACAGCGGATGGAATGGTGGATTGTATTCACTGACAATGCTTTCTGGAAGTATTCCTGAGCCCATTCTGTTATTTCCTTGACAGTGGCATTCCTGTTTGAGGTGCAGTGATGTTTAAGGGCCCGGAGATCACGAGAATCCAATAGAGTTTTACGGCCTTGACCCTTATGCACAGCGATTGTTCCAGATTCTCTGAATCTTTTGATGATGTTATGCACGGTTGATGATGATAACTTAAGTCTTTGCTATTTTACGCTGGGTAACACCATTCTGGTATTGCTGCACTATCTTTCTGCGCAACAATGGTGTAATTGGTGATCCTCTTACCATCTTGGCTTCTGAGAGACACTGACACTCTGAGAAGCTCTTTTTATACCCAATCATGTTGTCAATTGACCTAATTAGTGTTAATTGGTCTTCCAGCTGTTCGTTACATGCACAATTTCCTTTTTCCAGCCAATTATTGCTACTTGTCCCAACTTTTTGGGGGATTTGTTGACACTGTGAAATTTTGAATCAACATATTTTTTCCTTTAAAATGTTACATTTACTCAGATTAAACGTTTGATATGTCATCTATGTTATATTACGAATAAAATGTTGACATTTGCCATCTCCACATCATTGCATTCAGTTTTTATTCACAATTTGTTTAGTGTCCCAACATTTTTGGAATCCGATTTGTATAATGACACATTGGGCAAAGATCCCACCTTTAATAATAACCAGATTTAGTGCAAAATAATTGACTTTGTGATAAAAGTGATGATTATTATTCAAAACATTTGATGTTGTATACGTACAATGTTAAATAGTCTTTATATGCTTAACATATATCTACTTTTGAAATATCTTTTAAATTTGATTTGCATATGATATTATTTTAAAAAGACATATTGTTAATTTGGCACATAATTGTTAATAGGTTTATTTTACAATGTCATATGTATTATGCCTTATTTAATATTATTAATATTATTATTATTATTATTGTTATTATTATTAATTAATTTTATTTTATTTTTATAGGGAGAACAAGGGCCACCTGGTGTTGGTGAATATGGCCAAAAGGGTGAGAAGGTACAGTATATGTAATTAAAAGTTTTACTAATGTGTATTTTAGCCTAATTGTCATGCAAAATAATCTGTTTGACTTCTTGCTCCTCCCCAGGGCGAGTGCAGTGTTTATCAACCAACAGCACATGACAGCCAGCCCAACGGATTTCCCGAGGGACAAAAAGGTGAACCCGGCCCACCAGGTTCACCTGGACCACCAGGACTTGGAGCTGATGGCAAACAGGTTTGATGGAGCACTAAGAAAATATATCTATTACACAAATGTTTGCACAGTACAATAAATTTCAATTTGCACGTGCACATGCAGTTAGGAGGAATGTTTTCCCAAGTGCAAAATAGTAAATGTAGAAGCAGGTAAAAACAGTCAGTTTCCACAGTAGCTTACTTCTATTGAGGTTGAACAGCTAAACTCCCTCAAACTGATTTATGCTATTTGACTGAATTGACTACAGAGTAGTTGGAATGGCATACCGTGTACAGTCATCTTATTTATTCTCTTGGATGTTTCTTTTGTATACAAACAATTTTAATATATGTTTATTACAGTTTTTGTCTATAAAAAATAAAATTAAAAAAAATACATGATATGATATAATGTCCTATAGCTGAAATCCACCTTGAGCACAATAACAAGAAATCAAAACAAGGCTACATTGATTCATTGTGATTAACATTACAACCACTGTCAACAAATTGCCATCAAAATTAAGATCAGAGAATGTCCACAGCATCGGTGCCAGTTCTTGGCATCCTATGTTCCTGCAGGCTGAAACAGAGTAACTTCCATCTGGATGTGTTAAAAGTTTGTGATACTGAAATATTTTACCCTCCAGGGCAGGTCTACTCATAATGCTCAATGTGTAAACATGATATGTGAGAGTACTTGCTAGGTACACTAACTTCCCATATATCTATTTCCCCTACTTTGATTACATGCTAAGTCATTCATGCCAGCTGTTTGATTTGTATCTGTATTGGTAGAAATGTGTTCAGCACTTGCAGATAACTGAGCATGTATCTTTACTTTCACAGGGAACAACGGGCCTGCCTGGTGCTAAGGGAGAGCAGGTATGTTTCTGGTTTAAGTATTCTACTGATTTCCTTTATAAATAGATGTTCTGTATGTATTTTCACAAACTCGGTGAGATCCTGCTGGGACTCAGCAAGACATTCACACCACATTAAAAAAAGTCCCGTTATCAGCTAAGAAGTTAAAACCAACTAATCAAGCCTCTTGGGTGTTACACCAGTCTTCTAAATAACCTAGTATCCACACAAAAATCAATCTTTCTTAAAATATAAAAAAAGAAAAGAAAAAGAAAAACGTGGAAGGTTTTAAGACAAAACAGCTATCCTTGATTTAACAACAGCACTGAACAAGATTGCAGAAAGCTGAGACCCTCCTACCCCCAGCTTTATTTTATACCACCAGATTTGCTGTTGGGAACATTTAACCAAAACATCTGGGATGTAAATCTGCCATCAACAGAGCCAGGTAGCTTAAACATAGCATAAAATCTATTTATGGAATCACTCCACTTCAGCTTCAAAGAAGAGACGGTCAGTTCCTAAAACCCTAACAGTTAAACCATTTTCTTCATTAAGAATTAAATAAATAACCACTTAATCCATTCCAGTAAATACCTCTGTTGCATCAGTTTTACTCTAGTTGCACTAAACACAGCTCTGTGGCTGCTTAAACATGTTACTGTTTCTTCGTTGCCAAATCCTACCAGGGCGAACAAGGAGACAAAGGAGAGATGGGACTGAATGGTGTTCCTGGAGTCCCAGGACCTCCTGGAGGTCCTGGTCTGAACGGACTGAGGGGCTTAAAGGGAGAGAAGGTAAATGGGTAGATTCCAGAAATGTTCAGTTCACCTTGCAGCTGAATGATTCGTATTGTTTGATGATTGGTACCAATTTTTTTGTTCAATTAATGTACTTTGTAAAGTTGCTATTATTTTAAGTTTACACTTAATTGCTGGTCAACACCCACTTTAAAGTCATGTTCTAGTGCCAAAACTTGTAAAATTGCCTTCTTTAAAAGTAACTTTTATTTTCCAGAGAGTTTTTTATAGCATGTTTTGGATTTTTTTTTTTTCCCAGGGGGAGGCATGTACAAGCTGTTCTTCTTCTGGGCCTGCAATTGGGGATGGTGTAGCTGTGCCAGGCCCCAAAGGAGAGAAAGGAGACTCTGGGCCCCCTGGATCAGGAAAGCCTGGCAAGAATGTGAGGGAATTTTGAACCAGCTTTATTTCAGCTCTGTAGGACTCTACTACAGCTGTATGGGAACTATTGGTTAATCTACCTTTGTACATTTTAGGGAAATCCAGGTATTCCAGGTTTACCTGGGTCACCTGGTTCCAAAGGAAGTAAGGTATTAATGTCCTTTTTTTTTTTTAAATTATTATGTACCAAAAAAAAAAAAAAAAAAAAAAGCAAATACAGAGTTTGACATTTTTATGTGATGGTTTGCTGTCATTTTGACCTGCGGTATATTTTACCCTTTCTAGGGAGAAGCTGGCGCTGCAGGATTTGGCCTTCCAGGACCACAGGTAAGGCCATTGTGTTTAATAGATGAGTCAATATTTCTTTAGAAAACCAAACTTTAGAAATCCTGTGTATTTCTTGTCCCAAACCATTTGATTCATTGCAGAGTGATGTGGTTTTAACAGGAGAAATTGATAATCTGATTCATTATCTTATTATGTGTATTATAGGGTGAAGAGGGACCAAGGGGTCTCCCAGGACTTGTAGTAAGTATCTCACATTTCTTAAGCCTTGCTTTTTTGCTTCACATATTCAGAATTCAGTCAAATGATTGTATTTTATGCAGGGACCTCAGGGTGTTCAAGGATCACCGGGCCCTGTTGGACCAGCAGGGGGAAAGGTAGCCTTTAAGATGGTTGTCGTGGTGGTGGTTGGGGAGGGGTGTTACTTAAATGATTACATCTATAACCAGAAGAAACCTTGGCAAACTTCAACGGTGGGTGTTTCTCATTTGCAGGGCTCCAAAGGTGACACAGGACTTCCTGGGCCTCAGGGGCCCACAGGTTTAGGAGTAGCAGGGCCTCCGGTAGGATTAAAACACTTTTTTTGTGAAACTGACCTGTGATTTATTGCTATATTGTTCTCACACTTTGTGCCCAATTTACTTTCAGGGTAAAGACGGAGCCCCAGGCTCAAGAGGACAACCAGGAGCTGATGGCCAACATGTAAGTTTTCTTGCTCTTTTAGTAACACACTCTGCTAAAGGCAGGGGCCAAGCGATAAAAAAAAAAAAAAAAAAAACTTGCCCATGTGCCTGTGCTTGCCCATTTAAAGTTTCAGAAAGTAATGCATGGGTTAGCATCTGATTATCTTTTGGAGGTATCTTGATTCAAGATGACTGCCACAGGGAAGTTACGATTACAAAAATAAAATAAAAAAAAGGTTCTACTTCTTAGTGAATTTTAGAGATATTGAGTGAAGTTTTGGTATGGTACTTGCTGAGACTGATCCTCAATTTGTACTCTGACCCCTAACTGATTGTGGGGAATCTGTGACTAGAACTTTGCCATAAAACATTGAATTTGACTCTGTTAGCAAATATCACATAACCCACACAATTATTTCAAAGAGCCTTTCAGAAAGTCATTGGGAGAGCATTACTGCTGATTGACTTTTGGCCTCTGGAGCCAGTTCACATTAGAAAATACAAAAATGATATTTATTCAGTCAGTTCTGACAATATTGAGCAACAATGTTGTCTGATTGTCATTCGTTCATAATATTAGCACCGCACATTGTCCCAACATCTTTGTTTAGAACCTTGGAATTAACTGTCGGGGTCGACCCTGTTTGTCTGTTAGCAAAATATCTCATAAACCACTGCAAGGATTTCAACAAGCAATTATTGGCGATACATCTTGAACTAATTAACTTTTAGTCAACCCAAGATGGCCACCACCACTAACTGATATTAGTCTACACAAAAATAATGACACCTCAGAAAATTTTACAGATTACGAGCTAAAATTTGGTGTGGTAGTAGCCGGATTACAGTCACCGTGCATGCGCCAAACACTAACACATCATGCAAGAACATATAGGATCTTGCATTATCGCATAATGATCATATCATCATGATGATCAGCATTGGTGATTCATCAAATTGAATTTTGAGGTTTGACCAAAATTACCATACCTCCATATGTTCTTAACATAAATATATAACATTAACATACAATAAGTATAATTCTACTTCTCTTGCATGACAATTGGCAGACAGTGCATTGCTTAAAGAGAAGTGATGCATTTATTATCTCAAAGCATTATGCATGTTTTTGTTACCGTAATTTGCTTCAGCATTTGAATAAAAAAAAAGTCAAAAGCCAAACGTGTTTGCATGTTTGGGTCTGTTTAGTGTTTTATGTTTTATCTAGTTTCTATGGGAATTGCCTTTGATCTAGGCAATGCCTGCAACCATCTCATCCTCTGCTCTCTCATCTGTGCTCGGCCTTTGAGCTTTCATGTGAAACAACAAAGCAGGAGTAACTAGTTTTGTGTCCTGTCTCGTTCTTTTGTAGGGACATGATGGAGCTAAGGGGGACAAGGTAAGTCTACCGTTTTGTTTGGATGACACCAACCAGAGGGGTTTGAATACATAAGGGCAGACCAGATGGTAATCACCAGAGATGGCTTAACACCCTGCCAACTCCACCCTGCCTTAGACACACACAGACACTTGTGCTGACACGCACTTGCGCACGTCGACCCGAGGGCCACAGACAGAGTAGCAGCGGAGGTGACAAGTGTGTCGTTGTTGGCAGACGAGAAGTCTTGCAGGCCCAAAGAGAGTGCAAGTGTACGAGACAATTAATTACTGCATGTTTCAGGGCCACGAGTCCAGACTGTCACTGTGAGCAAGGGAAAAAATGAAGAACCAAAGGAGGCAGAGTGTAAGGGTGGAAGACAAAAGATGCAAGTGTTTATAGAAGCTTATTTCAAAGACAAAAATGAAGTTGAATGATATGGGGAAAGGGGTGTTTTAAAAGAAAAAAGCACAAACTACAGATGTTACATAAACAATGCTTTATTTTATCTTGCCTTTTTGCCGTAACAATGGCAGTATTATAGAATATGGACTCAGTTTTGCAAGCATAGAATTGTGGAAACTGTTTCACTTGAACTTTCTCAACGGCTCCATTTTTCATGTATATTCCAGGGTGAACCAGGACAGTGCAACTGCATCACGCCAGGGCCGTCAAGTGTAGGCGGACCTGTGAGTACACATTTGCAAATGCACAAACTCAGAGGCAGGTTTTTAATTAAACAAGCATGTCTGCATCACTTTGGATTGACTACAATGACTCTGGAAAGTTTAAATCTGACTCCACGAGAGATGCACTGAGGGGAAAAAAAACAAAACAATGCATGGTTCTTTCTTATCCCCTTTCTTCTGTGGTTTGACATTTGTTGACAGTTATTTTTAACTTCCCACCGTGCACCTTTGCTACTCTGATTTAGCCTATTTTTGCCTTCCAGGGAGCTCCAGGAGCTGCAGTAAACACGTGGCAGCCCGGGCCTCAGGTCTGATCTGTCAGCCAGCAGAACTGTCTGAAAACCAACATTTTCTCTGAAAGCTTTGGCTCGTTTTCATGTTACAAACCTTATTTAGTTTGTGATTGTGAATTATTTGGTTTCATTTGTGCTCATTCTTTGGATGTTGCAGGGTCCCCCAGGCCCTCCTGGCCCTCCAGGCCCCCCCGGACCTCAGGGAGTGACTGGAATCCAAGGACCCCAGGTAACAGACAGAGCTTGCTGGTTGGTGATTAGAATATATGTTCAGTTCAATTTAGGAGCTGCTTCATTTGCCTGAATTGAACTGGAATGTGTGGAATGTGCTGAAAATGATAGTTTTGATTTTTTTTTGAAGTGGGATTCTGTGAAAAGGTTATGAATAATTATAACTTATCTAAACAGATCTTTGAACTATCTCAATTTGAAGAATTAGAGTTTATTATTGACCACTGTTTCCTAAAACAACCTCATCTCAGAATTTGCACATCAAGGAAACACTATTTTATAAACAGTTACTATTTTTTTGTCATACCTAGAATTTTGTAGTCATTTATGAATGCCAAAGTTGGTATCATCAGCTAGCTGTATCACTTCTGGTTCAACCTGGTACATCTGGCTGGAACATTCTAATATTTCTGCTGGCACAAATGTGTAATGCTAAATAAACGGCAATGTAATGTTCTATGTAAAGAAACAAAAACTAATAAAAAATGTATGAATCTCTATAACATTTTTGAGATTGGACTTCTTTTAACATGGGAGCAACCCACTGTGGTTGTAGCCCTACGGGAAAAGTCATTTCTTGCCAATCTGGTCAAAATTAAACTCTTTCTCTGAATTGGACATTCAAAGAGCTATCTACAACAGATAACATATTATTTATTTACAAGCCTTCAACAAAACCCTACTTCAGAGAATCTAAACTATAGCTTTAACGTACTGATGGAAAATGTTCAGCCCATTTCAAGTGCTCTGCATTTTCAGTGTTTCAGACTCATCTCATAATGGATTTATTGATTATTTTTCTCTTTCCATAATTATCTGCATTTACGTATTATTATTATTACTACTACCTGTATTATTACTACTATTCTTCTTATTATTATTATTATCATCTTCATCATCATCATCATCATCATCATCATTATTATTATTATTATTATTACTACTACCTGTATTATTACTACTATTCTTATTCTTATTATTGTTATCATCTTCATCATCATCATCATCATCATCATCATTATTATTATTATTATTATTATTATTATTATTATTATTATTATTATTATTATTATTAGTAGTATTATTAGTAGTATTATTAGTATTATTATTCCTTCACTGCAGTGTCCCAAATTAGAGTTTTCAGTTCAGCCCAAGATCTTAGTGCTGATCTGAAAGCAAATGAAGGAAAAATGATTTTTTTTTTCCATTATAATTGCACTTTTTTCTCCTTCATTTCTATTTTTAGTTTTTATTTTATTTATTTTTTGTTTTTGTTGTTGTATTTGTTTACGTGACATTAAATTGAGTGTACTAACTGTGCACATACAATAAATTAAATAGAGAGAGCTAATTTTATTAAAATCCTTCTGGAGTCCCAAAATTGAACAATCAGTGTTATGCTTAGTTCAATGATACAGCTTTTAGCTGGGCCTAGCTTGAAGTTACAATGTGCACCAAAGAGTTATAAATGTTTTTGTAAAAACAATGTCTATTAATTAGTGATTATAATTCTGTGATCTATTAGGGGTGTAACGGTACGCTAAAATCACATTTCGGTTCGGTTCAGTTTCAAGGAGGGCTCGGTTCGATTAATTTTCGGTACAAAATGGCCAAAATAAAGACTTACAAAATGTTTATTTTGATAATATGCCAAGTAAACAAGTTCAGTCATTACTGACTTCTTAGCTGGAGGTGATCTGCTGGATGAAGAAGACTCAGCTGCTATTATCCTCAGACTGCAAACAACACAGAGATAAAAAAAAAAAAAAAAGACTTAATATGATTATAATTTTAAATTTAAAAAGTTAACTAGATCACAATAATACAATACCTTTTCTTGCACGGTCATCATATGAGGTGGTTGAATATCCTCTCTTGCTAATCATCATTGTGGCAGGGCTTTAAATATGTGCTCCAGGGCTTGTTGACAATATCAATTTTAGTGTTTTCATAAAGTTCTGCTACAATTTTTTGGCTTAAGTGTTGATGTGATGGGATGTCGTAGGCAGCAGGGCTCAAGATCTTTATGCTTAAAGCCGGCAAATCAACAACATTCGGACATAGATCCAGAGCTTTAAAAAATCCTACAGCTTGTGTTATTGTTTTGGACCGATCTGAATTAGCTGATAAAGGTTGTTTAAATGCTGCTGCTATTGGTCTTTGCACCATGCTATATTCACATTCGGATAATGTTGTTTCAAGTGTATTGACAAGTTAGACATGTTGCCTGAGGCAGATCCAATCAACAAAACAACGTCGACACACAGCTTTGGGTTTGTTCAGTTGTCTTTTAACAAGAAAGCCATAACGTTCCCAAGCAGGAGACCACAACGAGATGGCTTGTTCGTTGCCTGTTGGGCTGCTAATGCTATGTGTGCTGCAAGATAATAGCGCCATGCTGAAACACGCTTAGGAACTTTAGCTCTGTGGCGCATCGTTTCTCGTTATTAAAATTTAATGACTGAAATAATAACCAAAGCTTTACACATGTGGACTGAACCGACCATGCCATACCGAAACGGTTCAATACACCCACGTGTACCGTTGCACCACTATGATCTATTATAGCCATAGTTGTAGTCCTATTATGATGGGAGTAGCAATCATACTACTTTTATTATATTTTAATTGTGTAAGAAATTAAACCACCTTTTTTTTTTTTTTTTTTTTTTTTTCATTTTTGAACCATGGTGTCAAAACATAAAAAAAAAAAAAGTAAGTCATGTTGAGTCTGAAACATAAAATGTAGTAAATGTGAATGGGTCTGATAGCTTTCCTGTGGCTCTGTATGATGGAGGCTTTCAGCTTGGGCCTTTGGGTTCAGCCATAAGGCTTTGACATGCTTTGCTTCGTACGGGGTTTCATAATATGCATGTAGGAAATGGACTGACAGAATACAAAGTATGTGTGCAAACGCTTGAACATAAATAGATTAAAGAGCAAATCAAGTTTCTATAAAGCACTAACCCATGTAGAGCTTCAAGCTTTAACGCAAATTGAAAGCGATTAAGAAGGCTTTCAGAATGTCAGCTGAGACATAAACAGTTATTTGAAGGTTTGGATCTAAATGAGAAAGTCTGCAAATTGGTGCAATGATTCCTCTTTAGTGTTAATTTCACTGATCTGTAAAGTGTTTTAATTTAAACAGACCTTCAAATAAAGTGAAAATGCTGTAAGAGTCAAAGGTGCTTCAGTAGTAGGGAATGCATTGAAGAAGTCATGTCTTCGACAAGGGTGCATTGGTGTTAATCGTTGAACTCAAGACCGTTCATAAACAAATACGCAGGATTGTGTTTTGTTTGGACTCTTAAATTGATTAGAGCTTTGAGGCATGGCAGTGATTTTATTGTTTTGACCCTGCTCCTTTGGCTTTGCCTAAACCCTTGGTGGAGATGGGAGTGGCCGACCCTTGATCGGCAACAAACCAGTTCAACCTTAGTTCCTTCTTTCAGGGTATCCCTGGAAACGACGGGATACCAGGGCAACCGGGTATTCCTGCACAACATGTAAGTAAATATAGAAAGATGAAGGCGAGGTGGCTCAAATCTACTGATACACTTTATGAGGTCTTATGTATACATCATACAAATGCACTTTTTTTTTTTTTTTTGTTCAGCAAGTATAAAAACTTTATTGGCAATAACTCTATGGGGACTTTGTCAGGAACACAGGGCTAGTGATAATTGTGTTAGGGCAAGTTTATGAGCAAATGTGTGGCTTGGTTCTGCTTGCTGCACTTTATTTATTGAAATGACTGAAGGCATGCATATGTAATTTGCCTAATAACGTGATAGTGTGCCTCAGTGCACTGTGTGTTAAAGGGAGAAATGTTCTTGAAAGTGTAACAATTGTTGCTTAAACTTAGACCTTCAACTGAATCATTTGCAAAAATAGTCTCTCTCTCTCTTTCACTCTCTCTCTCTCTCTCTCTGTCCTCAATACTCACTTATATGCATATGTTCAAACTTAGCTCTTTTTTTTGGATCCCATTAGTGACTTCTGCGGGTATTATTTCTTTAAAAGTAACAGCTTGGCTCTCAGGATGCTCACCGACAGGTGTGTCTTTAAAAGACAACATGGTACACTGAGATGTAAAAAAAATAAGTTAGCAATTTCCAGAGTGCATCAGAGGAACAGCATACAGAGAACCTTCCTTTGAGCATATCTAATGCACAATGCCTTTTTCTAGCTCACATAGCAGCCAATAGTGTATGCACCATATAATAGCCTTCCGAGCTAATAGCTACAGTTTGAACAATATCAAATGGGTCAGTAATGGCTTTGATAACAAGCCAGGTGCAACTGACAGACTTTCCCAGAGGAAAAGGTCTCACTTCTGTAATATTAAGCTGACTTTATTCTGAAGTAAATGTACTTGGGTGTGTAGTGAGCAGGTCTGGTTTAGAATATGTGGAGTAAATACATTTTTTTATGTATTTTACTGGACATGCTCTCCAACATAAAACTGGGACATCTTGGCTTTGTATTAAGGGTAAACTCACTGACAAAAAAATAACAAAATAAAAAAAATGCTTATACAGTAGAGAATGATGACAATGTAATGAAATTATATAATGTGTATGTTGCATCAGGATTGGACACACACAACAATGTATTGTGTAAAAGACCCATACAGCCGTTGTACAGTATCTTTTGCAGCATCTTGGCCCACATCTGTTGCAACTGACCCTTGAGATCCTGCTGATCAGAATTGGGTCAAGGTTGACTACCGAACTGATTCCGCAAATGTTTCTAGTGTAGGACTGAAGGTTCTGGCTGGTCACAGGGGGACCACAACATTGAGCAGATTGTCCGTTAACACACTTGTCATATGTGGACATATATTGTCTTGAAGAAAGACTGTGCCAGGGGCTGTCTGAAAAGAAGGGAATGCCATGTAATGCAGAATGTCCCTGATGCAACTTGTAAATGTTGTCACCAAATCCAGAAGATGGACCATCTTTAACTCCCTGCACCTTCAGTCTGGTGCAGATCACACCTGAAGACCTCTGTCAGGTCAATGACATAGCAAAGACATGGCTGTCCTTTTGGTGTGACATGATATGATGATGACTGATGGCTTTGCCCTCAATGATCCCTGAATGGGATGTGATGACCTGAAGTCATACTTTATGGCCCTCAAACATATACTAGGTGTAACTGTCACCTTTTCTTGGGTTTTAGAACCCAGCAATACAGACTGAAATTATGAGCTCAGGCAAAAAAAAAAAAAAAAGTATATATATATAAAGGAACTTTAATGAGGTTACTAAAGAGGCTGCTGTGGCCGCAAAACTTGCAGCATATTTGAGTATACACGATGAGACCAGATGTCAAACTAGAGAGCACAAACAATGGCAGACTGAAAAGTGAGGTGAAGCTGGGAGACTGTAAAGGGAAACTGGGGACATCCCACCAAAGTGCCGTGTTAAAGAAATACAAATGTATATCCCTCATAATGCAGAACTAGGATTCATCATTGAACTTGACTTCACTCATCATTATTCCATACTTTACATTACGGTATGCAGGCAGTTTTTATTCTGGTGTTGACTGCAGCTTATACAAGTAGTATGACTAATGCTGGGCATCAAGACTATCCAATACCTATGTCACAAAGACAGGTGCAGATGTCATTGAGTTCTGTAAAGCTTGGTGCACAATATGTTTTCCCTTAATGAAGTCCATCTTGGATGATCAAAACCTTCATGAAGTGTGTAGCTGCCTTCACATACCCAATAGTTCTAACATCAGGCCACAGTGACATCTGTAAAAGAGGAATACAGATAGTTGTACAATATGAACACTCAGCTTCATCAAGTCCACATTATAACCTCAATCAACTTGCCAAGAGTTGATGACGTTGCTTAAATAATCTACAAGGTATGCTCTGTGTTCAATGAGCTGTCAGATTGTGTAGTAACTGTCTGATACCACTATTTCTCCTCTCATGATGTCATCATTATTACTATTCGGAGGCTTTCAACACCAGCTAATTTCTGTTTGATCCTGTATGCTCCACACTGGTTTGTCGTCATTATCTGCATCGTTTGTATGTATATATTCTGATTTACCTCATTTTGTATATTACTTTGTGTGTTACCTGTTGTTTTGTCTGTACAGCACTTCGGTTGCCCTTGTCGCTGTTTTAAGTGCTCTATAAATAAAGTGGTATGGTACGGTATCATTTAAGTCCTCTGGAGCCTGTTACAGATGTGACAGTTCCTTGTAAATCCAACCTGCAAACTCATTGCTGGTCTGCCTTTTTACTAAACTGCATGCAAATTGGACCAATTTTTGTAGTCATCAACTCTTTCTTT
>NC_056516.1:20513653-20546479 GCF_014905685.2 Nematolebias whitei
ATATTGTGGTTGCTCATTCTCAGGCACTCATTTGTCTTTGCTTAAGACCTGTAAGTCGTTGCTAGGCAACTATGATTATGTTAAAATAGTATTAAGTGTTCAATTCATTTCTTTGGGACTCAGTTTTGATATAGAATTTTAGGATTTAATGGGGTTTTTTGTATGGTTGAATGCTGCAAGATATTTAATTTGTCTTTCTATGTTTTTGTGTATTATGAAAAAAGTTTAATATTGGATTACTTTGTGGAGACAATAACAACAGAATGACTCACAAAGCAATATTTTTTTCCCCCTCTATCACCAACTTGAGTCATCACAGAGTTAAAATCCCCCCCACCTCCATCCCACCCCCACCCCCCACCCCCCACCCCCCCAAAAAAAACCACAACAATAGCTAATTGCCATCTCACATGAACAAACCATTTACTCTGTTTATCGACTCAACATGTCTTTTCCTGTTAATTTCCACCGGGGGAATGTCATTACAGACACACATATCCCATCCACACCTTCATTTTCTAATTTGTCTTCAATTCTGTCATTTTCAGGGTCAGCAGGGTGAGCGTGGGTTGCCGGGCCTCCAAGGATTGAAGGGTGAACAGGTGCGTATTTGACAACCTGTTCCCCAGAAATTACAACATATTGGAAAATAATTGGTTTCTCTGTTTGATGAGTCGTGTGATCTTTCCCTCAGGGCTCTCCGGGGACACCTGGTTATCCAGGAAGCATGGGAGCGCCTGGACTGCCTGTAAGTTTCCTCCTCATTATAAAAAAGACCTAAAGATTGAAGACACCCTGAGAACTTTAACTGACATGAAAGCTAACAGCTCTTTACTGCCATTTGGTATTTGTCAGGGACTAAAGGGTGAACGGGGAAGCCCGGGAAGCAGTGGTCAAAAAGGAGAATTGGTAAGTCACCATACAAATGGTGCTGCTAAATCAACCTGCAGCTTGTGTTGTACAGTGCAAGCTAACATTTTATTTCATTTATTTTTTTAATAGGGTTCTCCTGGTACTCCTGGATATCAAGGACAGGCTGGCGCACCGGTGAGCGTCTTGCTCACAAATTTGCCCTGGCGATAGTTAGAGTGCAGACATTTATAATTTCAAACTGCAAAAACATTATCTTCTATGTCTGCAGGGCATCAAAGGAGACACTGGTCCTGCAGGACCGGCTGGTGAGAAAGGTGAACAGGTGTGTGTAACACAACTTAATGCAGTGAAATTTGTAGCTATCAGCGTTAAATAAAATATCACTTTTTTTTTTTCAAGGGCTTCCAAGGACAACCAGGATTTCCAGGGCCACCAGTATGTAAACACTTTAACTTTTCTACTCTTTGGTTTTCATGATCATTGTAATGCAACTTTAAATGTTGTTTACTTTTTAAGGGTGCCCCTGGTCCAGCTGGTAAACCAGGAAGAGAAGGTTCACCTGGACTGAAAGGTGAAAAGGTGAGTACAGATTATACATTTAACTGTTCCCAGCTTTCTTTCCTTTTTAAATCACCACACATTAAATTGATTTATTTTTTCTTGTTGTTACATTTCCAAAGGGTATCGATGGTTCTTCAGGCCCTCAAGGATCAACTGGACCCCCGGGTTCCCCTGGCTCTCCAGGATTGATGGTAGATTCATCATATTTGTCTTTACTCAACCATATTTGATTTTATTTTTTTAATTTTAATCTGAACTAGCTTTGATCTGAGCTTTGATTCTTAAAAGGGCCCCCCCGGCATTGAGGGAATAGATGGAAAAGATGGGAAACCAGGGCTGCGGGTAAGCGATGCCTCCTGAATCACATGACTATGAACACATGTAGAAAATCCAGATAGAAAGAGCAGTTATTGATTTTGTTTTGTGAAAAGTAGTTTTGTATTATTATTATTATTATTGTTATTATTATTATTATTATTATTATTATTACTATTATTATTAGGGGGAGCCAGGCCTTCAAGGCCCAGCAGGACCTCGTGGAATACCTGTAAGTATAAATTTTATCACTGGATGTTTTTATTTAATTTATTTTTAAATTTATTTCTATGTTATTGATCTACGGCAGATGGACTCTGATAAAAGTGGTGATCATCTTACATTTGCTGTAACATTACTGTGACACTGGGCAGCAATAACAAACAAACCCCACTGACATTTTGTGCATGCATTGCCCTAAAAGAAAACAAAAAGGGAGAAAAAGTACCATCTTGTTTTAAGTGCCAGTATTAGTTTAACTTTTGTCAATTTGATTAAACTTGTTTGAGTGATTATTAAATATATTAAAATTATATCTCAAAATACATTTAGTGAATTTGTGAATATTTCTTCTTTGTCTTCTTTCAGCTTTTCCCTCTTCAGGGGTCTCCACAGTGACTCACCATCCTACATCTCACTCTGTCCTCTGGATCCTCTGTCCTCACTCCAACTACCTCCATGTCCTCTCTAACTGCATCCATATATCTCCTCTTTGTCTTTTTCCTGGCAGTTGCATTTCTAACATTCTTCTACCTCACTATACCTCCTCTGGACATGTCCAAACCATCTCAGTCTGGCCTCTCTAACTTTATCTCCCAGTTGCTCAACATGTGCTGTACATCTGATGATCTCATTCCTAATCTTATCCATCCTTGTCATTCATTTAGGAGAAGCTCAAAATCTTCATTTCTGCCACTTCCAGTTCTTTCTCCTGTCTTTTTGTCAATGCCACTGTCTCCAGACCATACAACATAGCTGGTCTCACCACTGTCTTGTAAACTTTTCCTTTGACAAATCACTCATGAAACCTTTCTCCATCCACTCCATCCTGCCTGGACTCTCTTTTTTGCCTCTTTACCACACTCCCCATTGTCCTGGACAATGGACCCCAAGTACTTGAAGTCCTGCACCTTTGTGACCTCTGCTCCTTGTAGCCTCACTGTTCCACTGGCATCCCTCTCATTCACACCCATGTACTCTGTCTTACTAATGTGTGAATCTAACTCTTATATATAATCCGACAATACTGGAGTGGATTCTCAGTCGTGAATATCCTAAGTGGTTAAATACTGTAGAAGGTAACCAGACTTCTTCTTTTGTTTCTCAGCGTTTCAACTTTCTTTCAAAAAGCTGTGACCTGAAGGAGCCTTTTAGATGATAAATTAAACCTCCAAAATCAAAACAAGTCCAGTTACCTTCTATTTAGGCACATTAGATATGACATTATTGTTTGGCGACCCTAAAAACAAGAGCTTATTTTAATGCATAAGGTCTGTTCAGCAAGATTTTTAAACGTAGTCTTAAAATTATAATTGAATGATTCATATTCTGTTTCACCATCAGCTCATTGGTGTACAAATCAGACTGCATGATCAAACCCTTTTAAAATGTAAAATAATGGGAAGGTGGATTTGTGCCCTTGATCTTTTTTGGGTTTGAAATTATGCACACTCAGAAACGTTGCATACAGATGTGATGATCTGAGTTATTAACCCATGGAGGGTTTCACCAAGCAGCACCGAAAGCTAATTAGTTGAATGTGACTTGTGGTATTTTACTCACTTCACATGTTACAACACTGCATTAATATGTCCCGCCTTAACTGCACTTTGTTAATGCTGACTGTGTCATCGGTGATGCAAAGTCCTTCCAAAGTTCAAAGATGGCGTTGTTTCCTTAGATCTCCCTAACTTTCTGTTTCTGGCATAGGTGGTGATGAGAGCTCAGTGAAGACACCAGTAGCTGTCTGTCTACCTTACTGAATCCTTTTAATTTCTTTTTTATGTTTCTCTATCTTGGTTTGTGTTCTGCCCAAGAGCAGGTGTTCGAGATTTCAAAGACAATCTGCCTTTTCTTTTGGCAGACCTGACTTATTTTTTACTGTACCGATTTTTTTCTTTTTGATGTTTCTCTTCAGGGATTCAAAGGAAAAACAGGACATGTTGGCTTTCCAGGACAGAAGGTTATCCAAGAACCTATTGCTTTACAATAAGAGCGTATAGTTCCAGTTTCAGCATCTTTCTTGTGCACAATGCCTCATTGTTTTATCAGACAACATTGCTTGACTTCTACCACACACTTATGTATTGAGAATATGATTTTATGTGCTTCTTGTGGGTTTAACAATGACCTGTCCTTCCAGGGAGAACCTGGACCATCAGGTCCACCAGGACCATCCGGCAGACCTGGTCATGAGGTTAGTGTTTGTATTTTATTAGAACAGATTGGTAATCTGTACCGTCTCAAAAAGTCCTCATTCTTATGGTCAGTGTTCTATCTAAAATTTAATCTGTAATCTCTCCAGGGTGATCCTGGTTCTCCCGGCGTGCAGGGGCGACCAGGACCTGCGGGCCACATTGTAACTGCTCTCCTTTCTTAACATTTTAAATGTTTGCTTTAGGAATTGTCAGGATTTTAAACTTGTTTTACTTTTCAATCAGGGTCCCACGGGCCCAGCAGGACCCCCAGGGCCACCTGGTCCATCAGGAATGGTAAGTAAGAACATATCTAACATTTATTCATCTCCATACAATAGCAAGCAAATATTGATGAATACAATAAATTAACTGACTTTTCTGTTTGTTTTTGTATTAGTCCAAGAAGGAAATGAGTTGATGCTCTAAAACAGAGCTATTTAACTAAATTGCCCAGGGGGCCTCAGTTACTGAAAGCCAATAGCACAGGGGCCAGAAATGCAGCGGTTATTATCATTAATTAAGCTTATTTTACAGTTTAAAATCTTGGTTTATTTAAAAATGAGCCCATTGGTGGGCCGAACTGAGCTCACCAGTGGTCCTGATTTGGCCCCCTGTGCCACCAGTGCTCTACAATGAAATAAATACTGGTATATCTGGAAAACCCAATAATGAAAGCCTGGAGTGACTACCAATATCACCATTAGTCATAGTTAAACACAATAATCACAGAGTTTACATATACTGAAATAAATAAATACATAAATAAAAAGCTATATTAAAATACCAAGACCAGAAAAGGTCTTCAAAATGTAATGTAAAAAGAGTACCTTTTAACGTTTGTGTTGTTACAAAGGTGTATGATAACTGATGTTTGGGTCTGATTGTTTGGAACCAAAAACATAAGAAAAAAAATTATCTGATGTCAAAACCTGAAACAACAAAAAATATTCTCAATCATATTTCACATATTGCTTTAGGGTATAAAAGGAGATAAGGGCCAAGCTGGTGAAAGAGGCCTCCCGGGGATGGGTGGACCTCCGGGACAACCTGGACATCCAGGACCTTTGGTCAGTATTTTTTAGCTTGAGTAAAGTCCCTTAGACATAAAAGTTTGAGAAAGCATACATCTTCTGAAATGTCTACACTCACTTTGTCTTTTTTTTTTGCATTTGATGTTTAGGGCGAGCCTGGCAGTGATGGTGCTGCTGGTAAAGATGTGAGTAATGCTTGGTCTATATCACCTTTAAAGTGCAACACTGACAGCCTTAAAGTTGTGCTATGTATATTTTTCACTCCTTATTGGCTGTATTTTTTATTTTTATTTTTGGCAGGGAGCGCAAGGCCTACCGGGGGACAATGGACAGCCAGGTCAAAAGGTAAGAGCTGACTCAGCGAGGTGAGGTATTGTGTGAATGTATTATCAAGCCGAGCGTCAACCATCCATTACATCCGCTGACTATCTGAAAACAGCAAGACTTGCCTGTTTTTTGTTTACTCCACATCCCCAGGAGACTTATGTTGGCAAGTCATGATGCTGAACACACCCGTCCTCCCTTATTTCTGCCTGCTCAGCACCCACACTTAACACAGTCATCAGTTCACTAACCCTCTGACCCCCCAATGGGCCCCCTCCTTCCTCCTGGCCTTACTTTACTCCTCTCAAAACTGGCTGCCATCTGCCTGCTATCCATCCCACTGCAGTTATAGAGTCTTGTGGACCTCTCTGCAGACAGCAGCTTACAGTAGGTGGGCAAAGCGATGGAGTTATTCTTCTGCCGCTGGGATAATGCTATTAAGCATGAGGGGGAGATGCTAGATGAGGCTATTTGTCACGCTGACAGGGCAGCATTGTCAGGGTTTTAGCCGCACACAACAGGGTAGAAAGACAAGAACGGAATCCTCTATTCTTCTCACTACTCTCTATTTCAGGAAGTGCTTGTCTGCCTGTGACGTGTAAACATTAGACGTCCATTATAGGCTGCTTTGTCCTCGATAAATCACTGTCGCTAATGTAGCGGTGCTGTCTTTGAGGATGTTTGCACAGCCTGAATGGTGAGTGCTGCTGTGTGGGGACTGATGGAGACATAGACAGTGGCTATCTTTAAAAGGCTTGTTTCTTTAGCAAAATAAGTGCATTTTACTAAATATATAAATAACATAGTCAAAACAAGAATGTTTTATCATATGCAGTCTCGGGTAAAAACAGGAACAAAAAGCTCTAGTGCTAAGTTTAGTTCAAAGAGTGAAAGCAAGATGTTTCTTTCAATGCTAATACTACATTAGCATATGGACATACATATGGTATGCATTATTAAAAGAAAAATAAATGTCTGTGAAAACTTATATATCAAACATTAAAATGGCTAATATTGTTTCAGATGCATCATTCTGACTCGGGTGTACTTTCTTTCAGGGTGAGCCAGGGTCCGCTGGCCAAAGGGGTCCTCCAGGTGAGAGAGGCCGACCAGGTCCCCCAGGTGGAGGAGGGTATACTTCCAAGGATGCACAACCCATGATGGGACCTAGCGGACCCAGAGGGGAAAGAGGAAGCACAGGCTCTACAGGCCCACCTGGGCTTCCAGGATCTCCAGGGGTACCAGGAAATGATGTGAGATAAACCTTTTTATTCCTCTCACGGCATTGTAGTATGTGTTTTTGAGTTTGATTTTTAATCAGTTCCACATCATTCTGTATTCATCTTGGTGGTGCAAAAAGTACAGTGACCACAGGCACTCACCATTTCCATCTGTTCTTGTATATAATGCATATTCTAATTATCTGCCTGATTAATGTTTGTGCGTTTGTTTTTCTCTTTATCGTTTCCTATTTTTTTTTATAGGCTGTCGTCAATTACGATGAAATCAAGAACTTCATTCGTCAACAGGTCATCAAGATATTTGATGGTGCGAGCATTTTTACAAAATTGAGTGGCTGTTTAATGCACATAATGCAATATTTTCTACACCATAAATTTTTTTTTTCTTCAAATACTTTGTACATCTTATTTAAATAACTATTCAGTTGTCCTCTAGGTTACTATTGTTTTTGCTTCTGTGAAATGATTTTTTTAATTGTTGTTGTATTTTTTCCAGAGAGAATGTCCTATTACATGTCTCGCATGCAAATGCCAGTAGAGATGGTGGCATCACCTGGTCGACCAGGACCCCCAGGGAAAGATGGATCCCCGGGTAACCCTGGATCTCCAGGTGCTCCTGGACATCCAGGGCAGATTGGCAGGCAAGGACGTCCAGGAGGACCAGGACTTCCAGGTGATTAGTTATTTATTAATTTATTTATTTATGTAGTGTCACGGTTTATTCACTGTGCAGGGTTTAGCTGCCATGTGTCATAAAGTGTAACTTTCCTTTTGTAGGGCCACAAGGACCAGCTGGAGTAAAGGGTGACAAAGGCATTGGAGAGATGGGAGATATAGGACCCCCAGGACCAGCAGGTGATGTATCACATTGGCTCATGAACCAGTTAAACCAGAAATGGCATACAATTAAGGTTAACGTGACTTGTAGAGAAAAGTACTATTTAAAGCTTAGCTAGCTTTTTATTTTTGCTATATTTTGCCACTTGATTTTTCTTAAAGTCAACATTGCAAGTCCAAACATTAATTATTTCCAACAGCTAAACGATAAAAGGCGAATGATAATGTTGATACCTTAGTGTTGGTAAGAATGTGTTCATTTGTTGATGATAGCAGCAAAATATCCCATAAACCACTTTATTTTTTGTCATGAAGTATCACTTCAATTATAGTGAAATGCTAAGAAAGTAACCATTTGATTATTACAATTAAAGTCAATACAATTCAAGATGGCTACAACAGCCAATTTAATTTAGCAAGCAATCATGACTAACTCAGTCAGCTTTATTGATTTTGAGCTAAGTTTAGTTGCGGTAATAACTGAGTGTCATTTCCAACAACTATAGTCATTTGAGCACCAACAAAATTGGCAAAATTTCACAATATCCTGTGCACTTGCAAATAACATAGAATATGCAGTCCCTCGAAGATGCTAGTTGTTTAATCATTTCTCTTTTCACGTGTTAGTCAGGACAGTTATATGTTCAGCAATCATTTATTTTCAAAGTGTGTTCAGCATAATGATAAGTACCACCCAATCTAGATCAGCACTCGCATAATTAAAAAAAATAAATAAATAAAATTGGCAAGTCATTTTAAAATGTTTAACTTTGTTGTTTGATTAATTGCCAGTTTGATGAAAGTAGTTTCATCATTCTCAATTTATCCTTATTGCTATTATCAGTTTAATTCATTCAAGCCAGATCAGCTTATCCAATAATCCCTCTTCATCACAGACTTCAGAAAGTACTGGCCAAATTAAAAAGATAAAAATAAATAAGTTAAAACTAGCAGCTGCACTAATTTTACATGAGACATTTAACTAGACTTTATAAAAATAAAAAAATAAAAAACTTTTCATAAAAATCGTAGAATTTTTACCAATGTTTCTGTTTCCCTGATAACTATTGTAGTAAAAGTGTCATTACAGAAAGTATCCACTGGTTCTCACTTATTTTAAATTTTGTAGATGTCTCTTTCTTTCTTTGTTTTTTTTAATAATGCAAACTTAATTTATATCAAGTAAACTTAATAGATTTCTTACTATTTTAACTTTTTTTAAAATGTTATTATTATTATTATTATTATTATTTTGTTAATTAAGTGAAAATAGAGGCTGTATCTTCTTTTTGTCCCCCAGGTGTCCCAGGCCCTCCAGGCTATGGCAAAACGGGACCCCCTGGTCCTGTTGGCCAGCAGGGTGTTCCTGGAATTCCAGGCCCTCCTGGACCACCTGGAACAAAAGGAGTAAATGGTCGTTGTGATCCTGCAGACTGTATGAGCCACCAAGTAGAATACAGTCCTAAAGGCCCACCTATCAAAGGACCCTGGTAGAGGGCTTAATGGGAGACGGAGGTTAAGGGTTTGGGTCCACAGCAAAAAGATTACAGCTTATGGAGACACCAGGATGATGATCTCTGGCTATTTAATCTGTTCTGAGATTAATAAACAAAAGCTACCTTTCTTGTGTGAGGAGACAAACAGATGTGTCAACAATTCTCTACTAAAGATCTGAGTAAAGGGGTCTTGCTGGAACTGAGGCCTGCAAAAACATACAAACAGCTATTTTTTTATATTTTTTATTTCATAATTTTCAAATTCCTTGAATGCTAATTCATTGTCATTTTGCTGTCAATAATATGTTTTAAGACCCTTTTCACATTACATTATATTCTTTTTTTAAGCAGTTTTACAAAGTAACACAAATCATAATTGTGTTTATTTCATTATTTCTGGATTCTGCCTCGTTCCTTCCTTCATTTTTTTTATGTCCATTTATATTTTGCTTTGTGTAAATCTAAAATAAGATAAACTGACTGCTATTGCAGTGTTTTGCCTCCATTCCACCTGTCTTTGCTGTTTCTTCTTCAAACAAGTATTTTTTGAGTACAACTCTGCATTTCTGATCTTCTTAGTGGTTGAGGTGTGACTGGCAACTATTTGAGTTTATCTTGTAAAAAAAAAAAAAAAAAAAAATCTCTATTATGTACTTCAGTTTTGATGAAAGAGATGCCACTAATGCATTTATATTGGCCTTGATGGGTTGCTTGTTTTGTACATATTTATATGTATATATATTGGCATTTTATACTTCTAGAAGGTTTTGGTATTGGGCTCACTAATATTTTTTTTTCTACTTTTTTATTGCTAGTAGTTAATTGCTAGTCATTTTGCTAGTAGTTTTTAATTGCTAGTAGGATTTTTAAATCTAAAGTCTATAATCTTTTAAAATGAAAGCACATGCTCAGTAAATTAAAAAAAATATATATATTTATTGAAGAAATTAACCCAAACACATAGAAAATGCATTGGCTTTGGGAACTGTTGCTAAAGATCTTCTTGTGTTCCTTTGAATAGATTTAGAAACAAAAGTCATTTAAAGCATCTTATTTCATCCTTTGTTTTTGTCCAAACTATTGTAATCCCCATCTGTTTGCTTCACTTACTCTTTGTTCAAAAATAACATTAAAAAATGGGCAGGATTCAAGTTTCTTTCACCAGAAGTAGCTCCACCACTGATTACAGCCACATGGGACTCATAATCACATAAAGTAAACACAGACCATTCTGAGGTGCTACAGGTTACTGTATTTAGGTTTTGCCCATTGCCATTTGAACATTGTGTTTTGTATTTCAACTCATGTACTTGCTTTGTACTTTCTATGGCATTTGAACTTTGAGCAATAGTCAAAATTTGGTTACACAAAAAGCAACCCCTTGGAAATATTAAACAGAAATAAAAGAAGCTTTTCATAGTAGTTGTGTCTCTTTTTTTTTTTTCTTTCTTTATATAATTAGCATTTTTAATCGATGTTGTGGCAGCCATTCTCCAGATGCATCTCAGAGCACAACTACAAAGAAGATTAGGCACTAAATGACTTGGCATACATGTCTGACCACATGTTTCTATTTATTTACTTTTATTCTTTAGAGAAGCACACTCAGAAACCTTCAAATGATTTTTAGATTACTTGTGTTACTTGATGGTTTGACATCGAGGGTGTTTTTTATGGTTTATTTTTATTATTATTGTTTATTATGTTTTAATTAAAACTGGTAACTAGTGACAATCGAATGACCCATTGGTGGGCACCAGCTGTGATGGAGGCCATCAAGCTGAAGAAGGAGACCTTCACTTTGGTGTCCCAAAAGACTCCTGAAGCTGCTGAACAGGTACAGGGTGGCCAGGACTGCAGCATTGGTGGTTGTGGAAGCAAAAACTTGGGCATGGGAGGAATTCATGGGAGGCCCTGGAGAAGGACTTTCGGTTGGCCTTGAAGAGATTCTGACAAACCTTTCAGCAACTTGGAAAAGGAAAGAGGGCCCCTTCCCAGGCTGTGTTTGGTTTGGGCAGGAGACTGCTGACCCAGACTGACATTGTTGGGTAGTGGAAGGAGCACTTTGATGATCTTCTAAATTCATCCACCATGTTGACCTTTCAGGAGGCTGAGTTTGCGAATCCCGGGGGTGGCAAGTCCATTAGCAATGAGACACTAAGGACTCTGGACCTTGTTGGGCTGTCATAATTGACACATCTTGTCAATATCACATGGAGATGTGCACTCCATGAGGAAGAGAGGGATGTGCACCTCTCTGCACTATGGGAAACAATGTCTACATGCAGAAAAAAGAGAAACTTTTCAAAATGTGAGTTGGAGATGCTTTTAAATGAAGTAGAGGGACATAAAAACATTTTGATTGGAACACTGTCCTCTGGCATTAGTGCCAAGTGCAAGAGGAGTGAGTGGGACAATGTCTGTGAAAGTGTAAATGCTGTGGGGTCAGCACACACCCACAGAAATTAAGAAAAAATGGTCAGACATGTCATAGCTCTGCTCTCTGTCAGCTCCTCTGTCATGCTGCACACTCAGTAATCACTCAACTCATGTCACCTGTCACCGCTCATTATCCCACAGCTCCACCACCTGGTCCAGTCAGTACTTAAGCTCACTCATTCCTCTCAGTCTGGGCCAGATTCTCTATCCTGTCTCATCAGCAGTAGACTTTCCAGCATTCCATTGATTGACTCATCACGTTCATGACCCTTGCCTTGACCACGACCACGCTTTTGCCTCAGCCCTCGTCTGCTTTTGCTCATCTGATCAGGTACCGACTCATGCTCTTGTTTTTTGACTCTCTCTTTGGATCACGTACTGGATACTTCTGCTGAACAACTGACTTCACGGTATGAACTCTGCCTTTCCCTTCTGACTGTTTTTTGGATCACGGATTAAAGGTCAAGCTCATTCTGTATCACGGACTTATCCTTACCCCTGAATCTGATTCCCACAGATTCATTTCCCCAATTAGTCTTTTTCCCCCTGCATCTACTAACCTTTATCTTTTAGTTGCAAGCCTGTTGGACTCCGTTCCAGTGGACCTTAACATCAGTTCTACTTCTACTGGCAGCCCGCCACTACAACACTACCCAATCTCGAACTACCAATCAGAAGATCGGAACCAGCCCAGAACCGGACCTACTCCAGAGTTTTACTTTATTTCACAATAAATCTTTTAACCCTCTCAGTGGTTGTTGTTGTTGTTTGCGATCCGGCTTCTGGTTCATGACACAGACATATCAAGACAATTAAATGAATTTAGTCACCAAGAAGCCAACCATGCAAGTCATTCGAATTAATTAATTGTGCGTTGAACCAGGCCACCTTGCCACAGTGTTGGTTAGTTGCTTTTGCGCATCACACATAATTTGCACAGTGATTGAAAGAAAATGTGTCCTGTTAACATAAACATACTCATCATGTGATGGTGCTTTTATAGTAATGTGTGTGCAGTCAATAACACTGATTACATTAGGAAAACTGTTACTGCAAATTGTGCTTTAATGTTGGCCTGTTCAACTGCATTGTACTATTTTGATGTACCTGGTTGGCATATGGATGATTCCATCCCACACAGTTGGCATGACTCATTTCAGTGTCAACTAGTACAGTCCCAATTGGCCTGCCAGCTCATCATGTGTGTCTGGTGTGTACAATAATAGTTTTCACATCATCAACAGCTTCCCAATATCACCTATGAGTGTCACCAATGGACCACCATAGCAACGTGTATGCCAGTCATGAAGTTGACATAGGGCTGCTCACATTTCCACTCTCATTTCATTCTTGATCCATCTGGTTTTGCATGGAAAAGGGGGTATTCCACGTTGTTGTGCATATGCACCCTTTGTCCATGAGTCCTCAGGATTTGTTGCCTCTGTGACCCAACTATGGTTAAGTGGTAAAATATGGAACTAATTAAAACTCTACATGTGCACAATGCCAGCTTATGTTTCATTTATTTATTTTGGATTTGCTTTAACTAACCCATATATAATATAAGCTGATGCAGCTCTGTGCTTCTGCTGTTTATGTCCTGAAGTCAACGGGAGTCAGACATTCTAAGCCAAGAAATGTCCAATTCTGCTGTCTGCATGCAAGTTGAGCAGCTATTTTTTTTTGTTTGTTTGGTTTGTTTGTTTGTTTTTAGTTCTAAATATTTAATTGTACTCATTCCAAGAGTTTATACTCTTTAATTTCTGAAATAAAACACATTTGTCAGACAAGATGAAAAGTGGAAATCTGCAGCAATGTCCAGCCTGGGAAGAAATACCTCTTCTGGGTCAAGTCTAAATGAGGCTCTGTAGAGTGTGTGGCCTCTACATGCCTGTATAACCTCCCAACAACACATGGGCATGCTCCTGATGAGACGGCGGATGTTTTCCTGAAGGATATTTTACCAGACCTGGATTAGAGCATCAGTTAGCTCCTGAACGGTCAATGTGGCCTTGGTGGATTGACCGAAACATGATGTCCCAGATGTGCTCAATTGGATTCAGGTCTGGGGAACTGGCAGGCCAGTCCGTAACATCAGTGCCCTCATCATGCAGGAACTGCTGACACACTTCATCCACATGAGGCTTAGCATTGTCATGCATAAGAAGGAACCCAGGGCGCACTGCACCAGCATATGGTCTCACAATGGGTCTGAGGATCTCATCACGTAACCTTATGGCAGTCAGGGCAACTCTGGCTAGCACATGGAGGGCTCTGTGGCCATCCAAAGAAATGCCTCCCCACACCATGACTGACCCACCACCGAACCGGTCATGCTGGAGGATGTTGCAGGCAGCATAAGGTTCTTCACGGTGTCTCCAGACTCTGTCACAGCTGTCACATGTGCTCAGTGTGAACCTGTTTTCATACGTGAAGAGCACAGGGTGCCAATGGTGAATCTGCCAATTTCGGCGTTCCTTAACAAATGCCAATCATCCTGCACGGTGTAGGGCTGTAAGCACAGACCCTATATGTGGATGATGGGCCCTCATACCACCCTCATGGAATCTGTTTCTGACAGTTTGAGTGGAAACATGCAAATTAGTGGCCTGCTGGAGATCATCTTGTGGGGCCCTGGCAGTGGACCTCCTGTTCTTCCTTGCACAAAGGATGAGGTAATGGTCCTGCTGCTGGGTTGTAGCCCTCCTACGGCCCCCTCCATGTCTCCTGGTACACTGGCCTGTCTCCTGATATCTATTCCATGTTCTGGACACTGCTGAGACACGGCAAGTATTCTTGCCACCGCTCACATTGATGTTCCATCTTGGATTAGATGCACTACTTGAGCACTTTCAGTGGGATGTAAAAAAAAAAAAAAAGCCTAATGATGCCTCTATGTGTGACAGCACTGACAAAATGAAAAAGTGACTAAAAGGTCAACCAGAAAGGATGAGAACTGAGGAATGACATGTGGTCACCACCTGCAGAATCACACTTAATAGGGGTTTTCTTGCTAATGGCCTCTCATGCCACCTGTTGTGTGTTCCATTTGCACAGCAGCAAGTGAAACTGATTTACAATAAGTGTTACTAGACAAATGGTGACATTGATCCCACAAAGGTGTGATTGATTTGGACTTACATTGTTTTGTTTATGTGTTCAGTATATACATATATACCTGTATATATATATATATATATATATATATATATATATATATATATATATATATATATATATATATATATACAAAAATAAACTACTACTTACTAATTGTACTAATTTTCCTAGTTCACAGTTTTTCACCTATCACAGGGCTTCAGGGTACACATACAGCGTACGCGCTCTTTTGCAGTTTTTGGATGTACAGTACTGTACAAAATATTTTCAAAAAATAATAAAAATGTGGTGCCATTTTCTAGTTTTCTTTCAATAATCCTATACTGTTTTGCCACTCTAAAGATCTGGATTACCCAGAAGCCATCAGTTCACCTCCCAGAAGTCAACACTGCTTCCAACCACTGCTTTCTGCAAATGGAGGGAAAGTTTTGCAATACAAAGTCAGAAGATCTGTAAGGATAAGCTCACAGGACTGGCAGAAAAGTTGCAAATAGTTCTGAAGCTTAACTCATCCTTCAAGTTGTATCTTCACTGCTGAGTAGCTGGGCTGCAGTTCAGCTGTACTCATTGTGACCCGGATCCAGGAGCTGTAGGCAACAGACTGGTTCTGGTTGTGCTGTGATGGTCTGACTGGGCCAGAGGTGGTGGAATAAAAAAACCTAGGCAGCCTCTCACATAGAGTGTCCTTCCTGGAGCAGCAGTACACGCTCATCAAGCTGGATGCAGCAGGGACTACATCATGCTGCACCAGGACTTTTTTCATCTACTGGGTTGGATGGAACCGAGCGGCTCCTGTTCTGCAGAGACCTTGTAAGTAAAATTTAGCAGCTGCATATAAATATGTTGTTAACATTTGTATGTTTAGGAGTTTAGAGGACTGCTTTGTGTGCTTCATCACTGCAGGATAGTCTGCAGAAATGAACTGAGTTGGAATAGAACAAAGTTGAATCGGAACAAGAGCCGCTGCTCAGAGCTAGTATGTAAAATTTAGTAGTTGCATATATATAGTACTGTATGTATGTTGTTAAAATGATGCAGGTTTAAGAGTTTTGAATTTGCAGGAGTGTGGGAAGGGTTTATAAAGCCTTAATTTATACTTTATATAAATACTAAAATAAACTACTACTTACTACTACAATAAATACTAAAATAAACATCTACTTACTATTACTACTTCTACTACTTGTGCACATAATTTCTTTTACATCTCATGTACCACATGAGATGACAATGAAAATAAAGTTTACTTGAACTTGTACTACTATCCCTACTTCACAGTTTTTCACTTATCACGGGGGGGTGTTGTCCCTGAACCCTGCGATAAACAAGGGAATACTGCATATTAACCTATCTCTATTGTTGTTGGTTTTTTTTCAGCTGCTCCCTTCTTCAGGGGTCACCACTGCTAAGTCGCACGAAGACTTGACAATTATTTTTATGCTGGATGCCCTTCCTGACACAACCACAGACCACCAAGCTACCACAGCTCTCTGTGTGGAGCAGAGAGCTGCCATCTAGGCCACCTGGGGGAGTAGATGGTTGCTCATCGTAGATGGTTGCCCTTGCTCAAGGGCCCAGAGTGGGGCAAATGAGGGTGTAGACAGGTGTGGGCGCTTCACCAATCCCACCCACATTTTGATGTTTTTGGTACCGGGAGTCGAACCAGCGAGCCTCCGATCACAGGCCCACCTTATATAACCTCTGAGCCACCACTCCATCCCTCACTCATTAAACTAGCTCTGTATATGGCAATAAAATGATATATATGCCCAATGTAGCACAGAGAAACATTCAATTTTACAAAAGATTCCTCTTTATTGCTGTGGGATGACTGAAACATAAAAAAAATGAACTACTTCTTTACATATGATTACATAAAGACAATAAATAGCTTCTGTTTGATGAAAATAAATCAGATTTCTTTTGGAAAGTTGACAGTGGCAGAGAGCATGTGAACTGTTAGCCAATTTGTTCTGAAGAAAACGTATTTCCATGGGAGCCGCATGTTTCTTCCTGTTTCCATTAACACAGGATTTTTGTTGGTGCATATCATAAAACATTATTTTTTTCTTTTTTTCTGCACATAATAATCAACACGCATTTACAAAGATTTACAGCACTGCATTGTGGGAGATGGGGAGTGCCCATTGGGATATGCTGTTGCCAGGCAACAAGGGGAAGAGATAAAGCTAGTTGTTAGTTTCTAAAATGAGACTTAGGTTGCAAGCAAGGAATCAAGACTGTAGGGAGGGGTTGGGTGAAGGGGTGGAGGTACTTGAGTTAAATTAAAGATTCACTCAAGGTTGATAATCAAAAGTTACATTTTATAATACAGTACTGAGTGAACATATAGACTGAAATCATTTATTGGTCTTTTTGTGCATTTTAAGGCTTCATAAATTAAAACACAAAATATTGCATATAGGTGTACCATAACCAATAAAGTGACTGTGGTTGTAAAAAAAAAAAATAAAGCACCCATCAACAAATTTGAGTTTCAGCTCTTCTCAATCCATACTGCACATTATGTGTTGGTGGGAGACAGGGGGATGCAATCTGAATCTGTTCCTGTGTCACTGCTGGAACAGTGAAATTATATTTGGAAGGAAATGACACTGACATCATCCAAAAACAGTGAAGAATTTTAAAGGATGTAGGTGGCAGGGAGCTGCTGTTGTCATGGTGATATGTGGGATTAAGATCATGATGTCCCACCAGTCAAAACTTTTGGTTGTCAAATTTAGAAGAAGAGGATGAGGGGGCTAAACATCCAGTCATGGTGCCATCATTGTCCCCGCCTCTTATTTTTGTTGTTATCCAACAGAGAAGAGTTTTCTGGCTCTCGCTCTCTCTCTTTTGATCTCCCATCCTTCCAGGTGTTACGAACTGATGATGTGAGAGACGAGTCTCTAAACACTGGGTCCTTTGATAGTCCCCGCCTCCTGTAATCTCGGCGAGGTGTATGCGGATGCAGCCAGACACATCGCTGCCTCGCAGAACCCTGGAAGACCTGGGTGCCCTGCCTTACCGGGGCGACCAGCCTCTCCAGCTTCTCCCTGAGGTCCTCTCTCTCCAGGTCTCCCATCTCGAGCTACACCATCAATACCTGAAGGACCTGTAGAAAGATATATATACATATTTAAAGATTTCCAGAAATCAATATACATAACTTCCAAGGTTCATATTAATGATGGAAAACCCCAACATAGACTTTGATAGCATGGGTGAATTACATGTCCTGATGTTTAAGTTATCTGCCTCTGTGCACACGAGAATTTGTATTTGAATTAGCTAGTACTGTTGCAATCCTTTCACTTTCTCATTCAAGAGCATGTGTTAAATGACTGGAGTTAATGATGCCTTTAAAATTCCTTTCAGCAGCCTCTCCTGTGGCAAAAGATGTAATGCCAAGTCTTTCAGTTGCTTATTGTCCCCTTTGTCTTCTGCACCTCTGCTTTCCCATCCACCATTTGTCTTTTAATGTGCATTCCTAACTGCATCATAAAAAGCCTAAACACGTGGTACAGTGGTCGTTTTTTTTTTACATTGAGCTGAAATGGAAAACTTTTTGCATCTAAACAAAATGGGACAAACCACAAAGAAACAAACAGCAACTTTGTGAATACATTTTCCAGTGGAAGATTGTTGAACTGATAACTCTAAGGTGAAAACAAAGAACACATTTTTAGGTGAGGAGATGATTGCTTTTTATTTTGTACTGTTTAAAAAGAATGAATTAATAATGGGAATCAAATTTGTACTTGATCAGCATTAAGACAGTCAAGATGATGCACTTAACCTTCATAAAACTTATGATCCCTGAAATGAAGGATTTGTGCTCAGATTTCTAATAAAACTTGAATTGAAACTAGCCTAACGGGGACACTGTTCTTATTCTAGGTTTCTGAGATCTTGTTTGGAATCCAGTATTAAAATAAACTTATATACTGTGATCAGGATCCCATCAGCCCTCCCTGTCAGCTTGGTGAGTTCATGCAGGTGAGGGATGGGTGTTGTAGTCCGTTTTTGTGGAACGAAGCAAATGTGCAGATTTTGCTAGCTTTTTAAAGCATAAATTATTCAGGAAAACATTAAAACATGAAGAGGTATGAGTTGTCCTTTCAAAAAAAGAGATAGTTAGAATTTAGGAATTGTCTCTTTTGAAATACATTTAATGGTACAAAAATCTTGTATAGTCTCGTTAGATGCACTCAATGTTTGCTACTTGTTCATTTTAATGAACATTCAAAAAGTAGCTAAAATTAGAATCTGAATGTAGAAAGAATAGTGAAAAATCCATCTGAAGGAAAAAAAATGCAGAAATGTAAGAAACAACAAAAAAAGTTTGATAAATTCACATTTACCAATTAAAAAAAAAATGATAGATTTGTATTATGTAAATATTTGTAGTTCATTTGTTAATTCATTTTTTTACCATTCATAATTAAGCTTGATCATTACTCAATAGCTATTCATAGTACTTTTAATATCAAATTTTGTATTTCAAAAACTACTGGAAACATCCATTCATCCATCCATCCATTATATTTTACCCACTTCTTCCTTTGTGGGTCGTGGGGGACAACCCTGGACAGGTTGCAAATCCATCACAGGGACACATAGAGACAAACATGACAACCATTCACTCTCACACCTAGGGACAATTTAGAGTTACCAATCAGTCTAACATGCATGTTTTTGGTCTGTGGGAGGAAACCGGAGTACCTGGAGAAAACCCACGCATGCATGGAGAGAACATGCAAACTCCACCCAAAAAGGCACCCGGACCGGGATTTGAACCAGGGTAAGCTGCTTACTGAGAGGCGGCAGCTCTACCAGTTGTGCCACCATGCTGCAGAAACAAACAGTTTTTTTTTATTTTGTTTTTTTTTCACAATTTGAACCTGCCATCCATTTTAATGCACTGGTTTAGCCCAAAGACTGTATATAGGTTGACCTTGAACTGAAACCTATAAGCTGAAGCCATAATGGGATCAACTTCCTAAATGACTGGTTAAAGTAAAAGTAAGTTTTGCCACCTCCATGTAAACAAAATGGACATATAAGATATGTATGGATATAAGTTCAAATATTGGCACACTTTTTAAAAAAACATTTATCAGCAGTTAATTACTTCTTGCTTAAAAATAAATAAATAAATAAATCAAAAATTTAAGACGACACCATGATTGCAAGCTAAGGGTAGAAGGGACTTAAAGCCTCATGCAACCTGCACAGATGCTGGTTGCAAAAGCCCATAATGGCAAATAGTGCCTTGTGGTTTTAAGCTCCAGCAACAAAGGAAGCTGGGCAGCACATTGGTGGTTAACACTGCTGTCTCACAGTAAGAGCGTCCTGGGTTTCACCCCCAGTTTGGACTTGTAGTCTTTTTATGTGGAGTTTCCATGTTCTTCTTTTGTTTGCGTGGGTTCTCTTCGGCTACTCCAGTTTCCTCTCACAGTCCAAACCATCTATAGCAGGCTGCCTGTAGGCTAAAGCTTCCCTTAGAAAAGAGATATGTGATCTCAATGCGATGGAACTTCTGGCAAACGGAAACCAGCATACCAGTGTCTTTCTCAATCCCTCCCTTGTAAATCTAACAAATTGCTATGATCATTGTTCTATTTTTTTTATGTTTTATGAGGTAGCATGAACATTTTTATGTCAGCAGTGTTTTGCCATCCCATTTTAATTGAGCCACATTCTGGTTCTTCTTTTCCTTTGATACATAAAACAAAGATTAAGTGAACATTGCTGTCCATTTGTTGTATATTTAATTAATCTTCAGTCCTATTTTCAGCTCATATGGTTCTAGATGTTAAGTTTGCATGCATGAGCTAAATTCCTACCTTGTATTCCTGGTGGTCCTGGTGGTCCTGGGTGAGCTTTACCTGGATCTCCCCTCTCTCCCTTCGCCCCTCTCTTTCCTAAGCAAGGTGGATCATGTGAAGACGTTAGTAAATGCTACTCGTAATATATAAATGTATCATGTTGTTTATTTGTACCTTTAAGCCCTGTGTTTCCTATCTGCCCATGTGCTCCAATGATACCAGGCATTCCACGGGGTCCTGGTAAACCATGTGGACCCTGAGAGCCAGGTGATCCTGGAGGTCCAGGGGGCCCTGGAGGTCCCATAACACCTGTACCACCAAGCACAGCTCTCTTTGCACTCACTGCTACTGCTGTGAGCTTCTCTGTTAAAAGAAGACGAGAAAAATAACACAACATAATCATTTTTTATTAACCTTTGATAGCTGGCAACTGACTGCTCAGGAGATGAAAGCAGTTTTGGAAAATGAGCTAATCTAATCTACCCTGCAGACATCAAAGGTAAATATTCAGCTCTGGATGCTCACCCTGCATCATCTTTAGAACTACTTCAATAATATGCTGGTCAGATGCATCACGTCCCTGGAGAGAGGAAGAGATGAATGAGAATTGCCGAGATATAAAATACCAAATATGTATGCTGTATTGAAAGTTGAAATACACTTACTGGTGGTCCCATAATGCCTGGCATGCCAGGTACCCCTCGCTCTCCATTAAGTCCCCTTGGACCAGATAGCCCTGATGGTCCCTGATCTCCAGGTTTACCGGGGTCCCCAGTGGGACCATTGTGCCCAAGGTCACCCCTAATCCCTTGCTGAAAAAGAGAAGAAAATCAAATAAACAATTATTTAAAAAGATAAACCCTTTTTTTTTTTAAGGTTAGAAGTAAATGAGGCCAAAACAAAGCTATCAACCACCTCTTTCCTATGGTGGTACTCTCACCTGTCCTTTGGGCCCAGGTTCACCAGATATACCCTGCCACAGCAAAGACAGACAATCATTATCATAGTTTTATCTACATTTAATATTCATTATTTAGATATGTACAGTCATCTGTAATTCAAGAAAGAATGTTATTAATGAATACTGAAATCTGGCCTCAAAGAGCCATCGCGCCTCATTGCTTTACCGTCATGTAAACAACTTACTCGCCATCTGGATTACGGTACTACAAGAGCACATATGCAAATTTAAAAACAGGCTTTTAACATTGTTATGGTTTAACAATTATATTCTTCATTTTATCATTCCGTTTTGATGTATTCAAAATAAACATGTTAAACCTTCTTATCTAAAGACTGAAAGTTTTTTTAAGAACCAGCAACTTTGTCACGGTTACTTATAGCAAAAAGCTGAGAACAGCTTTGGACTGTGTGTTCATATTCGTTACCTTTTCACCTTTCTCACCAGCCAATCCCTCCACGCCAGGATCGCCCTAAAAGCAACAAAACGGAAATCCCGAGGATAAGAATAAAGGGATGTGTGAGCATAGTGCTTCTGTTTGTCTATTTTTGACAACACATTCTAACAAAGCAAATAAATAAATGAAAATAATTTAAATAAATAAAGGTTTCTTACTATGTCCCCCTTTGGACCAACTTTGCCTTGGAAGCCCTGAGAAATGAGTAAACGTAAATGTGATCAAATCCAAAATCTATTATCACGTAGAAAATACACACACACAAAAAACTGTTTACTGATTGAAGACAGTGACACTAGGGATTGGAAAGTAAGAAAAAAAAAATTGTCTCAACTTTAAAACAAGGAAGATGTGGAACTTTGAATTATCATTTATATTGCCTGCCTTTTTCAATAATCTACTGTGGATTCATTTGAGTTCTAGTCACAGATAAACAGTGCCCCCAATGGATAGCTCTGCCTAACTACAGTATCACACAGTTATATTACAGGTTTCACACCAAAATGTAGCAACTTTCTCATGGTCAAAAATGCACATACCTGGTCTCCTTTAATCCCAGAAAGACCCTGTGCACCTGGGACACCAGGGAGTCCTCTTTCTCCTTTACCTCCCTGTTAGAAAACAGTAATCACTTACATGTACATCCTGTATTCATCTTAAAATGTACTTGACAATTAAGCAATATGACTTACAGGCTTGCCTACTCCACCTTGTGGCCCTACAGGTCCACGCTCGCCTCTGTCACCCTTCAGAAGTCATTGAAAGTGAGTGAGCCTGGTTTGAGGCAGCACCTTTTAGTGTTTTAATCTAAAATTACAATACATTACCTTTGGTCCAGGGACCCCTGCCATACCTGGCTCACCAGGAATACCAGGTTCACCCTAACAAGGGTGCAATAAATTAATACATGTGTCTACCCCAGTTGCACTATAACATTTTGGCAGGCATGCAAATATCATACACTTACCAAAGGTCCAGGAGCACCAGAAGTGCCAGCAGGACCCCTAGGACCTGGTTCCCCCTTGCAAGAGTTTCGTGTAAATTTTAATAACAATAATAATAATAATAACAAGAACAACAACAACACATTTTTTTTTGTAAATTGGTAATATGAAACAATAGGAAAATCATGACATACCTTAACTCCAGCTTCTCCCTTTGTCCCAGGGGTGCCAGGTAATCCCTACAGAGTAACCAAGACTTTACAGTTATGTTGTGGATGACGCTCAGCTACTATTATGTCAAATTTTTGCACAACATCTGTAGAATTAATGTTATATACTGTTGTGTATTGTCTAAGGTGGATTGGCTGTGGTGGCCATAATAAATCTAACTGATTTGATACGTTAAACACTTCTAGATGTACAACCAATAATAACTTTCTGGGAGTTTCATAAGAATGAGTCTGGTGGTTCATGAGGAACTTTGCTAACAGACAGGCACATTGACTGCTGTAGTTATTGACAACTTTTCATACTAAGGTCTTTCATAATCTGTTAGCACTTGGTGTTTGGTGTTTGAGTAGGTGATGACACTCAACTCTTATCACATCAAAGTTGAAAAATCTGATAAAGAAAAATAAAAGACTTATGAACCACCGGCGACCCATATAGATGGACATATGAACCAAATCAACTTACATACTTGCATCTCTCTCTCTCTGTGCATGTCTGTACATATGTCATGCACATGTGTGATAATGTATCATAGAAGGACATAAACAGACAGTAAACTCCAGCTTCTAAATCTGCAGCAGTGTTGGTGTCACAGTAGTGATCACACAGAAAAGTGTGCATCCCATGCTCCATTACCCCTCAGTCAAAATACCACACACACACACCCACCCACACACACACTTTCTCTGATTATGATAAACGATATGCAGATGGAGGAGTGCCATTTGAAGGTGGTTTATATTCTAAAAGAGAATGGATTAAGGATTCACTGTGAACTTGGGCAGAAATCTCAAGCGTCTGGCCCCCCCAATTTTAAGAAAAACAAAAAACAAAGATGGGCCCCCCCCCCCCCCCCCCCCCCCGAAATGAAAGCATATCCACCATTCATATGCAGAATGATGCATTTATGCAGCTTATAAATCCCCCCACCCCCCACGCACAACCATCTGTTGACCCCATACAAGGGGGTGATGCATCTGATTTAGAAAGAGTGCAAAGTGCATAAAAACTCAATCGTTATCAAGTTTGACCTTTGCATGGGGGAATGGTGTTACTTGGAAATGTTCTTGTTATTTTACACGAAGCAAAATACTTCGCTTTTTGTAAATGAAAAGAGTAATACTTTATTTCTATAATAATTGAATGGATCTATGATCTGCAGGAGTAATCAATCTTGGTTCATCATTCCAATGACTCATATTTTATATTGGCAGATACCACAATAAATCAATGTGTCTGAAGAATAATTGTGTTTGATTTAAATGACTTATTTATTGGACGCATGTCTTTTGATTGTTAACATTTTTATATTTAGAGCTTTAAAGTCTTGCCAAAATGATGCAGATTAGTGACAATTAGTGACCACAAAAAGTAATACAAGCCAAATTATATATATACTGTATTCTCACAGGCGCAGGTGAAGAAATACAACCAGTCAGTGCGCCCATGTAGTTTCTGCAAGTTGTGAGCACGCTAATGAACATTAGCTCTTCACCCCCCCCCCCCCAATAATGAACTATAATTTCTACCCTTGTTTTGTAAAGCAGAATGAGCGCCTACAAATCAGATCGTACTAACATTTACATGATGCTTCAGCCTTTTGTCTTTTTTTTTTTATTGTGTTGTTTCATATTTGTTAAAGTCACATATAAAGACTAAATTACTGTAAGTGATTAAGTGAATCTAGGTGACAGTATGTGCTGTTTTTTTTTTTTTTTTTTGTAACATACAATAAGTACGCCATCCCCATCTATATTAATAGATCACTCACAGCAGTTCCTTGAGGTCCAGGAGAACCCGGCATCCCGGACTGCCCAGGAGCACCCTGCATGAAAGAGAGAGAGCAAAGTAAGAGAGTAAAAATAGCTTTAATTCAGATTTTTTTTTTGTTTCATGCAGCAAGCACAAGCTTACTTTGATTCCAGGTATTCCAGGTGTGCCATCTTTTCCATCAATACCTGGCAGACCCTGTGAAACGCAAGCAGATGTGTTCGTGGATTTCATTTATAAGTTGGCACAGTCTTCAAACACATGGCAACAAACAATCCAAGAGTTTTAACTCACATTTTCTCCCTTTTTACCAACAGCCCCTTGAGGACCCTGAATGCCTCGGCCGCCCTGCAACAAATAATTATATCTATGTCAGTAAATGTATAGCATACATCACATTGATTTCCCTATTCAAATGCTGAATAAAAACAAACAAAACACAAGCAAACAGATAAGCAAAAAAAACCATGGCAAAAGTCTCTTACTTTATCGCCCATCTCTCCTGACTCTCCAGGTGGTCCTTTAGGTCCCTCTTCACCCTACAAAATAATATAAATAGTAATTTAGACAATTTAAAATGTTTTACTTATCTAAATGTGTGGGGGTGGGGTTCTTACAGGAGGTCCAGGAATTCCTACAGGGCCACTGATGCCCTTGTAGCCACCAGGTCCCTGACGGAAAACAACAAATTGCAATCAATCACCTAATATCAGTGAGAAAGCTAATCTCAGAAGCTCTTCTATTCATTGTGATAAAAGGATAATTAGTGCTTAACTCACTCCACTAATGGGAGCTGCACCAAGAGCCAGCTACTTTTGTTTTGGCACTAAGCCGGGGCGCTAACTTGGCTAACTTGGCTAATGTTAACACTAAGACGGATGGCTACAGCGGATCATTAACTACAGACGGAGGCACTATGGACCCAGACAACCCCAACTCATTAGAGAAAGAGAGAGATTTGTGTTAGCATCATTTCCATATGTCCCCGTTGCTGGTAATGGATGGTGTTTGTATAGAAGAGGCCAGGTTTGTCTGTGTTCATCTCTGAAGTATAATGGCCTTGAAACTAAATTACAAAAAGCACATTAAATTTCCATGTAAATAACAAAAAATAAATGTGTGGCACTCACTGCTTCTCCTTTGGGACCCATCATTCCTGGGTATCCCCTAAGACCAATTGGACCCTAAAAGAAAAAGTAAAACAATGTAAGACAAATACTGGTGCTTGAACATCACCAGGTCACAAAACTTATTTTAAAACATTTAAAAAAAAAAAAAACATTTCCTAATTGACATGGATGTCATATTGTTTACAACATACCGGAGGTCCTGGGATGCCTTGCTCCCCAGAGAAGCCTACATTTCCTTTGGATCCCTGATAAAAGAAGAAGAAAAAAAAACATATTAGTTTAACTTTATTTTCAGACGTTGAAAGTTCATCTTTTTTGAATTTGTATTTTTATTTTAAGGTAAAAGTAAGTTATGTTGGTTGTTTTTGATGTTTAATTGGCCTTTGAAGGTTGTGTGCTCTGTACTTGTAAAGTCATACTTCATAGCAATCTTGCTGAAGCTTGTTAGCCAGTGGGAGAAAGCTAATCAAAAATTAATGGTCCGATACCAATATCCTCACTCAGACACATGGACTTTAAGGTGTACTCTTGCTAAATGTTGAAATTGGAATTGAAACTTTTTAAAGTGTCTAAAGGCAGCTGTGGCTGAGTGGTTAGTGTTGTCCTCCAATGGGAGAGGTGGGGGTTTGATTCTACCAGCCGTCGCATGCTGACGTGTCCCTGTGCAAGACAATGAACCCCTCATTGCCTCCGATGTGTGTCCCATTGGACACAAATTGCAGTGTAAAGTGCTTTGAGTATCTTGATAAGATAGAAAGGCGCTATATAATTGAAGTCCATTTACCATTATCTACTTCTCCACGCAGATATGACAAAACTAGGAGCATGAAAACACAGTTGTTACACCACATATGGAAAGTAAAACATGTTTGGATTAGGGAAGAATTCAGAAGCCTAATGTGTATTTTATAAAAATACGACTTAAACAATGATAAAAGTGTTGGTAGTTTCCAGCATGTTGGACTTTGTTTTCAGCTACCAGTCAGTATTTTCCACTATGATTTCTAGGTTCAGTGGGAAGACACAATATATAACTGAATTTGACAACAACATGGCTACTTGCTATTCGGTTTATTCTGGCAGCTGATTTTTCTTTGAACTATCAAAAAATGTTTAGGCGTGTCTGTGGCTCTATACCGTTACACTTGAACATACTATACAATGCAAGCCTTTGTGTGCAGAGCTACATTTAACTCTGACTTTCCCCTTTAAATTTAGGAAATGTAGTATAGTTAACTGTAATAACACAGATTTAAACAAATGCTGAAAGTTATATAGTACTGCTAAGTTTGAACTTGTCATCATTATCGCTAGCAACATTCTTATACTAGTTCTTAAAGTACAAGGGACAGCTGTCCACAACTCATCCAGGGCTTCTGCTCTCAAATGATGGATGGAACGCCCTAATTAACTATTCAATACTTTACACTGTACTGGAGGATGGAATGCCACGTTCCTTAATGTGCTTGATTTATGAACGTATATACACACATCTGGCAGAACAAATATAGAATACTGTTAGAATGTCTGGATAGAAATAAGAGAGATGAAGGCAAAATTGTAGTACCAACACCAATGCTAGAAAAACTGCTAGTACAAAAATATTCTTCCCTCAGCTGTAATTAAAGCATCTGAAAACAAGGCTTTAAAGTTGAGATATGAGCATAATTCTTATATGTTTCCTTGTGGTTACTATGCTACTGCCCCAAAACAATATATAAGCCACAAACTACTGTGTAATTAATATGTACTGTAAGCAGTTTAAACCTGTAGTCTTTTAAATGACAAGCAAGTTCACCTTTTATTAATGCTAAATTGGTTTGATAGTATAGAAAGATGGAAGGAACATATGCTTCTTCTCACCTAGTATTATCAATTTAATTATTTTATAGCTGGTTTTAGGATGCAGTTCAAGTTCTCCACTGCAGTGACATATTTATTCAGAAAAATTTAATTATATAAAAATTACAAATATAAAATTGCATTTGTCAACACAACCAACCTGGAGATTCCCATTTGCCTTAACAAACAAGTTAATGTTAATGTTAAAATATGCTAAAATGTATACAGTGGCTGACTCCATTTATTAAATAGAGTTGAGTTTGTTAGCAACGTAAAAAAAAAACAAAAAAAAACAGATCTTACAGAATTGCAGTCAGTGTATATGTTGGGAATGACTCTCAACTATTACCACACCAAACTTTAGCCAGATCTCTGTTAAATTGTCTGAGCTTTGTGTTTGATATTATGGCATAGCTGTAGCAGGCGTCTTATTGGGGGTTGACTTCAAAACTTATTTAGTTGTACATGTACAGTCAATTATTTAATTTTATTTATTTATTTTTTGGCACAATTCATTTAAATCCATCAAGTGGTTTATGAGATAATTTGCTAATGATAAATGAACACATGCAAATAGACAGACATGGGACAAAACAATATACATGCTTCACCTTCTGCAGTGATCAATAACTAATGTTTGTTTGTTTTTTGCTTACAAAGCCAAAAAAAAAAACATACAATGAGGTGATTTATTAAATAGATAACATGTTTTTAAAGGTTACCATAAGGAACTCAGTGTTTTATTTATTTATTTATTTGTTTTTAGGTTAGACATAGGATTCCTCGTAATTTTGCAAACACTTACATGGAAGCAAAGCAGTGAGCAAAAAGACAATAAAATCATTTGTCTCAATTGTGAAGACGTAATTGTCAAATGTCAACATTTATGTTAAACTGACAATTAAACAGATTTGCATGGGATATTTGGCTCTCTGGTGATTGACAAGTTGCTTAGATAGTTGTTGTTGACGGAGCATGATTTATTTTCCATTTCTGACAAATAAGTCTAATTAAAAAAAGCAATTGCAAAATAAATGAATAAAACCATTAAGGCTTTGTAACAAGTGGTCTCACATCAAACAAGAGAACCACATGTGGCACATTATATGCCCACTGATACAGCAATCTATAGCAATGACCAAGACAAGCAAAGACCTTGTTTAACATTTGACCTTGATTTATGATCTTTACATTTAAGCAGGGATAATGAAAGCTCCATCTATTGATGATGCATATGTGCATAAAGTTTTGTATAATTAACCTGACAGGATCCGAAATTAAAAGCTTGACAAAAGAAAGTTTAGACAGAGGAACGGACGGATGGAGACTATAACATGTCTCACCTTCAACGGGTGTAAACAATGAAAATGGTGGCGCTGTTCTAATCTATAGCCTATACTAAATCCATAAGGACACGTGTGTCTAATGTCATGTTGCACCTAGCACCAAAATAAAATTAGATCCTAAAATGTTTGAATACTTTACTATCATCATCTATCAATGTGACAGGACATTCCAATCACTGTTGGTCCATCCTACATGTTTAATAAAGGCTGGGGTCATGAAGCTGTTCTACTTATCAGCCATTAAAAATAAAAGTCTACTTCAGTGTTTCATTCTGCATTGATTTGATATTCAGAAAATATTGCATGATTTCACAGACAACATCCGAGTTCTCTTTTAGGCACAAGCTGATGCTAGAAGATCTCGATGACTGTCTTTATGAAGGAAAATAAGAGATATTGAGATAAGTCTTAAAAAAATAAAAAGAAACAAACAAACAAAAAAAAAAAGTTATGCTTGTGAGGTGTGGCTCCAGGGTGTAATGAGCTTTTTCTGCACCGAGCACTGCCAGAAGGTTCATTGTGGGGGAAGATCAGAGGCTAACTCCTGTGGCTCGGCTAGCTGCTCCCTTGGAGCTCACAGTGTGCTCATTAGCTCTGCTTAAATTGGCAAGGTGAGAGGGCCACGCAAACCCTGACTCGCTCATCCTCTTCTTCATGTACCTGGCTCCTCACCATGTCTTTCATCTGCCTAGGTGCAAGCAGACTGCACGGCCAGGGCCCAGCCTGACTAATCGCAGTCAGATTAGTGCAGTCATGTGCCTTAGGGGGCTTCATTAGAACTAATCCTTGCCTCCTCTGGTTCTCAATGGTGTCTGAGTGTGCAACGCTGTATAACATAAACATGCTTCGGTATGTGAGTGGATGTGTGTACTGTGCGGCTCACCAGTTTTCCTATGCTTCCTGAGTCCCCAAGAACACCGGCACGTCCTTTGTGTCCCTAGAGAGAAACATTTAGATAATACGGTGACATAAGGGACTTTTGACAGAAAACAGTCAGGCGCACTCATCACCTTAACACCCTGCAGTCCTTGGGGGCCTTTAGGTCCTGCCGGGCAGTTGAGAGGACACTAATGTAAAAGTAAAGACAAACTCAGGTTACAAATTGTTAAATAATGTTCAAAGTGGTATAAAAGGGTATTCAAACAAGACCTTACCTGGAAGTCTGCACTACCTTCATCTAAACCAATAAACTTTCCTGGAGGTCCCTGGACAGAGAAATGGGTACATAAACGAGGAAAACCTACTGGTCACAGTTGACAAAGTCCTCTTCACTTCTGAGCTAAGTAAGCACTTCCTTCATATCGCCATCCATTTGTTTCCCTATCTTTTCATCTCTCCATTTATAGATCAAGTTTGGAAGTGAAGTATCTCAAGGGACTGATCTATTACTGCGACAGTCAGGGGGTTTATTTGTCCTAGGACAGCACTAAAGCTAAACAAATATACTCCCTTGGGCTGGGAACATCACTTTCACTGAAAATACACCCCCACTCACCACCACCTTCATGAAGACTGTCATAGATGCACACAAGGGAGTTCATACGCTTTCAAAGTGTAAGTCTTAAAACTGTTTTCAGTACTTCATCCCTTTATGTCTACTGGGACCTGTTTAAGCTCTGGCTGCTGTAGGTATTTTAACGCTTTTCAAAACACACATAATAACTGCTGTTTTTTTTTATGAAACAAACAAAGATTCTGCTCAGCATTAGCACTTTGTCACAGCTTTTATTTTACACCGCAATCCCATTCAGCATTAGAGGCAGCTGATTTAGGCTTGCAGAAATACGCGCTTGATTAAGGTCACAATCTTTTTTTTTTTTTCTATCACAACATTTTCTGAGATTAAACAATCAAGGCTTATTGTGTTGCTGAAAAACAACGTGTCATTTCTACTGTTTTCCAACTTTGGACTTAGCACTAGCATTGTAATAGTAGGGGCAATGTATACTGTTAGCAAAAAGTGTTAGTGACCATATCAGGATCCTTGTTATTTCTCCTGCTCCCTTTTTTTATTTTATTATGTGGATGTGTGCAAATTGTTTAGGTTTAGGATTTTAGTGTTGATGTGATGATATTACCACATCAGATTGTTTTACATCTTGAGCTTATGAAGCCTAATATGCTATTTCTTAAGTAGCTTTTTGCTCAGCAATGGAAAATGAATATGCGTCTTCACCCACAACCAAAGTTTTGATGACAAAGTAACATCTGTATCATTGTCCAGCCCTCCGAACTAATCTGACTTTTTTTCTTTCTTTCTTTAATTTTGGTGTGTGCGTGTGTGTGTGTGTGTGTGTGTGTGTGTGTGTGTGTGTGTGCGTACATAATTATATTCCATTATATTCAGCTTGCTTTTTACAAAAAAAAAAGATAATTAATGATTATTTGGCTTTGATTTACAACATGTTTACTACAACATTGTCCAAGCTAAATTATGTGCCATTTCACTCATGTTATGTCTATACATTTCAATATTCAGCCAACTTTGTTGTGCTGCAAGCCATAGTCAGAGTTGTCATGCATGATAAAATACCATTGCATACTTACTGGCTTGCCTGAAGGTCCAGGAAGTCCTGGAGGCCCAGGTGGTCCCATTATGCCCTGAAGGAAGGTGAAATAGGAAAATGCCCATGAGTAAAACAATGGCCAATGTAAGGACTGCTGTAATTAATGTGTGCTTGTACTATTAAGTATAACTGAAGCTGGTCTGGTACCTTTGCACCAGGTCGTCCTATTTGACCTGGGAGACCAATTGGACCTGGAGTGCCCTGCATATGGCATGGCATGAAGAATAAATGCAAAAGAGAACATGTGAATATTCCATCAGCTACAACTATTTTCTACCCATCAAAAGATAAATTATTGTAAGAGAAAGTCATCAACATGCTACTTACAGCTAGACCTGGAAGACCGACTCCCTGTGTGGAAAGAAAAGACAAAAGGAAAACTAGTAGACAAAACTATTAGAACAAAATATTTAAATTCAAACTTGTTTTTGTGAAAACCAGTTATAAAATGTTGCAGTAGTTTAGTAATGCATGTTTAAACAGTACACACAAAGAGAAGTCAGTCAGTTTGTGTTTGGTGTGCCTTTTTTTTTTTAATTAATTATAAACAAAAGTGGTTAAGGGAGCAAGTGAAGAAAGAATGCAAAGGGCATGATCTCTTGTCAAAACTGCGAAAGACAGCTGGGTGTTCAGCACAACCTCCAGACAGGACGAGTGCTAATGCCAAACAAAGGATTAACTAACAGTGTTGCATTCAAGCATGTCAATGAGAGACTCCAGACCTGTGCTGCAGGAAGTGGGTTAGATGGAGACTGAGCACCATCTAATGGTGTCAGACAGTGCTACACATGAAGCAAAGCTGGCGTGCATGAATCGCTCTGACTGCATTATGGACAGTGTGTCTACACATTTCTGCTGTCAGTTAGATAAACATGTGTCACATCTGGATAAACTGAACCAACAATATGCTACAGCTGGTTAGGCACATGACAGAACAGGGTAACTGGTTGGTTGCCTTAGGAGACCAGCTGGGTTACAATATGCTTGATAGTGCACAATCAATGCTTCTAACAGTGCTCAGTCTTCTTAGTCATAACTCATTTTATAAGTATCACTGAAGCTTCATTGGGTTTCAGTGTTTAATTTCACATAT
>NC_056516.1:20546589-20555970 GCF_014905685.2 Nematolebias whitei
ATATATATATATATATATATATATATATATATTTTATCACGTGCTTGCTTCAGTGAAAAAAAGGTACACACCAGTTAGACACAGCATTACAACCACCTATTTAATGTTCAATAAGAACTTCTTCACCTGAAAAAAAAACAACAAAAAAAAAAAAACAATCCTGATGTGTTAAAGTATAAAATCTGCAAGACTCCTGATTGTATAATACAATTTCTTATTATGAGGCTTTAGTAGCTGTTTTATTTATTTATTTATTTATTTATTTATTTATTTTTAAGATGGAGCATTCTTGCATCAAATTGGCCAATGTTGTACATCCCACTGATGTTTAATTGGATCAAGAGGATTTGGATGATTTTCACAAGCTCATACATATTATTTATCTATTCTAAACCATTTGGAGCTTTTAGCAGTAAACCAATTTAATTTTCCTGCTGAAAGGGGCAACATGGGAGAGATATCTCTGGCCAGTAACCATTTTGTGGAATTAGATATGTGAGAAAGTAAGATCCTTAAATGTAATCATGCTATGGCCCATTTGATTTAACACAAATAACCATAATCCTTAAGTTAAAGTCAAAACTATACACATCATTATGAAATATATTTTGAAACACATTTCTACTAATGCAGATCATTACAGAAAAAATGCAACTTGTGAGAAGTAAATTTATAAATTTACTGGACTCATCTAAGTCAAAATTTAAAACTGAATGTCAAAAAATTGTCCGATACTCCATATGCATATAAAATATGCGTTTATATCATTATGACTTAAATTATGTGACAAATATGTTGAAACTTGGTCTTAATTGTGCCTGATTGAACTTTAAAATACAAATTGGTTAATATTAATTTGTCATATAAAGGGTAGCCTACATGGCCGGGTGGATCTTTTTAATCTTTATTTCTGTTGCAGGCACACCTGAGCTGGAGCGTGCGTCTTAAGTAATTATTAAAGGATGGATTCCTTGAACACAGTTTCATCGGATATAGTCTGGACTCATTAACAAAACCATGGCAGTTAAAAATTAGATACTCACTGGAGGTCCGGGTTCACCACTTGGACCTGGTTGACCCTGCAGACAGGAGGAAAGAGAGAAGCAGCAGCAATTATACAGGATAGCATAAATCTTTCCTGTACAGTATGTATAAACATCATGTGTTTTATGATTAAAGTCAGCAACTTGAAGTCATTGTAAATGAAAGAAGACTTCAGTTTTAGTTTTTACATATCAAGACACAGTGAATATTCTGATCCTTACCAGATTTTAACAAGCGGTAAGCCAATGGACCCCAACACTGAGGGGTTAGAATACTGAATATCTGTAGTTTTCTAGACAAGTGTTTTTATGAGTAGGATTTTGACATGGTAATCCAGTTTTCATTGGATAACTTTTTACATCTAGATGCAGTCACATGCCAAATCGGAAGTCGGCACATTGCTTATTTTTCAAGTTATTTAACTCACAAGGCTTACACATAGTGTATATAACCAAGATGACACAGCTTCTACCATATAATACTTTTAGCTTAAAGTGTAAAAAAGGACTGGGTTATTGTCATTTTTTCTGTTTGCTAATGTTGATTAATTATGATGTCCATCTTGAATCAGGTTAACTCATGATGTTAACCAGTTGCTTTCCAAAGGATGTGGTCTTGACTCTGGCCTCATATGTTGGCTTGTGGAAGTTTTAAGTGTTCAGAACCAGCAGGTGAGAGTCAACGGGTTCTCTCTAATGTCCATTTGTCCTCTACCACTTCCTGTCAGGACTGCGTTCTTTTGCCCCTTGTATTTATTTTTACAGTATATAAGAACAATAGTCACAGCCAATACCCACAGCATCACATTTTAAAGTCTGCTGATGACTCTGTCATCCTGTCCCTTCTCAGTAGTCGTACTCGTAACCCAGACCTTGGGCCAGTGGTCGGGGACTTCAGTGAATAATTTGAGTCTTCCTTTTTAAAGTTAAATATTTCTAAGAAAAAGGACATGATCATTGATTTTAGAAAAGCTATTCCAGTTACCGCTCATGTGGGTATTAATGGTGAGGCGGTTGAGGTGGAACAACAATATAAATATCTGGAAAGTGTTCTTGATGACAAACTGACCTTTGAAACACATTTGAAATGACTTTGGAAGAAGGTCGACCAGAGAATGTATTTGTATTGGAAGCTCAGTGGTTTTAATGTTGAGTCTACTTTTATGAGAATGTTTTATTCGTGTTTTATCAAGTCTCTTAACTTTCACCTTCATCTGTTGGTTTGGATTGTTAAAATGTAAGAACAGGAACAAACACGCACTCCATGGAGAGATCAGGTTGCTTCCATCTGGATACAAGTATCTAATGCACAGATGTAGGACAGACAGACTGAAAAAAACTAATTTATATCTATAGCGATCAGGTTTCTCAATTGGGCCTGTCACGATAACAAATTTTGTCTCAGAAATTATTGTGATACACAATAATATTGTTTTGAAATTTGACAGTAATTAGTCATTTTTGTCAAATTTAAGAAGAAATGTTGGTTAATTTGTTTTGAATATAGTACATTTTTGACCACCGGACTGCAGTAAAAGACTGTTTGAACCAAAGGATGGATAGCGAGGGAGCTAGCAGAGTGTCTCTTTAAGAAAAATGGGAGGGAGGACCCTTGATATGACATGGGCAGTCTCTCCCACATGTCCCTCTTTTCTTTTTTTAGTTCTCAAAATGGCGGACGCTCTGTGTAGTTTGAGTTCTTTAGCATAGCATTTTCACACAAAGCTTTTAATAAAATATCAGTAAATAAGTTCTCAGCTTCTTTTTTGCAGAGAAAAAAAACAACTTTTTAGATGAAGGCACAGGTCTCAACCGTGAAAAAAAAAAAAAAAAAAGTGATATTCTACCCCCAGACTGCAGATACAGGTCTGTTTCATGCAGAAGGATTCTGAGAATGGTACATGACATAGATTGGCAAACTGGGGTCTCATTCACAATAATGAAAATGTTGTTCTGATCCAGCATTGTGAAGAAAGCAGAAAAGCAGACATCTCAATTTTCTATGTTCCAACCCTATAATGTGTGAATCCTGAGTGGAAGCACAAGATCCCAGAGACATGATGAAACAAGCTTATTCCATAGAGTGGCCAAGCTCAACTTTAAAGGAAAGTTGAGGAACTCCATCATCCAGGAAGCTCATAGTTTAGAGTCACTGCTCTTCTACATTGAGACCAGAATCACTTGAGGTGGTTAAGATATCTATTTAAGATAACTAATGGGTGCCTCATTTTGAAGAGCTTCAAGGCACAGGATCAGAGAGAAAACTCTGAACCACAGATAAATAAAATAAAATGAATGGATTGACTAGGGTTGGGCAGCACGGTGGCGCAACTGGTAGAGCTGCTGCCTCTCAGCGAACAGGTCCCTGGTTCAAACCCCGGTCCAGGGGCCTTCTGGGTGGAGTTTGCATGTTCTCTCCGTGCATGCGTGGGTTTTCTCCGGGTACTCCAGTTTCCTCCCACAGACCAAAAACATGCATGTTAGGCTAATTGGTAACTCTAAATTGTCCCTAGGTGTGAGTGAGAGAGTGAATGGTTGTTTGTCTCTATGTGGCCCTGTGATGGACTTGCGACCCATCCAGGGTGTACCCCGCCCCTCGCACAGTGATTGCTGGACATGGGCACCAGCGACCCCCGTGACCCAAAATGGAATAAACGGGTAAAGATAATGGATGGATAATGGATGACTAGGGTTGATTTTTTTTTTGTTTGTTTCAAATATTTTACAACACAGTTACTTGAAATAAGAATGATAACAAATTAAGTAAATAACTTGATCATAAATTAAGTTATCTAAACAAGGAGTCCAGTGCTATTAGTCAAAGCATCACTGAGTGAGGGCAGCATGGTGGCACAACTGGTAGAGCTGCTGCCTCTCAGCGAGCAGGTTAACCTGGTTTAAATCCCAGTTGGGGGGGGGGGGGGGGGGGCTTTCCGAGTACAGATTGCATGTTCTCTCTGTGCATGTATGGGTTTTCTCTAGGTACTCCAATTTCCTCCCACAGACCAAAAACATGCATGTTAGGCTGATTGGTAACTTTAAATTGTCTCTAGGTGTGAGTGAGAGTGAATGGCTGTTTGTCTTGTTTGTCTCTATGCGTCCCTGTGATGGACTGGAGACCCGTCCAGGGCGTCCCCCGCCTCTCGTACAGTGATGGCTGGACATGGGCACTAGTGACCCCCTTCGACCCAAAAAGGAAGAAGCGAGTAAAATATACCAGTAATGGATGGATCATTGAGTGAAAGTGAAGGGGGACATACAGTTCAAACCTCAAACTGTTAAACTATGGTGTACTCAGAGTAATCTGTTCAGGTTTAATCACTTGCCTTTGAGCCAGGCCTCCCAAGTGGACCGCGATCCCCCTTCGCTCCAATCAATCCCTAAAGACACACAAAAGGGCATAACAACAAACAGACATGCTTTACAGTGCATACGTTCTGAATGAATCCATTATTATTATCAGGTCTCTCTTGTAAATGAGTCCTCGAGGCTCAATGGGATTAACCTGTCTAAATAAAGGTTGAATGAAAATGTACAGTCCACTGGCTACATTTGACCTAACATAAAGAGGCTGGCAGATATTTGATTATAGCTGATGCTGTTCTCCTCAGTAATTGGGTGATTACTTGAGTGAGATTCCAGGGCGGATTACTGCCTAAATCTCTGAAGAATGTTTCTGTGTGTATGTGTGTATGTGTGTGTGTGTGTGTGTGTGTGGGGGGGGGGGGGACTTGTTAACATGTGATCATTTGGCAAAGACATTTAGTTTCCTGCTGATCAAGCTTGAAACAGCAATGTGCACTAACTTAATGCAGAAACAGTAACATTAATACTATCAGATAAAAAAATTACAATTAAAATTAAAATCATGTTGGATCCTGTAGTGTGTCTTTATCTCCATGATAGTGACACTAGTGGTGTAAAGTATGATGGATGTGTCCACCTTTCACTCGCTCAAGTACATTTAAAGGGACATTTATTCAAATGAACAATACATTAATAGTTAAAAGTTAGTTTACTATCAAATTAAACAAGTATGCAATTAAAATATCAGCATTACTCTCTGATAATACATCTCAAATGTTTAAGAATGAAAACAATATATTGCATATATGGATGCAAACTATAACTTACAGAATAGTTTTGTTTAAAGCATCAGGACAGATATTTTAATATAAAACAAACAAACAAATACAAAAAACAGGTCTATCCTCCAGACAATGATTAAAGTTAATGGCTGGTGAGGGATACGTGCTTTTCTTTTATTATTATTATGTTGTTGTTTTTTTTGTGAATTGCAATGCATCTGAACATATCTATGAAAACCAATCACATTACATTTTGTGTGGATAAAGGTTGGCCATGACTCATCTGAGACAACAATCAGTTCACTCACATCAATGCCGTCCTTCCCCGGGCGTCCATCAGGACCCGGCTGTCCTGGCTCGCCTTTTTGTCCCTACAGTAAAACATACAGCAGAGTTATGACGAAAACTGTCCAGGTGAAGCTCAGGGTTATCATTATAATTATTATTATCTTTATTTCATCATTATAATCATCATGATTTATTTATTTATTTTTTTAGACAATCCAGTGGCTCAGTTGGTAGAGCTGCTGCCTCTCAGCGAAAACGTAGCTCATTCAAATCTCAGCCCGGGCCTGTTCTGGGTGGAGTTTGCATGTTCTCTCCGTGCATGGGTTTTCTCTGGTTTCCTCCCACAGACCAAAAACATGCATGTTAGGCTGATTGGTAACTCTAAATTGTTCCTAGATGTGAGTGAGAGAATGAATGGTTGTTTGTCTCGTTTGTCTCTATGTGACCCTGTGATTTGGAAAAGAAGAAGTGCGTAAAAGATGATGGATGGATGGATGGATGGTTGGATGGATGGATGGATGGATTTATTTATAAACAGAGCAATTAGAACTTACTGGTGGACCAGGTGATCCAAGTGGTCCTTTCTCCCCCTACAACGAGAGAAAAAGAAGGTTTAAAAAGAGTTTTGTTAACCCTGCTGCCATCCAATTATTTAAAATCTGGTCATTAATTTTAATGTTATTTAGTAATCGTGGAAACAAATTTAAATACAATTTAAATAAACAGTAATGAATTAATCTAACAAAGTTAAGTCAAATCCTCTGGACAAATGCAAAAATCAAATAAATAAAAAATAAAACTTGTTGAAAACGTTTCATATTTTATCCAAAGACAAAACGTTTCAACACGTTTTTTTAATTTTTTTATTTTGCATCTGTCCAGAGGACAGGACTTATCTTTGCTAGATTTTTCTACCTGGAGTATCAAACATGCATCAGGATAAAGTAATGAATGGAAATAATAAATTAAAATCAAACAAATAAAGAACAATAGGAATAAAATGGATGGCATTCAGATTATATTTATAAGCAGTTCTCATTGCAACACTGATGGTGTACTGATTTTGAAAGCACATGCACATATTAAGCAATGCAATCAATGTTTTAGGAACATGTGCAGTATAGCAAGAAGAATGCCTCTTTAAAAAAAAAAAACACCTGTGACCTTTCTGTGTGGAATTTGCATGTTGTCCCCGTGCATGTACGTGTTTTCTCCCGGTACTTCAACTCACTGATCAGACGGATGCTTGTTAGGTTATTTGGCAATGCTAAACGGTCAGTGGGTGTGAGTGAGAACAGGACTGCCTCTATCTGGACCAGGGGTCTGCAATCTGCGGCTCTGGAGCCACATGTGGCTCTTTGGTTCCTCTGCTGTGGCTCTTTCAAGCTTTGACCAAAACTGACATAAAACTGAATTTTATTGGTTCTACAAACAACAAAAAAGGACTAGTTCAAACAGTTTTCCTGCCATTTCTTTTGCAAATATGTGAATACTGCCCAAGCACAAGAAGAAACTTCTTCACAAAAATCAGATATTTTACTTTAATAAATGTTCAAAATCATTAGATATTTTTTCGCTTTATAATGTCACCCCCCTACTGGCCACAAAAACACCTCCAGCAAACCTAAAGTGGCTGGTGGGCCACCAGTTCATAACCACAGTTGTAGCAGGTTGTTGTGGCTCCGGACACATTTAATGTAGTGAACAAAGGCATAAAAAAGTCTCTTTTGATTGTACAGGTTGCAGAACCCTGATCTGGACTAACAACATATACATGGTGCACCGCAACAAGCCAATAAATAAGTACATATTAATAATTAACAGCAACAGTTTATTGCAGGGTCAACTTCTTTCAGTTCTTGCATTGAAAACAAACAACAAATCTATTAAAAAAAAAAAATATATAAACACTTGATTTTAGACTGAGCATCTAAAACGTGTTTCTCCACACTACCAGGACATTTTCTGCTCTAACATCACAGCAGACTCTACTTCCAACACATTCATGCAGCCTTCCTGTAAATCACCCCTAAAATAACTCAAGTGTATGTATCAAATTACTGTGGCACAAACTCTACGCTCAGCTAAGGGTCTCTATCAAAAGACCCCATCTCATGCCTGGAACAGAGCTCTTTTGTGCCCCTATGTTTTCAAAATTGTCGCCATCTGCTGGTAAGACTGTAGTACTACAGGCCTACACTGGGTTTACACAATGAGGAGCTTTGTGTTGGGGGGAGAAACTTGCTGGGCAAACCTGTGCAGGATACTCACATCAATGCCATCTGATCCAGGAGTACCAGAAGGGCCTGTTGGTCCCGGTGGGCCTGTAGGTCCGGGTGGACCCCTCTGAAAGACATATTTACAAAATAAATAAAAAAAAATCATCCCATCACAATGATGGCAACTGTATTTATACACAGACAAATTGCCATAAACTGTGCATATTGAGGGACCTGTTATACAAATTGTGTATAACGTAGGTTCACATTTACAGAAACAACTTTCATAGTGAAAATTACTATTTATCCAATTGTTAAATATGTAAAACAATCTTAGAACGAGGATGATGTGCAGTAAAACTAGTAGATATTCATACAAGCTCTAAAGAGGTGAACACAGAGGCTGACTCCAAACAAAATTAGTCATTGTTGACTACATGGAGACAGGAGTGAAGGTACTGAGGAGGAATGTGGAACGGAGGGGTCATGGGACTGGCTGTGTTTACCCCACCTCCCCCACCTCACCCTGACTGGTCTTTCATCTCTATTGAAAATCATCTTGGTGCATCTGTAGGTTTGCCACACAAAAAAAAAAGCTTTTGGCCCAATAAAATAATAATCCATGAAAACGTCCACAAGATGACATCAAGGTGTTAACATCAACACTGGAATTTCACATTGAACAAATCTGCATTGCTGTTGGTCCATCCTGATGTTTACCCTTGCTGGATGCTAACTATGCTTCAAAACTGAGAAAACAATTAAAAAAAAAAGAAGTTTTTATCCTTTTTAGAAATAATAGTCCCAGAGGAGGAACACCGACAAGAACATAAGCCATGTCTGTTTCGATCTTTGTGCACCCCCAAATCGAAAACAAAAATAAAATACATTTAAAGAAGAGTCCACCGATACTGACACTGATAATCCACACAAGATGGTCCAGTTGTCTTTAAATCCACATCCACCCCCAAAAAAGGGGAAAAAAGTCTTAAATCTCTTCTTTTCTGTCACATTCACAGTAATAAATCCAGATGATCAACTATTTACAGATCTGTGTTTCAAGACATTTATAACCATTATTTCTACAAAGACACTACACAATTTAAATAATTATTTTAAGTTGTCCTAATACTGCGGGCACATTCTTGAGACATTTATTCCTCAAACCCGTGAACTAGGGAGACAAATCCGAGCTGAGCAGGTCTAAACCTCTTCCGTCCACTCACCACTTGAGCCAGAGCCAGGCACAAGATCTGCAGTGTGACCCAGGTCTTCAGCAAGCCAGAGAGAGCAGCCATGGTCCCTCACCCCTCAGATCGGCAATATCCTCTCTTCTAGCTCCCCTTCTTTCCTCTCCAGGCCGGCACAGTGCAGAGGAAGAAAGAAAAAAAAAATCTTTCAGGAGGTGAGAGCCGAGAGGGGAGAGGGATGGATGGATGAGGAGGGTGGAGAAGGAGTGGAGGGGGAAGGCAGGGAGAGAGGGGCAATCCTGCCCCCGCTGCAGGCCTCTAAAAGCAGAAGAGACATCTCTTTATGGGTTGAAGAACATAAAGATCTATTTATGTTCACAGTGCATGCCTGCAGAATATATTAAATATCACATTTACCTTTAATATATAGTCAGAGCAAGAACAAAGTCAAACATATTTATTAATTTAAGAAACAACTGATTTAATGTTGATGGTACGCTGTATGACGCTTTCACTCTTTTTAATAATCAAACATCTTTGAATGGTGAAGAAG
>NC_056516.1:20560970-20566813 GCF_014905685.2 Nematolebias whitei
TATCTATGTTGAGAACTGGACATATTTAATCAGGTTCAGAATGGACTAACTGTGTATGTGGCCTGGAAAATAATCTAAACTCCTGCCAATGCTAATGCATAAGAGTGATGCATGGCGATAGGTGTGTGGTGATATTGGCACATTTGATAAATAATACTGATAATATTGAGTAAATATATAGCTCTTGCCCAAAACCTTTTAAGAACAAAATGAAGGAAAAAGGAAAAATGTATACATTATAATAACCTAAATAGAATACTTGCTAACTGATATGTATGGAATATAGACCATTGGGTATGCCATGATATAGGTAAAGTAAAAGTAGCCCCTTCAGCAGAAAACAGAAAAAAAAGGACAACGAAAAAATCAAACAAACAAACTAACAAAAACAACGGAAAATCCACAACATCCCACTAAATTTACACTTCTCTAATAGTTCTCAAACTGTGGGGCATGCACCCTGGGGAGGCCCAGTGCCATGCCAAAGGGGGCGCAATATCACTTAATGTTGTGATTATTTTGGGTGTTTATAGTGAGATGATGCTGCCTCTCAGTGACAAGGTTGCCAGGTCAAATCCCTTTCTGGGTGGAGTTTGGATGTTTTCTCCGTGCATGATGTGGGTTTTTTCCAGGTACTCTGGTTTCCTCCCACAGACCAAAAACATGCATGTTAGGCTGATTGGTCACTAAGGGTGGGAGTGGTGGCTCAGAGGTTAGAGATGGTGGTCCTGTGATCAGAAGATTGTTGGTCAACTCCCGGTACAGACAATATCAAAATGTGGGTGGGATTGGTGAAGCACCCACAGCTGTCTCCACCCCTCCTTTGCCCCACTCTGGGCTCTTGAGCAAGACCCTTACCACCCACATCTGCTCCCCTGGGCACCCTAGATAGCAGCTTTCTGCTCCACACAGAGGGCCGTGATAGCTCAGTGGTCTCTGGTTGTGTCAGGAAGGGCATCTGGCATAAAAAATAATTGCTGTCTTTGTGCAACTTAGTTCACTGTGGTGACCCCTGAAGAAGGGAGCAGCCAAAAGAAGAAGGTTGATCGGTTACTAAATTATCCCTAAGTGAGGGAGAGTGAAAGGTTGTTTGTCTCCTCTGTCTCTATTATGTGTCCCTGTGATGGACTTGTGAGATGTCCAGGGTGTACCCTGCCTCTTGCTCAGTGATTGCTGAATATGTGCACCAGCGACACCCCAATGCAAAAAGGAAGAAGCAGGTAAAGATAATGGACAGATGGACATACTGAACAAAAATATAACACAGCACTTTGATTTGGTCCCATTTTTTCATGAGCTGAACTCAAAGATCTGATGTTTTCCATGTACACAATTGTCCTTTTGCTCTCAATGTTCACACCTTTGTGTAAATCTGTGTTAGTGAGCACTTTTTTTTTCTTTTTGCGGATGATGTCTATCCTGTTGGTGTCTTCAGTCTATTACTGTGATCATAAGAGGTACAGCACATACTAAACAAATGGGATATAAAGTTAGAGGCCAGAGTAACATTTTTTGGACATTTGAAGAGGAGAGACAGAGAGTTTATTGGTAGAAAGATGAAAAAAATACATCTGTTAGGAAAAAAAATGAGGAAGACCAAATATGAGATATATGGATGCACTTAGAGAGGACATGGAGTTAGTTGGAGGGAGGATAGAGGGAGATAGAGGAGGATGACTTGCTGTGGTGGCCCATAAAGAGGGAACAACCAAATAAAGAAGAATTCTTCAATCCGGGACCTTTAGTATGCACTCCGGTGAGTTCAGCTGTTTGTCACGTGGCCAGGATAAGGGTCAGCCTCTCTCTGACTGAGACCATGGTTCCCCAGTTACAGAAAAAATATATTCTTCCTTCCAGGTTTGGGGTGAGTCTGTCTCAGGCAAAAAGTCAATTGCTGGCAGGATTAAATAGGACATGGATCCACTGATCAAGTCTTCATCCTCTTCATCCACAGTGATGAAGACATTACTCTGGTCTGTTGTAGTAAAAAAAGGAGCTTAACTGAAAGGCATATATCTTACTTTACTACTCCATCGACATTCCAGGCCTCACTTAAAGTCAAGGGATATGAATCATGACCAAAAGAATGATATCCAGAATACAGACAGATAAAATGTGCTCCCATTGTAATGTTGCAACACTTAGACTTGAAAATATCAAGTAAGGATCATCATCATGTTGGGGAGAGTGGAGCTACTTCTCCACTGCATCAAAAATAGTATTTTTTGGCAGTTTAGGCATCTGATTAGGATGGCTCCCTTTGGAGGTTTTTCCAGGCATATCCCATGTTACTGAAACCCCAGGGAAGACCTAACTAGACGATTATATATCCTGCCTAGCCTGGAAATGCATTGGGATCCCCAAGGAGGAGCTGGAAAGAGTCGTTTGAGAGAAGTGTGTTTGAGCGTTCCTCTTGTGCCCATTACTTTTGCGACCAGACTAGAAAACAGTGGATATAAAAGTGGATAGATGAATGAATGGGTCAGTGAAGATAGATGTTTTCACAAACATTTTATACATTGTTCTTTTAATAAATAACTTGTGATAAAAATCAACAGTTTGTCTTTCTTATTATACTGTATTTCAAGTTTTTACAATCTTAAAATAAAGGAAAAAAAAAAAAAAAAAAAAAACACTGACAGTTTCCAATGGCCGCCCACTGAATCCCTCTTTCAAGGGAGTATGACTTAACTCATATCTTGTCTAAACACAAATGATCACATCTTGCTTCAGGAGATGTGAGCACACTGAGAGATGCATGAACCTATGCACCACCCAAAGTCAACCAAAGGTTCATCATTGGCCTCTTCACATTTGACAGTAATTGTCTGGCCTCCACACAACTTCACATACCAAAAAAGCACAGACATACACTACTAATCTCTTAAAGAATGATTATGCATTCATGTCAAGCCTAATTGAATTATAAATGGCAGGGGAGGTTTTGGCCTTGTGCAAGTACACAAGACTCAGCTTCCATTTTGCTGAGAAAAATCTGTTTCCTCTTTTCTAAAAAGACACCAGGGAACAAGCAGAGAATGGAAGTCGTCACTGCAGTCTGACGCAAAGACAGGAAGACACATAACAAACATACTCATGCACCGTGTGATGATGACAGGCGGGGTAAATATTATTCTTGAGTGCAGGTGTGAGGAGTAGCGGTGAAGCGATAACAGAAGGGGGGACATGAAGGACTTCGTGGGGTTTGAGACTCAGTCTTTAAGCCTGCAACCTTTCTGGCCCTTCTCTGGAAAAAAAAAAAAAAAAAAAAACATTCAAAGGGAGGAGACAGAACGTATGACAGGCTGATGTTATGCAGGCAGAGAATATTACTTCATCTGGTGTGAAACATATTCATTAAAGCTTTTTGTGGTTGTTCTTTCAGTGTGAAAATCCTTCCTGTCAGTGTGAGATTTAGGCATCTCAGACGCATCAAATTATGGAAGGATTCAGCAGATGATAGCATTTTGAGGTGCAATTTCTGCCGTTAGTCATTGGGTTGACAGCGCAGACCTTCCGAGGGTGTTTGCATATGTGTAAATATAGATACTCACATGTAATTCAAGCTATTTAGTACCTTGGATCTAGCAGGCCTTCTAAAATTTGTCTTCTCTCTTTTTTTTTTATTTTTTATTGTGTGAAAGTCACCAGTCTGCCAGTAGACAGCTGGTTTGGCTCCACACTGAGGCTGGTTCATGATCTGAGCGTGGTGCAGCAGCATGACCCTGCTACACCGAGCTGGCCTGGAGTCACAGGTTGACAAAGTGATGACGGCTGTGAAGGTTTTGAAAAAAAAAAGAAGCAAATCACCCCCCCCCCCCCCCACACACACACACACACACACCAATTTGTAACCAACAACTCCACTCTGAGCTTGATGGTGGGTTTCTAGGCAACAAAGAAATGCATAAAATGCCCGAGAGACCAAAGCCCTGTGCACCATCACCATTAAACTTGAATTATAAGAGGAATCAAAAATAGTCTCAAGTCGCTCTCTACTTTCAAGGCTTTCGAACTTTTGTGCTGGCGAACATGTGCAAATATTTCATTGTTTGACATAATTATGGTAACTAGATATTATTACAGTGTGTTAATTTTTACATGCTTGATAGTCTCCTGTGAGTTTGATTTATAGGCTTCAGGTAACATATTATAATAATTTAGTTAAAATATTTGGTGGTAATATACTGACCTCTGACAGTAGACTTCAAACAACACCAATTATTGGTGTTAAAACAAATGTTTGAGAATAAATGTGTTTCAAATATTAACTTCATCCAAGCAGATTAAATCTATTATTTTTAAAGATTAAGCTTTGGTGTTTTTTTAGACTGCGACAAATCATATGCTTTCCCTGGAATAAGAATGGTAGTTGTGCTCCCTCAATATACTGTATTGGACAGGGTCAGTAGGAAATTATGATTTCTCACCAGCAGATGGTTTGGTCTTCAGAAATACAGCAAATGAGAGGAAACAGCTAAACTAGCTCTGTTCACACATTCCACCACTGAGTCACTTTTTATAGTTGGGAAACGTGAACAAACATTTTATTAACAATTTCAGCTAAGAAACATTATGCATTTTTTATGCAACCAAAACTTTATAATGATTAGTATTTCCAATCATCAGACCTTTTATGGTTTCAATCCAGGGCCGGTCCAAGCCTCCATGGGGCCCTGTAGTATGCTAAGGGCTAGGTTAGCTTCCCTTGACTACAATATATTTAAATAAACGAGTTCTCTCTTTTTCGAGTTAAATTACTGCCATGTGACCGAGGTAACTGTGAGTGGATTGTTTAATTAGTGACAAGAGACGTTAATTTCCTTTGACCCATCAGAATAAATGTGGTCATTTATTGAACAGAATCAAATTTAACATCAAAACATTATACACTTGATTAGCTGATCTGGTTCTGATTAATAAAACTTGGCACGTTTTACTTAATAAGACAACAGGACTTGAAGAAGTTATCTATGTAGACTACTGGCAAAATAGGAGAGTTTAAAGATGGGAAATGAAGGAGTTTAAATGGAGAGAAAAGATGGATAAAAGGGGGGTGTCTGTTCGGACCGCAGAATGGCACGCTCCCTTCAACACCAGCTCAAAACCTCCGGTACACTTGGCGCGTTAAGACTCGTTACCTTTGCTGAACTTAATTGGCTCCGGTGTCAATTTCAATGCTACATTTCCAGCGTCTCCGGTCAGGGTGGCTGAGAATCGTCCGAAGTAGTGACGGTACTCCGTTCAACAGAATAAGCTTCCTTAAAAGTTGTAGGGCGTTACGCCCGGGTGAGTTCACAGCGAGGCACTGTGACTCCAGCTGGGATGAACGGACCCTTGTCTCACAGTCAAATCCATCAGCTATTGATTAAATCTGAAAGTTCCTTAGGAACTCTCAGGAAGACTTCAGTCAGAAATTCCACTCAGAAGTGGAAGACGCCATGAGAGACTGAAGAAGACCCTAGGAAGACTCCGGTCAAAGAATCAAGAAGACTGAAGACTGCTTGAGAAGTTCCAGGAAGTGTGGACTCTTAAAGAGTTCTCACTTCTGGTCACTTCAGGACTACCTGATTGGTTGAAACAACCAACAGGGGGTGGTTCTAGTGATGTCAGAGGGTCATTGCAAGTCAAGAAACAGCAGGAATGTTTTAGGGACTTTTAGTACAGACAGGAGAAATGTTATGGCGAAGTGAGAGGAAGCAGATGCCAGTAGCTTCTTATTTACCGTCTGCTAGGTTTAAAAACAATCCACTTCGTTCTAATAACTCCTTTCTGACTTTTGACCGACTTCACTACTTCTCATTCAGACAGAAGATCAAAAATGCATAATTACTTTGTAAATA
>NC_056516.1:20566913-20575388 GCF_014905685.2 Nematolebias whitei
TATTCTCAAAAAATAACATAGACACCTTTATTTATTCATATTAGCCCCCTTGAGCCTTGGGGACTCATTTACAAGAGAGACCTGATTTTAATAAATAGTGATGACAACAGTGAACAATCATAAAAGAAAGCATACAAACTGCGAAGAACAAATGAAATAAAATTGTATTAAAAATGCAACAAAAACAGCTAGTTTGTTAAGCGATGTAGAATGCTAAAAACAGGAACATGTCTGCAAAGGTTTTTGCCAGGAATTACACCCCTTGTGCCACAAATATGTATATGTATAGAATATAACCTCTGGTCTCAGTTTTCAGCACACCAAGAAAACCAGTGTAGGCCTATAAGTTCTTCAAATGTTTGACATGCTGAAACATTTTTTTTGTGCAAAAAATAAGCATGTAGTGGTGTGCACATCTAACCAAAAAGTTAGCTTTGCTAAAACTAGTTTGCTAACCCCCAAAAAAAAAAATAGCGGAAGAGCATGTGCGCTCTCAGGCCATCATAAAATAGGCCATTCAGTATAAATGGTGCTGCTGAAATCAGGTTTTAAATGTGACCCTTTTGTGGTTCTGTAATTTTGCTTCACAATTCCACCAGCTGCTTATAGACGAATGTGTCAGTTGTTCAAAGACAAACACTCTATTTCGACATTTAAACGTTTCCAGTTGGTGTCTATGTCTGCAACAGTTGCATAAGAGCTGTGATGCCAAAGGACACATTGCAGATAGTTTGACAGGAAGGAGGTATTTGACTCAGAAACAGAGGTGTGCATTATATCTTCTTGATAACTGTGTGCATATTTCTTTTAATTAAGGATGAAATACAGAAATTCATTTACAACTACCATTGTGTGAAGTTGTTCAGATAATCATGTGGGAATGTCAAATGTAATACTGTGGTCATGTAATGCTTCGACTTGAAATAGTTTTGTAATATAGAAAATATTTTTTGGCTCTCTAAAAGATGAGCAATAACACAAAAAGACAAAAATGCAGGCAGTAAAGCAGTAAAATAATCCAACGCACATCTAAATGCACATGTTTCAAAGCAAAATATGTAAACTGCAGTCCAAATGTGTCTCCTGATTTGAATCTATTAAACATCCTTGAGCTGTTTTAAATACTTTTTTTTTTGTGACTACAATTTCTTCTATAAAGGGGAACTTATAACATATTGAATGAAGAAAATATTTTATTTCCATATCTGCATGAAAAGTAGTTATGTCGTGACTTCAGTTTATTTTTACACTACAGTAAAAATGAACTCCTGCAGACTTTTAACACTCACCTTAAAGCATTTTATCTTAACTAGAAGTACAAAAGGATGCTTTGAAATTAATTTTTATTTAAACCTTTATTTTACCAGGAAATAAATCCATTGTGAATATTAATGTATTTTACAAGGATGTCCTGGGCAATGTGCAAGTTGCGAACAAACCATTACAAATACAGCAACATTCTTAATAACAAAACGAATATTAAAATATTTACTACAAAACATCCAGCAATAAAACATAAAATACAATGCAAGTTAAAAATATATACGTATTTCACAATTTAAGACACTTAAACATTACAGGTGCAAGATGTGACTGAAAGAGTAAAAGACTTCAACCTCAAATTAAGCTGCAGATCTTTCCAAAACCATGGACGAACATAGGACAAACTCATCTTTCCTGACTCTGTGCACACAAAGGGTATCTTAGTCCTGAGACTGTGTTCTGTTGTGGAATGAACTTGGAGCAGATATGATGGTAATTCTCCTAAGATGGCTTTGTATATGAAAACATACCAATGCTTCATCCCTTGAATATTGAGTGAAGTAAGTCCAGCAAGGGTTTATTAATTAAAATAGTGAGTCCTAAAGTGTGGACTTCAGAGCAGTGTGGTAAATGGGGTCCAGTTTAGCTAAGGCAGTGGAGGAGGCAGATCTATAGATTGTGTCTCAGAAGTCCAGCTATGATGAGAACAAGCAGCTTATGGGAAGAAATAGAAAAAACATGATTTCAGTCCATACAAAAAAAAAGCAGAGTAAACTTTAACTTTTTTTTTATTAGATATGTGATATGATGTTTAAAATTAAGATCTCTATCCAGCCAAATACCAAGATATTTGCATCTGTCTACAATTTATATGATGTCACCATTCAGTGTTTCTATAGAAATAATGGCTACCGTACCAGCATGGGTGACTGTGGCTGAGTGGTTAGAGCAGTCATCTTCCAATGCAAGAGTTGGGGGTTCGATTCCACCAGCAGTCACATGCCAAAGTGTCCCTGGGCAAGGCACTGAACCTCCCGTTGCCTCCGATTTGTGTTCCATCAGTGTATGAATGTGATCTAAAGCACTAATTATTATTTGTAGAGATATAGTAGAGTGCTGTATGAATGGGTAAATGAGGTCAGAGATTGTGTTGTAAAGCACTTTGAGTATCTTAATAAGATTTAAAAGTGCTACATAAGTGCAGTCCATTTACCATTCTGTAAAGTGATTAAATCAGTTTAAGATTTGAGAGTACTGCATCTAAAGAGGGTGCTGACAAGTATATAATTGTATCATCTGTGTACATATGGTAAGAGGAGAACCTAAGCTTATCTCAGATTTGATTAATAGAGTTAAAAAAAAGAAAGGGCCCTAAATAAGACCCTTGTGGGACCCCCTTGTTCAGTATGACCACATCTGACAAAATTGAGCCAAATCGAACAAACTGAACATGTTTAGTTAAGTAGCTGTTAAATCAACTAAACATGTTCAGATTAAAGACACATTAAGATGATTAGGTGACAGTGGCACATGGTGTCAAATGCCTTAGTTAGATCAATAAACAATGCTAAAGAAGCATGTTTACTTTCAAGTGCTGTTTTATCACCATCACTTTTAAGGTTGTTGTGATTGTACTTTGTCATGCCCTGAAGCCAGATTGGAAAGTGTTAAAAATGGTGTTAGTTTGAAGTAACTGTTTCAACTGGACGTATACCAATGACTCAAACACTTTTACTAAAAATAGGTATGCAATTTTTCAAGCTGTGGGGTCATCGGATTTAAGTAAAGAATAGCAAGGCTCATTTCCTCAAAGCAGGAAATGTGTTTGAGGCAACTGACAAATTAAAATGTCAGTCATGGGTTGTGCAACAATTGGAGCAGCCAATTTAAGAAAAAAAGGATCAAGATCTAGATTCAAATGTGGGTGGGGAAAAAAACATATTTTACTAGTATTACATCATGGTAATATATATATATATATTTTTTACTTTAATTACAAAACAAACTGCAAAAAAAAAAAAGTCAAGCTTTAGTGGATGGCGATATACATTGAAATATAAGTTAATGTTTCAATTTAGGAACATTAATAAACATTATATTGTCATAGCTTAAATTATTTAAATTATTGTTTATAGAATTGTTTTGTTTTGTTGAATAAATTTTGTAAATAAATAAATAATGTTAAGTAAATAGTTTTAAATATAATGAATAAAACAAAAGTTAGCTTACAAAATATGTAAAAAAACAAGTAATTTATGAATGAACAAATATAAGTAATTTGATGTTTATAGAACTCATTAAACCGAGCCAGTTTGGCTGAAAATGGCTGAAAAAAAATGTTGAAGTGGTAAACCAAAAAAAAAAAAATGTGTAGAATAATGGCTGTATTAAATCTGGATGGCATGCACACATGATATGTTAACAATAACATACTTAAAATCACAGAGAAATGTAATTAAATATCAAGCCTGAGTTGACATTGCAACGTCGCCATAAATTAGATTATGTGAAAAACAAAATAAGCTTTACCAGCATCTGACATAAACTCCTATATTCATACCAGTTTAAAGAACTGCTTTTTATTACACTCATTCTTATGTTAAAAAAATAAGAATGGCCAATTAATTACTCAATGTGCTCATAAGGAGTACTTCCAACCCACATACACCGCAAGGGCTCAAATTAGAAACCATTGACAACAAATAACAAGAAAATTAGAAGATATTTTGAATCCAATTCAGAGACTTACATTGAGAGCTGGCAAATGTATTTAATTACTTTAAACAAGTTATTGATACCCTGAACCATGTGTACTAGTAAATGTACAAGGCTGTTGCATGTACAATGTTAAATTCAAGTATCTAGGAGCAATTACCAGTGGTTTTACAGTCAGTAGATATAAAACATTCATACTACACAAGGCATTAAAACATTAAAATAACACTACGAAAGTGAAAACTGTTCATTGAGAAGCCTGATAACTCCAGGGATGAATGAGTTTTTCAGTCTGTTTGTACTACATCTTGGCTGCAAATACCTGCGTCCTGCTGGAAGCAACCTGAACTCGCCATGGAGTGGGTGATTAGGATCTTCCACAATCTGCCTGGCCTTGTTTACTGAACTCACCTTGTGTAGGTCAGTGAGGTTCTGAAGGACTATGTCAGCAGTTTTGCTGTTAAATAAAGCATGATCAACCAGGCTGCTTATAGACAAACTTGCAAAAAACAATAAATTAGCTTGAGTAAAGTTTTGATAGTCTTTTAACTTAAAGAAGTGGTTTTAGGGTTCCTATTGTGACTATTAAGAAACAAGAATGACCGAATGAAAACTGACCAACATTCTAAGACAAAGGTGCTTATGTACAGTATGCATATATGGCCTTGATAGCTCAGCCAGCTTGTTGGATCAGATCTGCTACTGGTCAGTATGACTGGAGTCAATGCCAAAGTGGGTTGCTAAAACAACTCCATCTTGATTTCGTAGTGGTTCATGCAAACAATAATTTAAAATGTATTCCATTTCATTCAGTTTTATGTTAACCAGGTAGTTTTGCAGATATAGTTTCATTTCTTGCTACATCTATTTAAGGACACCGGCTCATGTGTGGAGGCTGTTCCATCCCACGAGTGCGAGTTGACACCGCTTGAGTGAGAATCGTGCAGCTCGGGATTATAACGAGTTATTTTCACTTACCATTGTGCCGTGTAAGCGACTAGTAATGTCTTGGAGCGGAGGTGAGTTTAAAAAACCTTATTAAGGACACCGGCTCTTTATGTGTGCGGCCGCTGTGAGCTCATCCGAGCTTACAGACTGGCTAAAAAACAGACACTTTGATCATTAAATGATGATTTATTTCAACTTTCGTGTCACTTTTACACACACCCTCCGAAGACCGTCATTTTGAGAAACTTCTCTCTCATGAGCTCTGCGATTGTTTGCCCAGAGCGCTGTCTTGCAGGCGAACTCTGGGGAAACGCTGAGCTGCAGGTTGCCGGAATGAAGAGGGCTGGATTCTGACGGGCGGGGCTGGTGGTGGAACTCAGCGAGAGCCGCGGCCGTGGAAAAATCGAAGCTTGCTCACGACGGTCCCTCCAGCGGGCCGGGATGGGCCGCGCGGCTTGATGAGGTGGCGCACAGCCTCTGGCACCTCCTCCGACTGTTTCAATTCGCCAGCATGGTTTGAAGCTGCTCTGAACAGCGCGTCCGCGATGGGCTTCATCAGGTCTTGTGCAGTTTCTCCGGCAGCGAGGGGAGTAACGAAGCCAGGTGGATCGTTGGATCATCGTCATCCACGCTGCAGTCCTCGACAGGCAAACCGTAGGAGAGGCACACATGTTGAGCTGACGTCAGCTGCCTTACAGAGGGAGTTCTTTGTCTCCAAGGCAGGTCTGCGGCCTTCAGTCCCTTGGACATGCTATATGCTAGCAGCACACGTTGTTGCTAACTGCGGCTGCCTGAAAAAAACACACCGGTGGGCTCGATTGGAGAGCGTGGTCACCGTCTGGTTCGTGTTCCTCCGGAGGGACGGGACGCTGCTCCGACCTGGGCAGCTTCGCTCCGAAAGCTTCCGCGAGGCTTGGCTCCAGGGGGGGTTACCGAGGAATAGCCCCGCTCGGAGAATCCCTCAACTCTGGTGATGGGAGCGGACTGGGGACCGACTCCTCCAATCTACCAGGAAAGAACCGTCTGTGGCCTCGTCCGTCGAACGTCCTGTTGGAACGCGAGGCCGTATGGATCAAGACGGTGAGCCACAGTGGAGCCCAGTGAAAAACAACCTTCCCGCCGATCATCCGAACTGGCGGGAAAAGGCATGGGACGTAGAAAAAAGGGGTCCCTTCATGTCAGCCTCCTCCTGGGTTCCGCCGGGCAACCGTGAGGGCGCTGTCGGCCGGGAGCGGTGTGATCGCCGATGCGAAACGAGGTGGGATGGGGTGAGCATTCACTCAGCCCCCCTCCACCTACACTACGCTCCCCAGGAGGGAATGAGCAGCGGGGGCTGCAGCTGAGCACACCTTGCTCCGGAGGAACCATCCGGTTCGTCCCGAGGGTCGGCGATAAGAGGAAAAAATACAAGATGGCGTTGTCCAGCGTGTAGTGACGTGTCACTGGGAAATGTTCCCCGACGCTTACCTTGGAATAAGACTGCTCGTCATCTTCTCCTCGGGGAGGAGAACTCACCGGACGACCGGAGGTCGACTGCCGGGCCAAGCATCCTTCACAAAGGTTGGTCATTTACACAATTTATCCTCTTTGTTCTTCTGACAGTGCTATATTAGCTCGATGAAGAAAAAATGGGAGCCGATTTCCCGCTCTTAACGTAATTTATACGGACCGGGTGGGGCCCACACAGCAGGTGGGCGTGGACTAAATTTTTTCAGTGCTTATGCTCTGCATAACGGGATAAACCCATCAGCAACAGCCTTAAAGGGCGAAGCCTATATGACATAGAACAATAATTTAAAATGTATTCCATTTCATTCAGTTTTATGTTAACCAGGTAGTTTTGCAGATATAGTTTCATTTCTTGCTACATCTAACTGCAGAAATGACTCTTTCCTTAAATGGCAAATAAGTCCAAAATGTTATGCAATTGTATAATGCAAACATGAGAGAGATGGATATAAAATAAACTGTTGTTGGATTTATTAGATTGGAGTTGTTATAAGGTGGTAGCAATCTACTTTGGTCTGGATCCACTCAAACTAGCCATTGGTTTGACAATCTGGTCATTAGTAAAGTCTATTTCTACCAAACTGAGGTTTTAAACAATGTTTTTTTTTTTTTTTTTTTTTTTTAATGTGCAACTCTTTGCCTTGGTATGCATTAGTAATTTTCTTGGCAGGCACAGAATATGTTCAAGAAGAAACCCTAACAAAACACTGAACACAAATATTATCATGTTATCATTGAACTCAGATCCGACTCTGTTTTTTCTATCTTTTAGAAACAGTAGGAAGGATTCATGTTAATGACCAAAAACCCATGAGTTCAGGAATTTAGGTAGAGCTTGCCAATGTCCTGCAGACTCAATTAGAATAGAATAAAGACAGAAGAGTTCTGTCTGAGTCATCTGGAGCCACTACAAAAACTCCTGTGCTGTCAGTTCAACTTATAAATTTGAAGTGATTCTCTGGACACAGTTGGAGACCATGTTGCTCAAACATAAAATATGGTGTTTTAAACTTGTAAGCACCTTTGTGCACAGCCCACCTTGATACTTTTAGTGAGTCGCAACAGATTGCATGCACACGTTGTCTGCCAAAACATTAAAACTGGCTTTGAACAAGCTGTTTTCAAATGCACTCCCCACTCCACACACACACATGCACAGAAACATGCAAACACCAGGAAATTGCACTAAGCTTCTTGAGTATCTCCAGATGCTACATGACCAGCGTAATATCAAGCAGGAAGGAAGATAAGATGCTTAGTTCTTAATTATTAATGGTGATAACTGGTAAAACATACATTCCTCAAATTGAGCAATGAGTTAAAGTCAGATTCATAGTTTATTTTATTTTTATGCTCACCACATGTTGTATGTGGTGGAACAAAATTATGTACACAGAATCACAGTTACTTCCAACAAAAGTATAAAATGCAAAAGAAAAACAGTAATAAGATCTAAGATATGAACTAAGAAAAAACATTAACTAATAATATGCAAAGCACTAGTAGTACAAAAACAATAGCAGAACAGCAGCACAAACATGAGTCTGTGTGAGCAGATGAGTACAAATGAACACAGCAGTATGAAACAAATCAGCAGAGTAATGTGATTTTTTTCACTGTGATTAATCTGGTTAGGGATTCATGAGCCAAGTCACCTCAGGGTAGAAGCTGTTCCTCAGTCTAGTGGTTCTACACTTAATGCTCCTCAACCTCCTACCTGAGGGGAGCAGGGCAAAAACTGTGTGTGTGCTGGGTGAGTGGGGTCCTTCATGATGCAGATGGCCCTCTTCCTGTATCTGGAGGTGTAGATGTATCTGATGGTGGGGAGGCTGATTCCAACAGACTCCTGTGCAGCATTCACCACTCTCTGCAAAGTTTTTCTTCCTGCAGCTGTGCAGCCTCCATACCTGAAGAATGAGGTGAGGACTGAGTTTCCCAGGAAGTAGTCTCTGATGTGCTTTCTTGATCAGGCTGGTGGTGTTGTTGCCCCAGGCTGAGGTTGTTGCTGGAGACCATTTCCACAACAGATCCTCCTATGTT
>NC_056516.1:20575488-20575965 GCF_014905685.2 Nematolebias whitei
GGGGTTATAGGTGTGTTTGTTCTGTCTGAAGTGCACAACCATCTCCATCTTATTCATGATGATGTGAAGGTTGTTATTCCTGCACCTGCTCCCCAGGTGTTCCACCTCCTGTCAGGATCAGCTGGACAGGAACGAACCCAGTTGTGCAGACAGGACTCAACTCGGCAGATTACAAAAATAGATATGTTTAATGATAAATAAAAAGGTAACAAAACAATAAGCTGACGTGGCAGCAAAACTTACATGGACTCAGGAAGCTCAGGGAGAAACTCACAAGACGCAGGAAACATGAAGACCCAAACGAATACGACCCGACAAAGGAATAACACAGGACAGGAGGTTTATATACAAGGACAAGACAAGACGTGATTACAAACAGCAGGTGTGACGAGACAAAGGTGGCAACAATTAAACTGACGAGGAAACACTAGGGAAACACAGACACAAACAGAAACAGCAAAAGGTGCCATCCTTACA
>NC_056516.1:20575975-20579604 GCF_014905685.2 Nematolebias whitei
GGGAAACACAGACACAAACAGAAACAGCAAAAGGTGCCATCCTTACACCTCCTGCCTGTAGCTGGACATTGTTTGTGATGCATCCCACCACTGCTGTATCGTCTGCAAACTTTACGATATGAAAGCCTGGATTGGTAGCTGCACAATCATACGTGAGCATAGTGAACAGGAGAGGACTCAGCACACAGCCCTGAGGGGAGCCAGTGCTGAGGGTTATGGTGGAGGAGGAGGAGAAGTTGTGGATCTTCACAGACTGTGGTCTGTTTATTAAGAAGTCGAGGACACCGTTGCAAATGGAGGGGCTTAGTCCTAGTGTGAGTAATTTGTCGATCAGGGTTTGGGGGATCATGATATTGAAGACAGATGTGAAGTCCACAAATACCATATGGATGTAGGAGTCCTTCTGCTCCAGGTGGGTAAGAGCAGTGTGGACCACAGAGGAGATAGCATCTTCTGTTATCGATTCTCGCAGTATGCGTACTGCTAAAGGTCCTCGATAATGTTGATGGTTGTTTTGATGTGGGTCATGACCAGTCTTTCAAAGCATTTAGCAACCATCGGGATGAGGGCTACTGGCCAATAGTCATTCAGACCAGTCACTTTAGAGCTCTTTGTGACTGGGATGATGGTGGCAGTCTTCAGGCAGGTGGAACTGTTGCCAGGGTGAGTGAGGAGTCAAAAATGTTGGCCAGCACCTTGCAGAGCTGATCAGCACAGTCTTTCAGCACTTTCCTGAGGATGTTGTCTGGGCCAGTTTATTTGTGAGTATTAATCCTCCTAAAAGTACTCCTCACTTTGGCTGAGGTCACGCTGAGAAACTCTTCTTCTGGTGGTGAGGTGAGTCTGGTGCTGGGTGGTCTGTTCGTGTCTTCAAAGCATGCGTATAACTTGTTGGGGGCATCAAACAGTGATGAGTCTCTAGGGTATTGTGCACCTCTGCCTTTATAATCTGTTATACACTTTATGTCCCTCCACATGCTCTGAAGATCTTGTGAGGTGAATTGACCATGGATCCTCTGAGCATATGTGCCTTTGGCCCTTTTAATACCAGTAACCAGCTTTTTCCTTGTCCTTTTCAGCTCCTGTGAGTCGCCAGACATGAAGGCAGTGTCCCTGGCTTCCAGCAGGGTGTGAACCTCTGCATCCAAGGTTGACAGCCTCTGCTCAGCCAAGGCTTCTTGTTCCTTAACATATCTGATGGTAGTGACATCATCAGTACACATTAGGTATACACATTAGGTAAATAAAAATACATCATTTTTATTAATTCAACCACAACAAATTGCAGAGGATTGGATGTGTTTAAATTTTAGAGAACGAGAGGATTTAACATTGCTTTGTTTGTCTGTGAATACCCAGGGAAGAACATCCTGAGCCAGGATGAACATATGGCGAGTTGCATCCACTCTGCATTTCATCTCTCTCATTACAGGTTTCTGTGAGATGACCCAGCTGTGACAAACGCATCATCTCCTCCCCTCCTACTCATTTACACTCTTCTCTAGCTGTGAAGGATTCTCATCACTTTCCCCAGGCAGATCTCTTGATATAAACTAGCTTGCTTCAAGCTGTAACTGACCTGTCACTTTGTGTCCATTTGCACCCAATGCAAGTTCTTCTTTCTTTTGACTCTGTGAACTCCTTCCTTCTCTGTTCATACTTTCTTGCAATTTGTAATGACACCCTTATTTGGACTCCTGTCAAGTTCCATCCATCACATTGTTGTTGACTTCTGTATTCCTTGTCCTTCTCACATTCTATGTCTAGTAACACACAATTCACAGAACTCCCACATTGGCACATTTGGAAGCAACACTTTGGACAGTGTTGTTCCTTTTCACTTATGCTGCATGGTTGATTGAAGCCTTCTGTGGCCAGTGATCCAGACTGATGACAACAGTTAGTATGACACCTCTATCCAATTTCATATTTCTTCTACAGAAAGACCAGGGTGGCCTTGACATTGAGTTGGCATGATTTCTTGCGAGTTAGCAGAAGCAAAGTTGTACAGTCGAGATAAAAAGAAAACTTTATAATGAGGTATAAACTGGAAATAAATCTAACTATTACATGCTGCATTGCATGTCAGATTAGAACATTGGATCTTGCACTAATCCAGTAGATCTCAAAGTGTGGAGCACGCTCCCTGGGGAGAAGGGGTGGGGACAAAGCCATTGCAGTGGGGCTGGGGTATGACTGAATGTTAAAAAAAAAATACTGTAATACTTGGGACACTGCTGGTGTAACATGTTAATAAAATTACTCTAAGTAATTCTTCAAATTCTACCAAACTGGACATGATTTAATAAGAATTTTATTTATTTTTTTAATTCGTACCTATTTGAGCAGGTAGCTAAAGTAGTCCCTCGCTATTTCACGGTTCGACTTTTGTGGATTCGCTTTTTTGCAGTTTTTCAGCGCAAGATTGTACACGAAACATGATTGTCAATTTTAATATTATTCATGTGATTGAGACAGTACGGGATAAAAAGTTTACGAAAAAATACTTTGACTTGTGCTGCCATTTTGTAGTTTACTTTCAACAAGCCTATGCTGTAATGCAAGTCAAAAAAACACTACCCAGAAACCAACAGTGCTTCCGGCTGCTGATTTCTTCCGAAATGGAGGGAAAGTTTTGCTGCGCAATGTGAGAAGCAATGATCTATCTATTAAACTAACAGAACTGGCAGGAAAGTTACAAATAGTCCTGAAGCTTCCTAGAGCTCAATTATACACATGCACATTAACCTGGATGGGGCGGTGGGCTTCATTGCTGCAGGGTAGGTCTGCTGAACTGAAACCAAACCCGACTGGAACCGAGCTGCTGTTCTTCAGAGCTAGTGAGTATTTTTATTTTTTTTTTCAGTACTGTTCAGAACATATATGTATGTTGTTAAAATTACATTGGTTTGAGATTTTAGAACATTGTAAAGAACATTGCAAGGGTGTGGGAAGGGTTTATAAAGCATTATCATAGGATTTCTGGGTTTTCTCTGCCACTCACTCTCTCCACAGCCGATCAACCACTGCTTCACTCCTCCTGCTGCTGACTGAGGAGACCTGATCTGCTGGTGTATATAAACTCCTGCCAGACGTCACTTCAGTGCTAGGACATCAACTGCCTTATGGTAATACATGATCAGCCATCTAAACTCTTATTGTAACTGGTTCTTACCGTTTGTGATTTTCTCCAGGGACTCCCATGTCCTGCCCGCCTGTCTTTCCAAAGACATCGTTGCTCCTTTGTGGCACACCAGTGGATCAACGGTGTTCCTTCAACTACCAACTACTTTGTACAAACAATTCAGCCTGTCGTCCTGCTCCTCTCCACCGATACTCACATCTGCTTGAATCTTCTGAAAACCCAGGACCTCGCTTCTCCCTCTCTGGCCTGATCTACAAACATAAACATGAAGCCATTATCTACTGTTTTAAAGATCATACTGCAAACATCAACCCTGAGTGAACTCGATTACTCACCTTTTCCTCATTTCCCTTTCAGCACTGAAGCCACTACTGCATCTGTAAATAAAGATCACATTATTTTTTTGTACTCCTGACTCTGTCATTCTTCTCAGTCAGCTTACTAAGGGTCGACAATTAAAGTAAACATGTGAAGTAGATATATA
>NC_056516.1:20579704-20586255 GCF_014905685.2 Nematolebias whitei
TATATATATATATATATATATATATATATAACTCTGCATTTTATTTAGATTTACAAGTATTTATGACAATGTTATTCCTAAATGATATGTTGACGTACAAGCAAATAATTATTTTCTAACATTGTCCACAGAACCTGACATATTGCAGTGTTCCTCAGCCTGGCTGAGTTGTCCAAAAAAACAAAAACAAAAAAAGATTTATGTTAATAACCTTCATTCCCTGGTATGTATGTTTGTTTTTCAAAGCCACTCTTTAAGTAATGTACCGTTCACCATGATATTTATTTAGTATGACCACTGGACACCTTTCAACCTCATCTGATTCAAGATTCAGCTAGGTTTTGGCATGTTCTCTTTAATTATTTGCTTTGGTTGATTCATCTCCTTATATCCTTTTTCCATCTCTGTGAACTATGTCAGTTTTTTTTTCTTTCAATTCTTCCTTCATTTTTTTCATGTGAAGTTAAAATGCAAAAATAAAGAAACATCTGCTCAGAAGTTTGAAGCCAACACAGTTATAATGCTAGATCAATGTCCTTAATATATAGATTCCCATACTACAATACTAGATCAACACTGCTAAAATAATTAGATGATGAATTATGTAAAAGAAGCACAAAAACAAGCCTGTCAGCAGTCACCATTTTATTGTTTTAAAAGTTATATTTTCTATTGGTTTATTGTTGAGCTAAAATTATTCTCGTTCCTCTCTTTCTCGTGCCACATATAACATGCAGATTTGAAGGTATTTTTAGTTTGTCATCATTATGTTGTTTTTTTTTTTTTGTATCACATAAATGCAACAATTGATACATTACAATAATAAACCAGAAATAAACCAGAAAAAAAGAGGCATATCAATAATATACAACAGATATTTAAAAATGTGTAAATAGTTGAAACAGTTATTTTACAATATAATAAGTTGGTTTATGTGTATGCTTGCATTGTGTTTTTCACACTTTGCTCTTTGTTCTTAATTATGAATGTAATAAAAGTGGTAAGCTAAGATGGGAAATATGAAGGAAATGGAGTGATGTGAAAGTTTATGATAATAAATAAATATCAGATTAAAGAAAATGAGGAATAGAGTGAGTGAGAAGAAAACAAAAGTATTTTCCTTCCTTTGCACTCTTCTTTATCTTTATGACCTCAAATCACTGTGTGATATCAATATCATGAGCACTGATCAAATCAGGTGATCCAGTCAAAAAACGTGTTGCTAAAGAAGGAGCGAGGCACCATGTGATAGATACAGGACATAAACTAATAATATAACTGGCTGAATACACGTTTTTTTATTTTATTTTATTTTAAAATATTGAATAAATAAATGAATAAACATCTCTGTCTGTCTGTTTGTCTGTCTGTCCATCTATCTAGTAAAAAAAGACCTAAAACAACAATGGTTTAATCTGACTTAAGGTCAGACTGTAAGGAAATAATATTATGTCATTTTATACTGCATAAGTAAATATCTGATTTCAACTGTATATGAAAAAAAAATGTATATGTGAGTATGGGATTGGAGGCCCGTTGTTACAGGCTGTTCAGTCTCTATACAAGTGGTGCAAGAGTTTGTTTTGCATTGCTGGCAGTAAGGTGGACCCCTTCTTGGGTGGGAGTTGGACTCCGCCAGTGCTGCCCGTTGTCACCGATTCTGTTCATAACTTTTATGGACAGCATTTCTCGGTGCAGTCAGTTCACGGAGGGTTTCCGATTTGGTGGCCTCAGGATTCCCTCTCTGCTCTTTGCAGATGATGTGGTCCTGTTGGCGTCATCATGCCGTGATCTTCAGCTCTCACTGGAGCAGTTCGCAGCCGAGTGCGAAGCGGCTGGGATGAGAATCAGCACCTCCAAATCTGAGGCCATGGTCCTCAACCGGAAAAGGGTGGATGGTTCTCTTCAGGTCGAGGGTGAGGTTCTGCCTCAAGTGGAGGAATGCAAGTATCTTGGGGTTTTGTACACGAGTGAGGGGAGAATGGAGCATGAGATTGACAGACGGATTGGTGCAGCATCTGCAGTATTGCGGACTCTGTACAGTCTGTTGTGGTGAAGAGAGAGCTGAGCTGTAAGGCAAAACTCTCTGTTTACCAGTCGGTCTACGTTCCTACCCTCACCTATGGTCATGAGCTCTGGGTAGTGACCGAAAGGATGAGATTGTGGATATAGGTGGTTGAAATAAGTTTTCTTCGCAGGGTAGCTGGATTCTCCCTTAGAGATAGGGTGAGAAGTTCAGTTATTTGGGAGAGACTCGGAGTAGAACCTCTACTCCTCCATGTCGAGAGGAGCCAGTTGAGGTGGTTCGAGCATTTGGTAAGGATGCCCCCTGGGCACCTCCCTAGAGTGGTGCTTTGGGCATGTCCAACTGGGAGGAGACCTCGGGGAAGACCCAGGACATGCTGAAGAGACTATGTCTCTCAGTTGGCCTGAGAACGCCTTGGGGTCCTCCCAGAAGTGCTGGAAGAGGTGGTTGTGGAAAGAGATGTCTGGGCCTCCCTGCTCAAGCTGCTGCCCCCGCGACCTGACTTAGGACTAAGCGGAAGATAATAGATGGATGGATGGCAACTGTTTATGAAAACTATATGCCAGTATCAGATATTTTGCTAACAAAATGACATTGCCTATCTGGCATAGCAGCAGGCAAAATAAATGAACAAACCGATTTTCATTAAATAGATAAAGAGATCTGTATACAGTTTTGCATTTCTAATGTTTGTTTGCTTTAGGCCTAAAATCTAATTAAATAAACAAATAAATGTATTAATGCATGTGTGCTATTAACTATGCTATCCCATGATTTATAAAAATGATTTGATGTATTTCATGGCTTTTCAAACAAAACAGAATCTGAGAAAATATGCATTTTGGAAGTTATAAGTGCAGAAGTGAGAGTGAGGAAACAAAATAAAGTCAATAATCCATCACTAAGCTGGTGTCCTTATGAGCTGTTTTTTAAGCGTTGTGCTTTAATTTTTGGGAAAGCACAATAAATCACCATCTTTTATTAAATGCATCCCCTCTCAGTATTTCATGTAAATACCAGAGCACAAGAAATGTCATTCTCTGCTACACCAGTGGAGTTCTCCATAGCAACAAAATCTCTCTGGGTCTGTTGATGTGTATTTGCTGCTATCTGGTGGTTTAGGTAGGAAATACTTTATGTAATGTGCAGTATTTAAACTATAGGGGACTATAGGGCTCATGACGTTATGTGTAAACTATCAATGCTACTTCTGGTTTTGTTTTATTTATGTTTTAAAGACTTCTTTGTGTTAAAGTAGAAATTAGGTTGCTCTTTATTAGATGGCCACTAGATGTGAGCAGTGAGTCATTTTAACAAACAAAAACATGCAAATATTTGAAATATTTATTGTACTTAAGGCCAAATAACAAGTTGTATTTTCCAACTTGATGTTGTTTAGTAGAATAATGTTTATTAGTGTAAATGTGTGTGTGTGGTCTCTGATTAGTATTCAGATTCATTTTGTATATCCAGTATTCAAATGATAAATATATTAACAAATGAACACATAAAGAAAGAAAGAAATAGACAAAAATAAAACTCTAAACCAAACATAGGAATGAAGAAACAATTAATCTAGTGTAAGGTTTTTGATTTACTATTTTGTACATCTGTCCTTTGCTTTCCATGGCTATACTTTTTACAGATGAGTATATATATATATATATATATATATATATATATATATATATATATATATATATAGTAGGGATGTACCGATACACTTTTTTTTTTTTTTTACTTCTTCCCCCGTACCTAAATCTAAATATCGGACAATACCAATCCAGTTCCGATATCATGATCATCATTGATTTTAAATTAGGCTGTAATAATCTCCTCTCAAGTACAATTTGTACAAATATATGCATGCATGTCCAAAAAAGACAACTTGAGGTAAGTTTTATTAATGTTGGATAAGTTTTAAAGTGAGAATTAAATTATGCTAACACAAAACATGTTTATTTTTTATTCCTAGCTTTAAAGTTGATATTAAAGAGATTCATTTAAGTGATTGTTTAAAGTTATGTATTTATTTATTTATTTATTTTTTTAACAAGTGGCAGATATAAGATTTTTCAACCTCATCTGAGCTCGAATGTCCAACATAAAACTAACTTTACCACAATTTAATGTGGTGTTATGGCTCTGCAGACATTGCACGTTGCTGTCTTGTTTTGTGGTGTTTCTAATGTAAAATACTTCCACACTGCGAACATGTTTCGATGAAAAGTTGGTTAGCCATTAGCTACTGTGCTAACTCAGTCCTCAAATTGTAGCTGGCTGCAAACTATGAAATGGATTTCCTGAATGTGAAGCGAGTCTTATTACTATGGGTTCATGAGACACGACTCTGTTCAGGAAATCCATTCCATAGTTTTAAGTCAACATGCATCATGGGTTGGAAATCTCTGCAGGTTGGATTTGAAAATGGATCGGTTGCATTGTCACCAATACCCGATCCAGAAATTTTTCAGATATCAGTACCGATACTGATGCCGATATCGGATTGGTGCATCTCTAGTATATACAGGTCCTTCTTAAAAATTAGCATATTGTGATAAAGGTCATTATTTTCCATAATGTAATGATAACAATGAAACTTTCATATATTTCAGATTCATTGCACACCAACTGAAATATTTCAGGTCTTTAATTGTTTTAATACTGATGATTATGGCATACAGCTCATGAAAACCCAAAATGCCTGTCCCAAAAATTTCACATATTATGAAAAGATTCTCTTAACAAGCTATTAACCTAACAATCTGAATCAGCAACACAACTCTAAACACCTGCAAAAGATTCCTGAGGCTTTTAAAAACTCCCAGCCTTGTTCATTACTCAAAACCGCAATCATGGGTAAGACTGCCGACCTGACTGCTGTCCAGAAGGCCATCATTGACACCCTCAAGCAAGAGGGTAAGACACAGAAAGCAATTGCTGAACGAATAGGCTGTTCCCAGAGTGCTGTATCAAGGCACCTCAGTGGGAAGTCTGTGGGAAGGGAAAAGTGTGGCAGAAAACGCTGCACAACGAGAAGAGGTGACTGGACCCTGAGGAGGATTGTGGAGAAGGGACAATTCCAGACCTTGGGGGACCTGAGGAAGCAGTGGACTGAGTCTGGAGTAGAAACATCCAGAGCCACCGTGCACAGGCGTGTGCAGGAAATGGGCTACAGGTGCCGCATTCCCCAGGTCAAGCCACTTTTGAACCAGAAACAGCGGCAGAAGTGCCTGACCTGGGCTACAGAGAAGCAGCACTGGACTGTTGCTCAGTGGTCCAAAGTACTTTTTTCGGATGAAAGCAAATTTTGCATGTCATTCGGAAATCAAGGTGCCAGAGTCTGGAGGAAGACTGGGGAGAAGGAAATGCCAAAGTGCCAGAAGTCCAGTGTGAAGCACCCACAGTCAGTGATGGTCTGGGGTGCCATGTCAGCTGCTGGTGTTGGTCCACTGTGTTTTATCAAGGGCAGGGTCAATGCAGCTAGCTATCAGGAGATTTTGGAGCACTTCATGCTTCCATCTGCTGAAAAGCTTTATGGAGATGAAGATTTCATTTTTCAGCACGACCTGGCACCTGGGCAGCACGGTGGCGCAACTGGTAGAGCTGCTGCCTCTCAGTGAGCAGGTCCCTGGTTCAAATCCCGGTCCGGGGGCCTTTCTGGGTGGAGTTTGCATGTTCTCTCCGTGCATACGTGGGTTTTCTCCGGGTACTCCGGTTTCCTCCCACAGACCAAAAAAATGCATGTTAGGCTGATTGGTAACTCTAAATTGTCCTAGGTGTGAGTGAGAGAGTGAATGGTTGTTTGTCTCGTTTGTCTCTATGTGGCCCTGTGATGGACTTGCGACCCGTCCAGGGTGTACCCCGCCCCTCGCACAGTGATTGCTGGACATGGGCACCGGCGACCCCCGTGACCCAAAAATGGAATAAACGGGTAAAGATAATGGATGGATGGATGGATGGATGGACCTGGCACCTGCTCACAGTGCCAAAACCACTGGTAAATGGTTTACTGACCATGGTATTACTGTGCTCAATTGGCCTGCCAACTCTCCTGACCTGAACCCCATAGAGAACCTGTGGGATATTGTGAAGAGAAAGTTGAGAGACGCAAGACCCAACACTCTGGATGAGCTTAAGGCCGCTATCGAAGCATCCTGGGCCTCCATAACACCTCAGCAGTGCCACAGGCTGATTGCCTCCATGCCACGCCGCATTGAAGCAGTCATTTATGCAAAAGGATTCCCAACCAAGTATTGAGTGCATAACTGAACATGATTATTTGAAGGTTGGCATTTTTTGTATTAAAAACACTTGTCTTTCATTGGTGGGATGAAATATGCTAATTTTTTGGGACAGGCATTTTGGGTTTTCATGAGCTGTATGCCATAATCATCAGTATTAAAACAATTAAAGACCTGAAATATTTCAGTTGGTGTGCAATGAATCTGAAATATATGAAAGTTTCATTTTTATCATTACATTATGGAAAATAATGACCTTTATCACAATATGCTAATTTTTT
>NC_056516.1:20586355-20592723 GCF_014905685.2 Nematolebias whitei
TATATATATATATATATATATATATATACTGTATATATGTTTAATAGATTGGCGATGGTTGAAATGTTTCTGCCCATCCTGTTTTGTTTCTTGTCATCATGTTCTGTTTCCCTTCTCTTGTCTTCCACCATGTCCACTCTGCTCAGTCACCTCAATCAGTGATCATGCCATCCACCTGTTTCCTGCCCTACTTAAGCCCCAAGTTCTCACTCATCTTCTGCCAGATTATCAAACTCTTCCTGATAGTAAATATCCAGCGCTCTCGTTATAGTCTTGTTCACCTGCCTTGTGTTGACCTCACGTGTGCCTTTTGGATTCTCCACTTTGCCTGCTCCGTTTCTGTATTGGATTACTCTCTCTGACCATGGTATCCACCCCTCCTTCTACTAGAATGACTATGCCCCATGGATTACAAATTGGTTTTGGATCTGGATCTCTTACTTATTGTGCATGACCCTCACTTGCTAAGCGGGACGTCGCTCTTGGATTTCCCATCAAACAATGCTCTGTTCAGCACTGCTTTGCAGCTGCTTCTCACTCACTGTCAGTGATGTCATCACCTCCAACTCCCTGAAGGAGCCCCTCCCTCACCTGACTGTCAAGGTTAGTGCATGCCTTTGTATTCCTCTGAAGAGTCGCAGTAAAACCCAGTTCATTCATCCTCTTGTCTCTACAGATCAGACCAGCCATAGGACCCAAATCTCCACCAGCAGCTGCATATCAATAAACTGTTCAGCCATTCCTGTTGTCCGACATCGTGCTTGCATTCTAAGTACATATTCTTGTCAATGGTGGCCATTTGAAATTAGTTTGACTCAAAGCTCATCAGTTGTAGAAATACAAGTATTTAATTAAATTTTATTTATTTTTTACTGATCATTAGATTTTTGAGATTTTGCTGACAGACAAATACAAACAATCACACATACCTTTCATGGCACTGGGCAGCAAAAAGCACGAAGAAGTTGTTTTGAGTTTATTAGTTTACAAAATATGTTAAACATGTAGTCTCTGGTAGCTCTGTGGAGACGGGAGCAGCCAAACGAGGGAAAAAAAAACCTAAAAAACTAAAAAGTGATATTTGCAGCTTGATGCATAATAAAATAAAAAAAATAAAAAAAAAATAAAAAAAAACAGAACAGGTTTTGGGCACATGCTCATGTTTTATGATACTAATGCATTAGTCAATCTTCAACATAAACTTAAGGCTGCATCTCTGAGTGTTATAATATTGTTTTTTTTTTTCTGGTGTTAACCATAGGGATTACCTCATCCAAATCTTGTAGTTGCCCTGCGATGGACTTGCAACCTGTCCAGGATGTACCCCGCCCCTCGCACTGTGATTGCTGGCTGGACATGGGCACCGGCGACCCTCGTGACCCAAAACGGAAGAAGCGGGTAAAAGATAATGGATGGATGGATGGATGAAATCATGTAGTTGTCATGCATGAACAGGACCCTGAAAAAGACACAAATTATCCATGATGTTTAAATATTTGATTTTTACAGTTTGTGACAGCAATAATTACTGTATAGCCTAGCAGAAAATGCTGGTGGACTGGCTGAAGGCAGGCACAAAGTGGAGACTCCAACAATTATCTTTGAACATAAAGTATGAGGACATGCAAAAAAAAAAAAAACAATCATAGTCAAACTAAGCACAAGAGTACTAAAATGAGGTATTCCTCAAATATTTTGAATGATCTGTAAACAAGTAGTAGTAAGCCCATAAAATAGTTTTACTGTATACCTGAGATGAGTAGATGGATTATAGACAATTCAGGTTGTTGCCATAGAGCTTAGTGTCATGTCAACCCAGACTCGTGCACACACATGACAGAATGCAGATGAAGATGGCAGCAACAAGAAGAAAGGAGTGGTGAACAAGAAGGGTCTAACTTGTCAGTCTTCTGTGATCATGTTGTTTAGCATGTTTTGGGTCAACACCTCACACTGAAAGCTGCATTTAGATTTATTTTCTTTTTGTTTTGTTTTTTTGCATGTACATTAAGGGCAGCATGGTGGCGCAACTGGTAGAGCTGCTGTCTCTCAGCGAGCAGGTCCCCGGTTCAAACCCCAGTCCAGGGGCCTTTCTGGGTGGAGTTTGCATGTTCTCTCTGTGCATGTGTGGGTTTTCTCCGGGTACTCCGGTTTCCTCCCACAGACCAAAAACATGCATGTTAGGCTGATTGGTAACTCTAAATTGTCCCTAGGTGTGAGTGAGAGAGTGAATGGTTGTCTGTCTCTATGTGTCCCTGTGATGGACCTGCGACCTGTCCAGGGTGTACCCCGCCCCTCGCACAGTGATTGCTGGACATGGGCACCGGTGACCCCCGTCACCCAAAATGGAAGAAGCGGGTAAAAAAATAATGGATAGATGGATGTGCATTAGTTGCTATGTAACATTAGCCACCGACTTTACAATCATGTAAAAAAATAGACAGGCAATGTGGACAAGACAGAAATGGACATTCAGATAATATGAAAGTGTCGCAAGGACGAAAACCCAGATAATATGGACTTATGGAAGAACAGAACTCAAACTCTTGAATAATTAATGTGATTTATTCACAGTGAAATTAAGGACTATGTTCAGTGCAGGGATCAAGGAAACCTGGGGATGAAGGAGAATGATTGGTCTCTAGTAGGATGAGAGATGGTCATATTTTGGTTCCTCGTATCTTTACAGTAGAGAGGCCCAGTTGAGGCAGACAGAGGATCTCCAGCAAGTATGGATCAGGCTTGCAAGATGCAGTGGAGACAAGAAAATGCACAAGGCTAGTTGCTGAATGATGTAGGAGCAGCTAAAGGTGAGTCTGCAGGAAATCCACAGGTAGGTACCAGCTTAGACAGCTCAGATCAGTAGGAGAGTTGTCAACGTGACTCAGGAGGCAAGAGTCTGAAAAGCAAGAAGAGAACACGGGTAAGTATTTCTTGATAATATGATCACTTGAAAGCCAGAGGGACAAGTACCAGCTGGTAGGTGTAACAATGTATTGGTTTATTTATTTATTTATTTATTTATTTATTTTTTCATTAAGAATTATTCTTTTTTTTAATCTTTGTATTATTATTATTATTTATTTAAATGCCTGGTGCCTGTAATAACAAAAATAAACTAGATAAACCATATTAGATTTTTTTTTTGTAAATGTATTTATATGTAAATGAGATGGGCATTTGATATTGCAATATATCGATTGCAGACTTGTGAATCGAATAGAATTGAAATCGTATTGTGACAGACTTTGTGATATTGGGAAATATTATATTGTCATACAAACAAATCAATATAATATAATGCATCGTGGTAAAGCTGGTGATTTCAGTGATTTGGTGAAATCATGTGTCTCTTGTAAATGAGTCCTCGAGGCTCAATGGGATTAACTTGTCTAAATAAAGGTTGAATTAATGTACGCCCCTAGTAATACTCCAGCAGGGAATAGGGCTCTTCTGTAGACTTTCTTTTATTCAGACAATTTTTGAGATTACCTCCGTCTGCTGCTCACTGGCACCACCCTGGAACTCGGGAACATGCAATAGACTGAAAACTCTACAGAGGGGGAGTGTGTGTGTGTGTGTGGGGGGGGGGGGGGGGGTAGCAGACTAAGCATAGGTCAGGGTTTTCCAAAACTGGGCATTTACGCACTGTTTTGAATCACCAACTAGTATCCAACAACTGCAACCCAGTAACATACTACATTTTGATTATTTGTTCTCTACAGAAACCAGAGAGCAAGTTCTCTTTTTGAGAACCAAATAATTCTGCATCTCCAATTTCACTACAGTTGCCTATAGTAACTCATCTGCATGTTTGTTACATCACATGTCTGCATTTTCCCTGTTTGATCTTATGGTTCCATTCTTGTCTGGCATTTGGATTTTAAATGCCTGTTTAAATACAAGTGTCCTGACCTGACCTGTAATGATGTGGCGATATGCAAAATTGGCCAAAATGCTCTGAATATCTGAAAGGAACATGAACTGTTCTTGTTCTCTACTGATTAAAAAAATGTCCCCTCCCTCCTGTGAGACCAGGCATTAGCTTTACATTGTTCTCCTGTCTAGCATGGAAATGGTAATAGCTTTGAGACCAGTGAATAAGACACATGCAGCTAGTGAGACAGTTAGATACCCCATCATACCCCATCATTTATGCATCGTAATGCATTATTTCCAACTGAGTCAATACGAGAGGTGGTCTGCAAATTTTCCCCTCTCCAAGAAGGAGGATTTACTTCAGCACTACTTCTAAAAACATGTCAGAGAGGAAAGGATGATCACCATCATGCAATCTTTTAAAGGAGGGCCTAGTCGATTCCCCCAGAGATATATTTATTTCACAGCATGGAGACTTTGCTGTGTCTGTACATACAAATACACACTTAAGAGACTGAATCGCATTCATAGACAAGAGCCTGAACATGGATAATCTCACAATCTGACGCAAAAACACATACAGTCCTCCTCTGAAGTGGATCTCACTAAAATCCTCTGAACAACATGTCCCCATGAATTAGGGTTTTAATGCTTTATCTCTTCCCATTAGGCCATCCATCACACTGTTGCACTCTTAATCATGGAGCAGTTCCATCAGAGGATAAGGCAAAGAAGAAGGTGGGGTATGAACAAGTGGGGAAGATACACAGATGCAGCAAAGTGTCAAGAGAGCCAAATAATAAAAAGAAGAGAATGAACACAACCACATGGATGAGTAGGCAGTGAACGGAGGAGTTAAAGAGATGGAGAGCAACGTTTGTTTGACCTGGAGGGACATAAAATGTGAGGGCTGGCAAGAGCAGCAGCACAGAGACAGTGTAATCATTTGGACAATGGATGGAGATTTGGGAGCGCTTGAGATTGCTACTGATAACTACTCATGACTATTTTGTCTGGGAAGGGAAAAACATGCAGCATGTCATTCTTGTTTTTGTTTTTTCCTTGATGCAACAGCAAAGCTGATTTTATTTATTTATTTGTTTATTTATTTTTTGCCTTGACGTGAAGTGGCAACCAAACACTGTTAAACCACAACACTGGCCTGTTTAAATTGTCTGATCTAAACCACCACATTTAGCTCAAACTCTGGATTCAATTAAAAGTCATGGCTTGTTATTAAGTCCATTTACAAATGGCAGAAGGTAAAACAAGAGGGAACAATGTCACATTAATGCACATTGGCTAGTATGCAATTAAACCACATGTGCCTGTTAATGCAACCTCATTGCAACATGTGCCATGGAATTGTCCTTGCCCATTTTATAAAATATGTAATTAACCTGCTTGTAACATTTCAGCACAGCTTGATTATTGATTTCATTTCAGCCATTTCAACTGCACAACTTCATCGTGTTAAACTTTTTTCTGCGTGTGTGTGTGTGTGTGTGTCTTTTTTTTTTTTTTTTTGAGAATGAGGTTAGTTTTGTAGTGAATACAGATTCTTCCAAACAGCCTTGATAGGGGACCTTGAAATTATCTTTGTGAAAGCAAGAAATAGATGTCATGCTGTTGTCATAGTTTGGTAAAAACGTGCAAAATCTAATATTGTTCCCATGGCAGCTTTAACCATTTCTGTATAATGTTTTAATTTACTACTTCTTGTACTTTTTAAAATTAGTGCCTGTCTTTCATGGTGGCAGGCAAACATGTAATTGCTTCTGTGTGTATGTGTGTCTGACAGCAAACTATCTCCATCCATCCATTATCTTTACCCGTTTATTCCATTTTGGGTCACGGGGGTCGCCGGTGCCCATGTCCAGCAATCACTGTGCGAGGGGCGGGGTACACCCTGGACAGGTCACAAGTCCATCACAGGGACACATAGAGACAAACGAGACAAACAACCATTCACTCTCTCACTCACACCTAGGGATAATTTAGAGTTACCAATCAGCCTAACATGCATGTTTTTGGTCTGTGGGAGGAAACCACCCGGAGAAAACCCACGCATGCACAGAGAGAACATGCAAACTCCACCCAGAAGGCCCCTGGACAGGGGTTTGAACCAAGGACCTGCTCGTTGAGAGGCAGCAGCTCTACCAGTTGCGCCACCGTGCTGCCCAGCAAACTATATCATGAACTTTAAAACTGTGCTGGTAGATTAGTGCAGTGGTTCTCAAACTTTTTTTCTGTTGGGGCCCCTTTGAGTTATAAGACATTTTCCTGTCATGTTTATCTCCGTCTCTGAATGTGCCAGGTGGGATAAGGTGAATAAGCTGGGCTGCGTTCAAGAGCAGTAGGAAATACTGACTGTGCTACTGCACTTGTATTAGTACAGTAGTCCCTTGATTATCGTGGGTGTTATGTTCCAGACACCACCGCAATAGGTGAAAAACTGCAAATTAGGAACATAATTTATATATATATAC
>NC_056516.1:20592823-20596902 GCF_014905685.2 Nematolebias whitei
GTCTTTCCTTACAAAGTACAGTCTTTTGTGTTTTGACTTGCAAGAGAGGCACAAAACGCATAAGAAATGTATTAAGTAAATGACCTTTGTTTCAATGACTAAAGTTATGAGAACAAAACAAGTCTTCTTCCCATTGGACTGCAAGAATTTATAGGGACAAACACAACCCCAATGTGGGTATAAAGGCTACAATGTTCCCTCAGAAAGATCAGATTAAATACATATATATATATGCTTCCATAAAAATGCTTAGGGTTCAGTTGTCAGCTGCAACTCAGACCATGTCTACAAGTCTAATAAAACGTAGTGAGAACATAAAAAATGTAAAAGCGAGCATTTCGGCAGGTGCAGAATACATTACAGCATAAAGAAATGCACTTACAGGAAGCCCTCTCTCTCCAGTCCCTGGGGGTCCAGGTTCTCCTTTAGGACCAGGCTTCCCTTGTAAAGCCACAGTGTTGCTGTGGTCTGCAGACGACACTGGACACACTTCGCACGGGTCGCCCTGAAGATTTAACACAGATCAAACACACAAAGTGCATGTAATGAGATAGGCCACAGACATACAGATGAAAAGGAGATCAGGGCAGAGCTTATCTGACATTATACCTTCTCTCCTTTAGAACCTGCTGTGCCTCTTGGTCCCTGAGAAAACACCAGAATCCATGTCAAACGCTGATGTATTAGCTCATACAGTGCCGTCTGCAGTATATGCATGCATTATTGATTGATAATCAATGTTTAAAAGAGTTTCTCACTGGATCTCCTTGCACTCCATCGTTTCCTTTAGGTCCCATATCTCCCTGTTAACACAAATATAGAACTGAACACCATTGCATAAAAACATGCTTATTTTACTTGCTAATAATATTTCCATAGGTTTGGTAGCATCAACAAAACAAGTTTATATTTGAGTTGTCTTGACTAATAAAACTAATATGATAAGCTTGATTACTTGTACCCAATTACTAATTGTGCTCAAAAAATGCTTTTAGGACATTGTTAAAAACTAGATATTATTCCATTATTTCTATGTTCGGATTGTATTTTATTTTATTTTATTTTATTTTTTTTACGTATTAAGTGATGTTTTATAAGAGTACTATTAATAATAGTACTGGGTAATTAAAAAAATAAAATAACATAAAAAAGTTTTTCTTGCCTTCTAGTAAAAGGGTTGCATGTTTGACTCCTTATTGCCCAGGTTGGGCTAAAGACTAGCAAAACAAGGGCCATTAAAAAAAAAAAAATAGTTTGAAATATTTTTCCAGACCTATAAAACAGTGTTATTCCTCAAATATATACCAGTGTGAAATAAATGTGTCGGCCAATAATAAACATGTTTACTTTACATGAAGCTGTTTAGGTTGGTGTCATTTCCTCCACTCAATCTTTCCTTTAAGCTGCTGTATACATTCATAACCATCTGCTCACAACAGACTCATGGTCAGGCTGAGATTTAATATACACTATTATTTTACATTATTACTGTTTAGTGTATATCTTAGGTCCTTGTATACTGTTTATTTGTATACTTTATATTTTTGCTATTTTTGGGTGTAACTGGGACCTTGTGTACACAGTTCCGTTCCACCTCATGTATCACATGTGATGCAAATGACAATAAAGAGCCATGAACCTTGAACGTTGAACGTCTGGGTTACAATGTGAATATGGTATACAGTATATATACAAAGTATGTGCTGAGCACAGACAATGTTAACGTTGGTGTTGCTGAGGATGTTGAATGTATCAGTCTGCATGACTGGCAAATGTTGGCGTTCCCATAGTTTTTTCAGCTCTTGGTGGATTGATACCATCACAGCCTCAATCATAATTACTTTATACTCAGCACAAACATTTGTGTAGTAACTCAAGTTGTTTTGTAATTCATCTGATCTGGTCTGAGACCTGCCAGTTAACACAGACTTTAACTCAGTCTCAGCATATGCATTTTTTATTACCTATAACCAATAACTTTTTTTTTTTATCCTTAACCATAAAACATATGGTAAATAACTGACTGTCAACTGACTGTTACACTTATTTCAAATGGTAACCATTAAATTGAGTATGCTATTTAAAATTTGTAGTTGAATCCTTTTGAACATTAAATATGGGCTCTTATGTCATTCTGTTTTCTTTCACTTATTCCTGTTCTTGCAACTACAAATATAAATTGTATTACATTACTGATAAAAAAAAATAAAAAAATTGTATTGTTTCAAAATGTTAGTTTACCTTTTCTCCTTTTCCGCTACCAAGGTCACCAGGAGGGCCCTATGAGAAAATTAATGTTTAAATATATTGTGTGGTATAAAATATATTTGTTGCACAGATGATAGGACACAGGAAATAAATCCACTGCAAGTTTTTCTTATTAACAAAGAGCACTCACTGGAGGACCGGGCTTTCCAATTCCTGGTGGACCTGGAGGTCCAGGTTTTCCTGGCTCCCCTGCCAACCCTTCAGGACCCACCACACCGGGTGTACCCTGGCAGACAGTTTCAACAGAGATTCTATTAAATCCAAATAGGACTAAATGAATGTGACAGACAGGCGGATAGTTGAACCTCCTGGACTTAAAGCGAACAAACCTTGTGTCCTTTGGGACCGACTACACAGACGGACCCTACTCGACCCTGGGAAATGGTGACAGACAGAGAGGAAAGAGACACCATCAGTGTCATCACTCAAGCTGTGCTCACGTTTCTTTAAAAAATGTGTAAGAATGTCCCTTATTTTGTTTACTGTTTCACATCGAGAGAGAGAAAATTTGTTTAAAAGCGTGTAAGATTAATTGTCTTCAGTGGCGCGTAAGCAATATTTTCTGTCTGCTTGTTTCAACACCAACAGGCGCATTTATATTCACGATGTCAGATGGATGGCATGCATAACAAAATCTATTCTCATCCAGATCCATCTGGTCACAAAAAGAACTCAGCTTGGCAAACAGCTTAATATGACGTTGTCTGATGCCAAAACTGCTGGAATACCCCGCTGCACACAGAGGTTGCAATTTATTCCTCAAAACAGTTGTATGCATTTTTCCAGGATCATCGCATCGTACGAGAAAGATTAAAAAGGTTTAAGTCTTTCTGAATAGATGCCTGCCTGTGTGGGAGACGAACAGGCCAGTCAATGAGGCAGCATTGATTGTGCGAGCTTTGTTGCTCTAGCCTAATCTAACAGGCATTAACGGGTGGAGTTAACTCGGCAGGAGAGAGCAGACATCAATGGGAGTCTGAGTTTAAAGACTAATACCACATAAGTTTCAAGAATTTCCGCACAAGCCTGATAAAAGTAGCTGCGTAAGTGGATTTGTTTGTGTATTTAGAGCAGTAGGCTCACATGTACCGTGTTGTAAACATATGTTTTAAGCTTTCTTTAAAGCAGATTTAATGGTGAAGAACAAAATTAACAGATGTTTCTGTTTTAGGGAAGAAGCAATACAAAAAACAAAACACCTACATCCTTCCCTGGTGTTCCGGTCAGACCTTGTGGACCGGTCTCTCCTTTTTGACCTTTTTCACCCTGTACAAAGCCAGGGAGAAGCATAGAGGGTTAGAATTTAATTGCACATACATTAAAGGGTCACATCCTGATTATTAATCACCACAAAGTTTCTCAAACTGCTCACCCTGTAGCCAAGTGCTTCACCCCAGTTGGAAGCCATTCCCTGTGGAGAAAAGGAATGAAGAGAAGGCCCAGATCAACGATTTAGATCTAAAAAAAGAGACTATGGTAAATGCTCACACTACCCGAGTATGACAAACTCTGTGACTAGTCAGTGAGACTTATGAACTGCCAGCAGGAAGCTGTAGCCATGTTCACACAGCCATGCAAACCACACAACTTAGGGAATAGAGTAAATCTTTATCATGATGATATCATGAAAAAAATACAGTTTAAGGTAAATACAGATGAGTTCAGTTGGTTCAAAAATAAATTCAGGCCTCCTTCATTTTTTTTTTCTTCTTTTGATTTTTTTTTTTTTATACTTCAGCCTGATGCTACAAGTATTTATACATAGCAATGTATATTTTTTTTGTTATTTTATATATATTTATATATATATA
>NC_056516.1:20597002-20598578 GCF_014905685.2 Nematolebias whitei
GCCCATGTCCAGCAATCACTGTGCGAGGGGCGGGGTACACCCTGGACAGGTCGCAAGTCCATCACAGGGCCACATAGATACAAACGAGACAAACAACCATTCACTCTCTCACTCACACCTAGGGACAATTTAGAGTTACCAATCAGCCTAACATGCATGTTTTTGGTCTGTGGGAGGAAACCAGAGTACCCGGAGAAAACCCACGCATGCACGGAGAGAACATGCAAACTCCACCCAGAAGGCACCTGGACCGGGGTTTGAACCAGGGACCTGTTCGCTGAAAGACAGCAGCTCTACCAGTTGCGCCACCGTGCTGCCCGAGAAGAATCAAAGTGTTGTCATTACTCAAAGTTCAGTCCTCACCCTGATTAAAGTGTTGGATTTTAAACAGATGTACAGTAGCAATTTTCCACAAATGTTAATGAGCTGAATTAACAATGTAAATAGTAGTGGGTCAAAAATTTATTTCACAATGTAAAACACTGATAAAGTCATACAGAAACCAAATATTTCTAAGTAGTTCTGCAAAAAAAATGGCTCCGCAATTTGTTGAATCACTGAATGCATGCTGTCTTTACACACTGCTTTTTCATTTTGCCATTTTATTTGTTCAGCAAAGAATGACAATATGAAAACTGTTGTGCTGCTGCACCCTTGAAATTAGATTCAAACCATTTTAGAATGAGCTAAAAATCAGATCTTTTTAATACACTTTTACCCTGATATGTAAATCTCTAGAAACAAAAGTGGGTGGACCTTTTTTTCCCCACAGTCATAGGTAACTATGTCTGTGTCACACTTTGTCAAGTGTGGAAGTGTTGGTTTATAATGAGTGTTCCCCTATATCAAATAAGTGACATTAACTTTTTAAAACACATTTATAGCAATTGTATTCCTCTTTGCAGCTCTATACTGGAGAACACCCTCCACCTCAAGATGGCCCACAAGAAGATGTAAGCATTTCAATGGTGCATTTATTCAAATAAGAGATTTGCATTTTTTTATTCTTACATTACGCCAAAACACAGGCTTTGGAAGTACAGTATATGCATGGCATGTGTTGATCAGCATGCTTTGTGTGTATATATATATATATATATATATATATATATATATATATATATATATGTGTACAAACATATATATGTATGAGTGTTTCTATGTGTTTAACTCAGGAGGAATGTGAAGGGGGCTGTTCCAAGGGGTTGCCAGGGGTGCCAGGCATGGCTGGTGCCAAGGGTGAAAAAGGAGACCAGGGCAAGCCTGGTGGAACCCCTATGGACAGTTGTGACCGGGTGAGAATTTGGGGGAAATTTGAGTTTCTTGATTAAATAATTTCAATCTCACTTGCATGATTTTCCAATCTAAGAAACATTTTGTGTTAATAAGTCGCACTGTTTTTCTACTTTGAAGAATGCAAAACCCATGGTTTGCATTGCGTTTGATTGCGCATGGTTTAATGTGATCCCTCTTTTCGTGACTGTAGTGCATTCCTCTGATATCTTCTCTTGTTTGTATTCAGTGTTTGGAGAGACTGCAGGCAACACAACCATTGGTTAGTTCAAATAATGTTAAC
>NC_056516.1:20598678-20605053 GCF_014905685.2 Nematolebias whitei
TATATATGAATGTTTCTGTTCAGTGCCCTGAGATGACTTATTTTGAGACTTGGTGCTATATAAATAATCTGAATTGAATTGAATAGTTCAAATTGTATCATAAATGAATTAAGGAGGTCCAAAATATGAATACAAGCCTCTCTAGATCTTACTTTTTTTGCCTCATAGGGTGATCGATCCGTCACTGGAGGAGCTCCTGGAGCTCCAGGAATGCCTGGACAACCAGGATCCAAAGGGGAACCTGTACGGTTATAGGTTAAAGCTCAGATATCCAATAAGGCTTGGCGAGGGAAAAATAAATTACCTATTATTTACATTTCTTTATTTCAGGGCCCACCTGGTGAAAGAGGCACACCTGGAACACATGGAATAATGGTAAGGTTTTATTTTAACTGAGGGATAAAGGAAATGGAAAAAGCCATCTTGTTAACAGTTTTGATGTGTCAGATGTCCAAAACACAGATATCAACAATTTTCTTGTTTTATTCAAGAGGCTGTTTTACAAAACTTGAGAAAAAAAAAAGAAGTTTGGGAGTCTTTACATACTGCATGTGTCTATAGTGCATATTTTACCCACTTCTTCCTTTTCTGGTCATGGACATCTTGTCTCCATATCCAGCTGTCACTGTGCAAGAGATAGCGAACACCATGGACAAGTCTCAGTCCATCATAGTGCCACATAACGTCAAACAACCATTCACTCTCTCACTCACACCTAATGACAATTTAGAGTTACCAATCAGCCTAGCATGCATGTTTTTGGTCTGTGGAAGGAAACCGGAGAACTCAGAAAAAAAAAAAAAAACGCATGCACAGAGAGAACATACAAACTACACCCACAAAGATCCCGGCCGAGATTCGATCTGGTGACCTTCTCGCTGAGAGGTGGCATCTGTACGAACTGTGCCAACATGGCACCCATTTCACCATCTTGAAAATCGAATCTGCTGAATTTTAGAAGTGTTGTTTTTTTAAGTGCTTTATTATCCGTGCATCGGTTTGACCAAGTTACTTAAGGAAAAATAATAATGTCCTAATCATCAGTATTCTATAATAGCACGGCAGGGTGTTCGTCTTAAAGCTTACATTTGACGTGATTTGATACAATTGTCATCTCCCATGTGTTTACAGAGCCGCCTACTGGTTCAGTAGAAATGTGCAGATTGTGATTGACAACTGTTTACCTCTATCTCCCAGAACATGAACGCTATTTGTTGTAATGGTCAATGCAGTAGTCAAAACACAAGTTTAAAAAGTAAAAGCAAAATTGTTTTAATGAGACATGTATATGCTTGTTTTTGTTGTGTTTACTTGTTCATTGTGCTTGTCTCAGATTATTAATAATGCTTATGTAAATACTTTCTGTCCACAGGGACCTCCTGGTTTCCCAGGTACCCGTGGCTTATCTGGTTCACAGGTAAGTTACATATTTTGTTTTCTAAAGTATTTGAAGGCAGATATTTCAATTTACAGGAGGAAAAAAAAAAAAAAAAGATCCATCCACTATATTTTTACACGCTTCTTCATTTTTGGGTTGTGGGGTCACTGGTGTCCATATCCAGCAGACACTGTGCGACAGGACAGGACAGGTCTCCAGTCCATCACAGGGGCACATAGAGACAAACGAGACAACAACTATTCTCTCTCTTTGACACCTAGGAACAATTTAGAGTTACCAATCAGCCTAACATGCATGTTTTTGGTCTGTGGGAGGAAACCAGAGTACCTGGAGAAGATCCACACATGCACAGAGAGAACATGCAAACTCCACCCAGAATGGCCCATCGGCCGGGATTAGATCCGGTGACCTTCTCGTCAAAAGGCAGCAGCTCTACCAACTGTGCCACCCTGTCGACCTAGAGATTTTTCGTTTTATTTAATTATTTTTCTCAATGTTTCCATTGTCACAGTTTTCTTGCAGCTCTTCTTGAGATGTAACAATTTGCTTGTGTGTCTCTGTCACTTCCCTTCCTCTCAGTGCTGGTAGAGATGTCTGTACATCCTGAGTCTGGTCCAGCTGGAGGGGTTTCTTGTTAAAAAAATGACTTTCCTGTCTGCCTCCTCCTCTTCCTCTCTTCAATTCACTCCTCTGTTCTGCAGAGGACCGAGGGATAAATTGAAGATTGAACGCAACCACATCAGTTTGTTAGCTAAAAAAAAAACTAAAAAAAAACATTAACTAGCTTTTTGAAATTACTAAATGGATGAATTTTACAGGATTAAATTAATGTTGATTTAATTGGAATTAAGTGGCTTCAACTAAAATGTACTATATGTGGATTAGAGACTGAACTGGACTGTGTAGCATGAAGGGACATGACCCCATTTTACCCTTGGACCTCTACACAATTTCCTACCAATCTATTTTGTTTTTATTTATTTATTTTTGAAAGGCCTTTTAATATGACTAAATCCCTGAATTTGAGATTTACTGAAATTTATAATATATACAGAGTTACTTACCCTTTAATGTCTCTTTAGACTAAAAAAGAGAAACAAAATGCATTGTCCATGTAGTTTCTGTGAAGTATCCTGAGAGGATACTTCACAGAATCCAAATCCTGAGAGGACTTTTGTTGTGAGCTGGCAATAAATATATTATCTTCACTGAATCATTTTCTTTATTTATATATTTAAAGCAACTTTAATCTCTAATATTTTATTGCATTTAATTTCAATATGTTTTTATTTTTATGTTAAAAAATATAATAAGGCCAGTTTGGAAATGTAGTTTTGTAGAAAAGTGTGGAACAAGTAACTTCTTATACCTAATGTACTCAGCTCTTTGAACAGTCTCAGTTTGGAGAATAAGAGGTGGACCAGGATGACAACAAATTTGTGCAACGTGGATTGCTGTTGTCTTCAACTTCCATATTCAGAAAAAAAAGTGTTATAAATGAGTGTCATTATTTAAAACATTTACATCGTCTTGGCTCTCTTTGGACTAGCCATTAGTTCACCAATCTGATTAAATCTAAACTGTTTCTCCAAAATGAGGCCGTAGAGATATCCACAGTAGATAAAATAGTCATTATTCCTAAGTACTCAAAATAATCCTTGGAGGGGGTACTAGAAAGTGCACTTCCTGGGGACTCCCTTGTTCTGCTGGGGGACTTCAATGCTCATGTGAGCAATGACAGTGAGACCTGGAGGGGTGTGGTTGGGAGGAACGGCCCCCCTGATCTGAACCCAAGTGGTGTTTTTTTGTTGGACTTCTGTGCTCGTCATGGATCGTCAATACCGAACACCTTGTTCAAGCATAAGGTTGTCCATATGTGCTCTTGGCACCAGGACACCTTAGGCCGCAGTTTGATTATCAACTTTGTCATCGTCTCATCTGATCTGCGGCCACATGTCTTGGACACTCGGGTGAAGAGAGGGGGGGAGCTGTCCACTGATCACTACCTGGTGGTGAGTTGGCTCCGATGGTGCGGGAGGATGCCGGTCAGACCTGGCAGACCCAAACATATTGTGAGGGTTTACTGGGAACGTCTGGCAGAGTCTCCTGTGAGACGGAGGTTTAACTCCCACCTCCGGGAGAACTTCGAACATGTTTCGGGGGAGGTGGGGGACATTGAGTCTGAGTGGACTATGTTCCGTGCCTCTATTGTCGAGGCGGCTTACCGGAGCTACGGCCACAAGGTTGTTGGTGCCTGTCGCGGTGGCAACCCTCGAACCCGATGGTGGACACCGTCAGTGAGGGATGCTGTCAGGCTGAAGAAGGAGTCCTATCGGGCCTTTTTGGCCTGTGGGACCCCAGAAGCAGCTGATGGGAACCGGCAGTCCAAACGACATGCGGCTCGGGTGGTCGCTGAGGTAAAAACTCGGGCATGGGATGAGTTCGGAGAGGCCATGGAGAATGACTTTCGCACGGCTTCGAGGCGATTCTGGTCCACCATCCAGCATATTGGGGGGGGGGGGGACGCCACCAACACACTGTTTATAGTGGGGGAGGTGTGCTGCTGACCTCAACTCGGGATGTTGTGAGTTGGTGGGCAGAATACTTTGAAGACCTCCTCAATCCCACCGGCATGTCTTCCACTGAGGAAGCGGAGCCTGGGGACTCTGGCTCGAGCCCTCTAATCTCTGGTGCTGAGGTCACCGAGGTGGTTAAAAAGCTCCTTGGTTGTAGGGCCCTGGGGGTGGATGAGATTCGCCCGGAGTTCCTTAAGGCTCTGGATGTTGTAGGGTTGTGTTGGCTTACGTGACTCTGCAATATTGTGTGGACATCGGGGGAAGTTCCCCTGGATTGGCAGACCGGGGTGGCGGTCCCCCTATTCAAAAAGGGGGGCCGTAGAGTGTGTTCCAACTACAGGAGAATCACGCTCTTAAGCCTCCTTGATAAGGTCTATTTGGGGGTTCTGGAGAGGAGGGTCCATCGGATAGTCGAACCTCGCATTCAGGAGGAGCAGTGTGGTTTTCGTCCTGGCCGTGGAACACTGGACCAGCTCTACACTCTCAGCAGGGTCCTGGAGGGTGTGTGGGAGTTTGCCCAACCGGTCTACATGTGCTTTGTGGACTTGGAGAAGGCATTCCCGTGTCCCTCGGGAACCCTGTGGGGAGCACTCTGGGAGTATGGGGTACCGGGCCCTTTGATACAGGCTGTTAGGTCCCTGTATGACCGGTGTCAGAGCCTGGTCCGCATTGCTGGCAGTAAGTCGGGCTTATTCCCGGTGAGAGTTGGACTCCACCAAGGTTGCCCTTTGTCACCGATTCTGTTCATAACTTTTATGGACAGAATTTCTAGGCGCAGCCAAGGTGTTGAGGGTAAGGGTTGAACGAGTATATAATTTTTAAACTCGACATTAACATAATAAAACCCGAGTAGAACTCGAGTATTTGATGACGTCATAGATCTCAAGATATAAAAATAAATAAATAAATAAAACCACAAAAAAGGTAATTAATTAGAAAAAAAAAAAAGACCAACAAAACATTGGGAGCGTATATTATGCTCCTACCATTTATCATACTGCAAATAAGTCACAGGAAAAACTTAACTATTAGTTATTATTATTAAACTGCAAACGTGAAGAAACGTGCAGCACATCAAAAACGAAACGTAACGTGTGTGTGTGTGGGGGGGGGGTGACCACCCCGCACCACCGCCAGATGTGGTGCGCATTAAGGTTAGTTTTAGAGATTAATATGTTTATAGATTTTTTTATAGGTTTAGAGATTAATATTTTTTGCTTTTTGTTTGTGAAACAATGTCAGAGGAAGCTGGTTCTGGTTCGGTGGATTGGACCCGGTGTTACACCATACTCTGTGACCTGCAACATTGCAACACCGCCCCCTACGGTCATACGGTGGTCACATAATATGACGTCACTACGGTTACTCGACGTTACATTTTTAACCTTGATAGATGTCCTAGCAATCAATGTGTAGATTACTCAAGTACTCTGTTAATGCCCTAGTTGAGGGGATCTGTTTTGGTGGCCTTAGTATTTTGTCTCTACTTTTTGCAGATGATGTGGTCCTTTGGCTTCATCAGATCATGATCTACAGCTAAGTGCGACGCGGCCGGGATGGAGATCAGTTCCTCCAAATCCAAGGCCATGGTCTTGAGCCAGAAAAGGGTAGAGTGCCCTCTCCGGGTCAGGGAGGAGGTCCTACCCCAAGTGGAGGAGTTCAAGTATCTTGGGGTCTTGTTCACGAATGAGGGAAAAATGGAGCATGAGTTTGATAGGCGGATAGGTGCAGCATCTGCAGTGAAGCAGGCGCTGTACAGGTCTGTCGTGGTGAAGCGAGAGCTAAGTCAAAAGGCGAAGCTCTCAATTTACCGATCGATCTACGTTCCTACCCTCATCTATGGTCATGAGCTTTGGGTTGTGACCGAAAGAATGAGATCTCGGATACAAGCAGCCAAAATGAGTTTTCTCCGCAGGGTGTCTGGGTTCTCCCTTAGAGATAGGGTGAGAAGCTCAATCATCCGGGAGGGACTCAGAGTAGACCCGCTGCTTCTCCACATCGAGAGGAGCCAGTTGATGTGGCTCAGGCATCTGTTTAGGATGCCTCCTGGACGCCTCCCTGGTGAGGTGTTCCGGACACGTCCCACCGGGAAGAGGCCCAGAGGAAGACCCAGGACACGCTGGAGGGACTATGTTTCTCGGCTGGCACGCCTCGGGATTCCCCCTGAAGAGCTGGCCCATGTGGCTGGGTAGAGGGAAGTCTGGGCCTCCCTACTTAGGCTGCTACCCCCGTGACCCGACCCCATATAAGCGGAAGAAAATGGATGGATGGATGGACTCAAAACAACTCTATTTTAAAACAGCCCAAATATTCATTTAACATTTTATTCTGTGAAGTATGAAAAATTGTATCTTTATGTGTGGCTATTTTATGAAAGTTGTTCCTGATCAGAAAAAAAAT
>NC_056516.1:20605153-20605985 GCF_014905685.2 Nematolebias whitei
AGACTCAAGTCCAAAGACAAATAAACCCATACTAATGGCGAGCTGCTCTAAACAACAGCCGCACTGAATGGCAGGAGACCTGGGTTTAAATAAGCAGGCCTCTTCTGTGGCTGGAGGAGAAGGAGGTGAAGAAGCCAACCAGGATGCAGATTGATGTCCATTGGGGAGGATTCAGGAAGTGAAGCAGCCAATCCCAGATGGGCCACAGCACAGCTGAGTCAGCAATCAACCTGCAAACACTTTTGCTCAACCAAATGGCCTCAGGCCGTAACACCTCCCTCCTTAAAACCTAAACCAAAAGGTTAGGGCACAAGCAATACAGAGTAAAAGGACGAGCAGCCGCAGAGGCAGACGAGCAGCCGCAGAGGCAGACGAGCAGCCGCAGAGGCAGACGAGCAGCCGCAGGGGGAGACGAGCAGCCGCAGGGGGAGACGAGCAGCCGCAGAGGGGGACGAGCAGCCGCAGAGGGGGACGAGCAGCCGCAGAGGGAGACGAGCAGCCGCAGAGAGGGACGAGCCGAGGGGGACGAGCAGCCGCAGAGGGAGACTAGCAGAGGGTGACGAGCAGCCGCAGAGGGGGACGAGCAGAGGGTGACGAGCAGCCGCAGAGGGGGACGAGCAGAGGGTGACGAGCAGCCGCAGAGGGGGACGAGCAGCCGCAGGGGCAGACGAGCAGCCGCAGGGGCAGACGAGCAGCCGCAGGGGGAGACGAGCAGCCGCAGGGGGAGACGAGCAGCCGCAGGGGGAGACGAGCAGCCGCAGGGGGAGACGAGCAGCCGCAGGGGGAGACGAGCAGCCGCAGGGGGAGACGAGCAGCCGCAGGGGGAGACGAG
>NC_056516.1:20606085-20607046 GCF_014905685.2 Nematolebias whitei
GGGGGGGGGGGGGGGGGGGGGGGGGGGGGGGGGGGGGGGGGATCCAGAGGACATCCTTCAGCAGAAGGACCAGCAGACAGCAGCATGCCAACAGAAGTCACAGCAGGTTCATCAGCAGCAAACTCAGGAAGCACAAGTTTCAGCTCCACCAGTCTCTCCATCACAAGGTTCTTCAATTCCTTTTTAAGAAGTTGCTTTGAGCAAAAAATAGAAAAGTGGGCTGCAATTTGAGCCTAATCATCTTTACGGCAAAGCTCCAGCTGATCAAGAGGGGGACACTTTAAAACTGCTCAAGATCAAACTGTGCCATGCTTAACGAGCGCAACAAGTTGCAGCTGCTCAACCAAGAATGTCCTTCAGCTCAACTGACCAAACAATCATCGCTTTTAAGTTACAGGATTACATTAAAGATCCCGACGAGCCCCCATTAACAAGTGGGGGGCTCGTCCGGGATCATTAAAGGATCCCTGTCTAGAGAAAAAAATAATTAAATAATTTTCACTGGTATTTAAGTGCGATGTCAGTTACATTCAATCTGGAGCACTTTTTAGCTACCCCATCTATTGAGCTTAACAGCTACCGCAGGTGTGAACTGCTGCAAATTGTGGACCACTTTAAGCTGCAGGTCTTTAAACAGGACCTAAAGGCTATAGTAGTGGGTAAGTTGATGGAAGCTAATGTGATCAAAGTGCCTATTTTGCCAGAGGCTTCTGCAGTGCCAAGCCAAACAACCTTGTCTGTGATGGACCATAAAGATGGCCCTAGTGTGTATGCTGAGGTGTGTGACTTGGGTAGGACTCCACGTACAATCCCTCACTGTGATCCACTGTCTTCTATGAGTTCAGAAGTCCAAGATGGAGCTTGTGTGAAGGTGCGGTTTGCACGTCTCCAAATGGAGGCTGAGGAAAAGTCCTAGGAAAGAGAGGCTCAGTTGGAGCTTGAAGTCAGGAGGCTGGAAATC
>NC_056516.1:20607146-20607351 GCF_014905685.2 Nematolebias whitei
AGGAAAGAGAGGCTCAGTTGGAGCTTGAAGTCAGGAGGCTGGAAATCAAGGCAGATAAAGCTGTGTAGACTTGAGCTGAAGGCCCAGACTCTAGCACCTCCTGCCTCTGCTGAGACACCAGGTTCCACCTCCATTTCTACTATGCATTTTGATGCTCCCTCTGCGGCTGCTCGTCTCCCTCTGCGGCTGCTCGTCCCCCTCTGCG
>NC_056516.1:20607451-20612216 GCF_014905685.2 Nematolebias whitei
CCCCTCTGCGGCTGCTCGTCTCCCCTCTGCGGCTGCTCGTCTCCCCTCTGCGGCTGCTCGTCTCCCCCTGCGGCTGCTCGTCCGCCTCTGCGGCTGCTCGTCTCCCTCTGCGGCTGCTCGTCCGCCTCTTCGCTGAACTGGAATCACTTTGTGAAACTTGAGCCACTCACAGCTTCAGGTCCAAACCTTAATCTGTGTCGAGCGTCCATTAAAAATGGTTACATTTGTTCATCACCTTTAAATGTTTCCAACCACAACCAGAGACTTATGCGGTGGGCGTTGTTTGTCCAAGAGTACAATCTGAACATTAAAAATTAGAAAGGTACTCAGAATGTTCTCGCCGATGACCTCTCCAGGATGTGAGTATGCCTTATATTTCTCTTATTCGTTTGGTGCAAGGTATTTACAAAACCTGGTTTTGTAACTTAAGGGGGAGAGTGTTACGGCCCCTGGCCTCTAGAGTCTGTGTAGTCTCTCTTTTTTGTTTATGCAGATTCAGGTGTGGCAGCACACTCAGCTGATTGGCTGCCATGAGGCTACAGAACAGCAACCCCATTGGACCAGCAGGAGATTGCCACACCAATCAGATGATGATGAGGTCCACCTGCACCCTATTAAAGGCTCCTGGGATCATTCCTTCAATGGGGCAGCTTTAGGCAGAGGTTTTTGTGCAGCTGATCCCTACTTTGTTGTATCCTTTTGAGGATTGTTATGGGGACAGTTTTAGACAGAAGTTTTGTACAGCTGACTCCCATTTTTGGTTGTTGTACCTTTTTTGAGGACTGTTTGGGCAACTTTAGATTATGTACTCCTGATCCCTTTCTGCTCAGCTTAGCAGCATGATTCTGAGTTTGACTGGGTGATTCCACTTGTACTTGGAAAGTTTTTGGTGAACCTTTAATGTTGTTTTGTTTGGGTTGTTTTGAGTCTGGACTAGACTGACTTGTTTGGTTTTTTATTTAATTGTTGCAGCAGCATTTGACCCACTTTAGTATATTTTTGTTGGGTCAAAGAGTATTTGTCTGTGGGACATTTTTTGTTGTTGTAATAAACCCACTTTTTAAAAATCAATCAACTACATCTTTTTTCTAGACACATTTTATGTTACACCCCTGATACCCTAGACATGGGGACGTAACATGTGTGACTGAAAATAGGCATAAGAAAGGTTGGTAAAACTTTACAATAAGGTACAACAAAAACTGATTAACTACTAGGGAACACCTCAGGAACCTATCAAGAGCTAATGGGTACTTAAACAGTACTTACTGGGGAACACAAAGCCACACCTTATTAGGGGACTACTGCAGTGGTATAATCTACATTTTTGTAGTGGGTATAATGTACTTTGAAACCAAAGTACACATGCTGGTGAAGATTCTCAATCATCCAGGACATGATCAATTCAAAAAACGTTCAATACAAAAACAACTGCTCTTTATTTGTAACAGAAGACGTTTCAAAGTACACCTGTTAGTACAAGGTAATCATACATTTATTTTTGATTTTTAAGCATATTGAACATTTCCAAATTTCTTAGATGATTATATTTGAATCAATGTACAACAAACTTTGTACAACAGTTGGCTTTGTATTAAAAACATTATAGAATTTACAAAACAGAATCAAATCAAAACATGTTCAAGTATTAAGTAGTAAGTACATAATTATACAATAATTCACTTTATAAGGAAATGTAATAAACAAGCTCTGCATACAGATATATTGTTACGGAAGCATGTAACTGCTGTTTAACGTATCATGCCTAATGATATGTCATGTTTCATTAGGCACTTTAAGTGGGTATACTGAAATTATTTTGCCTTTCTGGTGGGTATACGCCGTATACCTGCGTGTCGCGTAGACTACACCACTGGACTACTGCTTTGTTACTACAGAAACAGAGGAAAACTTCTCCATGTGGGTTCTAAATAAACCCTGCACCAGTGAGGGCGCAGCTCGTAATTGTCAAAAGTCTGTTTTTTAGTGATTACTGATTTTACTGGATTCTTACCACTGATTAGCATTTTCATAAGCTTGTGTCATCTTGATTATGTCTGACTATCACTTACTGAGTACCAAATCATTGCCTGGCTATTATTTTGTTCACTGATGTAGTGAAGCATCATACCAAGTACTTACTGAGGAACCAAGCATTACTTAATCACTACCTCAGAATCAGAATCAGAATCAGTTTATTATCGCCATGTCAATGAACGAGGTTCACAAACTAGGAATTTGCTTCGACATAAGGTGTGAATAGTAGTAAAGTAAAATAAAGTAAAAATAAAGTAAAAAATAAGTAAAAATGAGAACATTACATAAGACATAAGCCTGTGTACACCCACAAATAAAGTAAAATTAAAACCATAACATAATCATATGTACACCCATACAATAGACAACAATAAAAAAGCTTAGAAAACAGTACAGATGGAGTATTCAGTTATAATACAGATGTAATGTGACCAAAGCAGACATTATGAGGTAGCATTATGAGTGTTCAGGAGTCCAACAGCAGAGGGGAAGAAACTGTTCTTATGGCGGGAGGTTCTGGTCCGAATGGACCGAAGCCTCCTGCCTGAGGGGAGTGGTTCAAACAGTCCGTGTGCAGGGTGAGCAGGGTCAGCTGTGATCCGACCTGCTCGCCTCACAGTCCTGGAGACGGACTGTGACGGACTGGCCATTACCTACTGTTTCTGTGTATCCTGAAGTAAAGTGAAAAGTGGCTGTACGTTCCCCAGTAAGTGCTGGTTAACTACCCATTAGCTCATGACTTGTTCCTGAGTTGTTCCTGAGGTGTTCCCTAGTAGTTAATCAAATTTTGCGTACCTTATTATAAACTGTTACCGACAGGTTCCTTTGGAAAACCAAACATGTCGGATTCAGATAATATGCAGATCTTTGGAAGACTTTGGAACTAGTTTCCTCTGCTTGTCAGACAGGCCCCCTCCCTCTCGGTTTTCAAGTCACGTTTAAAAATCCACTACTATTCGGTAGCTTTCAACACCAGAGGATCTGTGTTTTGAACCTGTATGCTCCACACTGGTTAGTTGTCATTACCTGCATCGTTTTTATGTCTATATTTCTGATTTACTTCATTTTGTATTTTGCTTGGTGTGTTACCTGTTGTTCTGTCTGTACAGCACTTTGGTTGGCTTTGTCGCTGTTTTAAGTGCTCTATAAATAAAATGGTATGGTATCTTGAAAACCTGCCTGTTTGATTCAAAATAGGCATGTGAGAAGGAGATCTCTGCAGTGCCACGAATCACAGACAGCTGCAGCAAAGGGAGATGAAAGGTGCAGTATGGTAGACAGTTGTATAATTTAAGTGAAGCCATTTGTATTTGTATTCAATCTTCCTGATATCAAATGTAATTTTCTCACATCACTTAACCCACCGAGCAATTCACACGTTTCACACGTTATTTTCATTCTGTGTTTGTTTTATTGTTTTTAATTTAGAATATGGGGCTAAGTTATGAGTTGTTGTCCTTTTCCTTCTTTTGTATGAATTATTGTTCCAATTTTGGAAGCAATCAGCAGTGTGAGTGTGTTTGTGTTATATGTCGGTATTTGTTTGCTTGCCTAACTTTTAGCAAACTATTCCATGAACCACTGCACAGATATTAATAACTTCTTTATTTAATTGTTGGATGTACATTTTTAACTGAATTAACTTTGGAGTTAATTCAATTCAAGATGGCCACCACAGCTAAATGACTTTAGTAAACACAAAATGTCTACAACTCAGTTGTTTTTGCATTTATTAAGTTACAATTTTGTGTGATAGCTGAAATCATATTATGCACAACTGCACTCACTTTTAAAGGATAACATGATCCATTAGCATTCTAACAGTGTGGAAATCATATATTTGTTTTCAAAGGTCAGTTGGTGGTATCAACCATTTTGAAGTTTTAATGCAAAAACTCATTTTCATACTACTCTCAGCCCGCTGGTCAGACGCATAAAGTTACACTGAAGTGTCAAACTTTTACCTCTGCTTCTCCACATCCATCATTTTTACACCTTGAAGTTGTCATACTATAGTACCATCACATGCTGCGCTACAATGTCTTCATACCAAGACATTTATTTTTACATGACAATTTTTAAATGAAAACTATCAATTTTAAAAATACAATTTGAAATTTTCATATTGAATTGATGAGCGCATATTTGTTCTTTGATTTCTTACAGACATTTGATATACACAGTATATATATACCTATATATATATATATATATATGATGTAGGTGGAAGTGGTCTCCAGCTACAAGTACTTGGGTGTACACATGAATGACAACCTCAGCTGGAGCAACAACACCACCAGCCTGATCAAGAAAGCTCATCAGAGACTCTACTTCCTCAGACGGCTGAGGTGAGCTGGTCTGGGAAGCTCAGTCCTCACCTCCTTCTACAGGTGTGCAGTGGAGAGCATCCTGTGCTCGAGCATCAACGAGGGGCATGGAGGCTGCACAGCTGCAGAAAGAAAAGCTTTGCAGAGAGTGGTGAAGGCTGCACAGAGATCTGTTGGAATCAGTCTCCCCACCATCACAGACATCTACACCTCCAGATGCAGGAAGAGGGCCACCTGCATCATGAAGGACCCCACTCACCCAGCACACACACTTTTTGCCCCACTCCCCTCAGGAAGGAGGTTGAGGAGCATTAAGTGTAGAACCACTAGACTGAGGAACAGCTTCTACCCTGAGGCTGTTAGACTCATGAATCTCTAACTAGAATAATCACTGTGAAAAA
>NC_056516.1:20612316-20617959 GCF_014905685.2 Nematolebias whitei
AAAAAAAAAAACAGTACTTGGGATGGGGCCGATCCAGTATCAGTATCGGCCTCCGATACCAGCATAATTTACGTATCGGATTTTTCCAATCCACGTGCCGATATTTCCGATCCATGATGCATGTCTGTGGTTGCGCTGCACGTTGGCTTCAAACTATGGAATGGATTTCATGAACGACGGCTTGTCTCATGAACCCAGAGTAATAAGACCCGCCTCACATTCAGGAAATCCATTTCATAGTTTGCAGCCAGCTACAACGTGAGGGCTGAGTTAGCAGCACTGTGGCTAACAGCTAACAAACTTTTCATCTAAACATGTCCACTGTGTGGAAGTATTTTACATTCGAAACACCACAAAGCAAGACAGCAACGTGCAATGTCTGCAGAGCCATAGCGCCACATTAAACCGCAGTAAAGTTAGTTTTACCATGGACTTTCGAGCTCCGTGGCTTCAGCGGGGCGCTACTCTTGCTGAATCCGAAAGAGGCGACTCGACCTCGGCCAGCCGCGTCCAATCTGCCCCGCTCAGTCTGCCCGTCTCTGCGGAGGGGCAGACTGAGTGCGGCTGCACCAAATCAGGCTGCCTGCTTCGGATTGAACAAGAAGAAAACATCGCTGAAACCATGGAGCTCAAATGTTTACAGTAAACTTCATAATTAATGTCCAACTCCTATCAGTTTTAGAAACCGAAGGATTTCACAGTTTGATATTTGCATCCAAGATATTGTTTACCCTCCAGGAGATATTTATCAGTACAACAGGAGACAATCATAAAAAAACATGATTTGAAAACTATATATATTAAAAACAAAAGACAGCTACATTATAAAGTGATGTAAAATAGTAACAACAGGAACATGTCTGTTGGTTTATGCCATGAACTTATCAGGTGTTTGAATCCATTTAACATTTTATTCTATTTAATTCATTTACTCATTCATTTAAAAGAAACAATATAAAATAAAAATCATCAAAAATAAAAGATTGAATGAAGAGTGCAGAAAGAAGAAAAAAAAAACTTATATCTGCCCCTTATTTAAAAAAAAAAATATATAAAATTTCTTTAAACAATCACTTAAATTAATCACTTTAATATCCACTTTAAAGCTAGGATTAAAAATAAACATGTTTTGTGTTAGCATAATTTAATTCTAACTTTAAAACGTATCCAACATTAATAAAACTTACCTCAAGTTGCCTTTTTGGACATGCATGCATATATTTGTACAAATTGTTCTTGAGAGGAGATTATTACAGCCTCATATAAAATTAATGATGATCATGATATTGGAACTGGATCGGTATCATATTGACTTTTAATAACTTTTTTTGAAGCTCGTAAAGTACCATGTATTTTTTTGTTTGTTTGTTTATTTGTTTTTTAAGACCCTTCTTGTGAGGATGGAAAGTGATTAAAAAGGATAGAGGTTGATAGCCATCCATATGTATTATACTGAGGAGATCAAGAAGATTAAACCAAACCACCAGGGCACAACAATAATAATTAGACAATGTGAAGGGGGAATGCCATACAGGGACTGATGAGTCAACATGCAAATCAAATCAATCAACATGCAAACTCCACCTTGAAAGGCACTCGGACCGAGATTTTAACCAGGGTAACCTACTCGACAGCAGCTCTACCAGTTGCACCACCATGCTGCCGCTATTAATATATAATCTTACAAATAACTGTGCGCTGCAAAACTGATGATTTGGCATATACGTTTGCAAGAAACACTTTGAAAGTTGTTTGAGTAAAGCAGTAATTACTTGTCTTGGGCCCATTCAAACTAGCTCTTAGACTGCCAGTCTTGTCAGAATTTACATTTGTTTTTTTGTTTTTTGTTTGTTTTTTGTTTTCAGATTGAGGCCATTTTAAGGCAATCTTTAGCAAGTAAAATATGTAAAGTTTATAATCAGTTCACAGAACCTGACTAAAAAATAATCTGAATTTTTTATTTAATAGTCATATACTGTGGTTTTATCCTGTACTTTGTGTGTCAAATAATCACACCAGGAAACATTTCTGACCATTTTTAACGCAAGATGTCTCAACCTTGACATAAAGTTCAAGGATAAGGCCATACTGGTAAACTTTTGTCCATTCCATTTTTGTCACTTGCAATTCTCCCCTTTATTACTGTTAGCAAACTCAGCTTATAGAAACCTCTTTATAGCCTCAGCAAAGTAGTGCTCAGACCAAACTCTGTCATCCCACGTCATAGATAAGAGTGCTGTTTTAAGATTAACTTGAAACACTGGGAAAATGGAAGGCACTAACCCAACACTAAAAATGGCTGGGTAGGATTGTGATTAGAAGTATTCATTGCTTTTCATTTTCAGCAGAAAATGACAATGTTCCACATGGATGAATGAGCTGAGACAAAAAAAAAAAAAAAAGTTTGCAAAGCATGGTTAAATTAGAAAAGCTGAATACATTAAAATTGATTTTTTTTTTATAAGGCTAGTGTGAATGTCAATTGCTTGATTAGTACAAAATACATTTATATAGGAGATTGCAGTATCATATATTCTCTTTCTGCCTCAAGAATAACTAGAGTTGTTTTAATAAAACATACTGAATGCATATGATTAAAATACTTTAAATCATACATTTCTCTTTTTTCTTCCATTTGTTAAACAAGTTGTATCAATGTCTTTAACTAAGTATTAGTAGATTTGACTTTTTTTTTCAATGTCTCTTATTCTGTTCTTCCTTCCTTTCATTCCTTTTTTTCCTTCCTTAGTGGGGCAGCTGTGGCTGAGTGGCTAGAGCAGTCGTCCTCCAATGCAAGAGTTGGGGGATCAGTTCCATCAGCAGTCACATGCTGAAGAGTCCCTGGGCAAGACACTGAACCCATCATTGCTTCCAATGTGCGTCCCATTGGTGTATGAATGTGATCTAAAGCACTGATTAGGCTTTGTATAGATCTAGTAGAGTGCTGTGTGAATGGGTAAATGATGGCACAGATTGTAGTGTAAAGCATTGTTTGTATTATGATAAGAGGAAGGTGCTATTTAAATATAATCCATTTACCATTCCTTTCTTCCGTCCTTTCTTCCTTCATTCCGACCGACCGACCGGTGAGATGCCTAATGGGATTGTAGTTCAGTTGAATTGCTGCAAAAGAGGCCTTACAATGTTGTTGTGCTTTGCATCTTTGAACGTGTTCGTAAAGGCAAAATCATTAATTAATTTTAGTTTAAAATAATTTCAGTTCCCCTTCTGATCTGCACTTTGCAATATAACATTTCAACACTTGCTCTTCTCAAGGGCGGACATCTTCTCTTCCTCTCCCTCTCCGCTTTGCTTTTGCTCTGTCCTGTATGTGAAACTGCTTTAGAGCCTTTCCTCTACAAATCTTCCGAATCATAATTTATGGATTTGTATTAGGTTAGTTGGTCCTTCAATGCAATTGATAACATTTCTTCGAAGAGAAGACAGGATTTAGGTGAGCCAATTTGCCCTGTTGGCACACACACAGCTGGATATCTCATCGACTTGAAAGACTTGACGATGTGTCTATCTCTGCTGTCATTTGTAGATTTTAAGGATGCATTTATAATTGGATTTATGATAACCGGTTCCTAAACTCTAAATTGTCCCTAGGTGTGAGTGAGAGAGTGAATGGTTGTTTGTCTCTTTTGTCTCTATGTGGCCCTGTGATGGACTTGCGACCCGTTCAGGGTGTACCCCGCCCCTCGCACAGTGATTGCTGGACATGGGCACCGGCGACCCCCGTGACCCAAAATGGAATAAGTGGTAAAGATAATGGATGGATGGATGGATGGATGGATAACTGGTTCCAGCTTTTTAGATTTGTCTGGTTCCTGGTTTATCAACAATGAAGTCGTCTGCAGCACATCTCGACCAGTCAGGATGCTTGCCTCATGATGGCTTGGTTCGTGCCTCGAGCACCCATACTCATATGCTTTTGCCAAGATGGATCGGATCTGAGGGATTATTCTCAGGCATGGTCCATTGGTGTGGCCATTTAATATGGATGTTTCGGAACCGAGTGGACTGACACAGACTCAAGGTAGATGTCATTAAAGTTCTGCCTGTCCCCAAAACAACTGTGTTGATCTGAATTTGGCTTCTTGACTGGCCTTGACAGGCCATCTTATCTCAACTTGACTGGGAGTTTTGTAAACCTGAAGCTCTGCCCCTGCCTCCCCTCATACTGAGGAATTCCCATGGACTTTTCAGAGTAGCTATTCTGTCATCATTTCAGGACTTTTTGGATTTGTCCTTGGCCTTCCTTGCCCCCCTCCCCATGAGTTTGTACAGATCTCTCCAGAGGGAACTATTTGAATTGAGTGATTTTATCTGAACTCTGTGTGTTGTCTCTGACTGCTCACCATCCTTTTGGGGTGGGGCGTCCAAACCTAGGGCCTGCTGTGAGTCAACAGTACTAAGAAGTCACTGAGAATCACATGAAACTGGATCAAGGTGATTCTGAAGGTGGTCCATTTTGCAAGATTTTGTCCAACTATGTTATATGGTCTGGAGACAGTGGCATTGGCAAAAAGACGAGAAAGGACTGGGAGTGGCATAAATGAAGATGTTGAAGTTCTCCTTAGGAGTAACAAGGATGGATAAGATTAGGAATGAGATCATCAGAGGCACAGCACAGGTTGAACAACTGGGAGATAAAGTTAGAAAGGCCAGACTGAAATGGTTTGGACATGTCCAGAGGAGGGACAGTGGGTATATTGGTATTACTTTGCGGTATTTCACTTATCGCAGGGCTTCAGAGTACGGAGAAATTTATTTGTGCCACATTGTCATGGTGACCACCAGGAAAGACATACCTGCAGCACTGTGTATGTGTTTGCACATGCACGCTATTCCTACTAGACATATTGAGGGTACCATTTACATCAGCAAAAGCATTTTTCTCTCTCCTTGTTCTTTTTCTTTATGTTTTTTTTTTTTTTTTTTAATGTGTGTACCTCTCTTGTACTCACAGGAACCTTTGCCAGTAATGAAGAAAAGCATTACTTATGTATTGAATAGGAAGTTATTTTGATGGGTGTGGGTGGCAAGAAAGATTTTTCACATTGCAGAAGATAAATGTATTTTGTCTACTTGCCTCATTCCCTCTCCTCACCCGAAGCCCACATCTTCCATTTGTTTCTCACTTTTCTACTTTTGTATTCTTTGGTCCAGCTGCATTATTCCCTTTTTCTCTCCTCCTTGCCGCCGTCTGACCATCTGAGAGAAAACGATAGAGCATTCTGTCACGGTGTTTTGGAACATACCGTACATCACTTGTCAGCTGAAGAATAACAATGGCTGGCATGATGCAGAAAGCACCACTGGCAATGAGAGTCATTCAGCATCAGCCGATGTCCGTCTTTGATGAAATCCCATTACAGGCAGACTGGAGTCCATTTTTGTATTGGCTCTAAGTCAATCAGCATATCACTTTGTGTTCAAAATATGTTCCTTTCTGCAACAGGATGCCAATGTTAATCCCCCATAACTTCAACATATATATACATATACATATACACACACATATACACACACACACACATATATATATATATATATATATATATATATATATATATATATATATATATATATATATATATATATATATATATACATATATATACATATACATACATA
>NC_056516.1:20618059-20621025 GCF_014905685.2 Nematolebias whitei
TTCAGAGCAATTTTGTCAAATAATTTTATTTTGAAATTGTATGCTATGGGACAGCTTGTATTTCTTCCTAGTTTTAATCATTTGCAGCCAGCATTTGCTTAGTTTAAACATTAATTATGTTTATGTTTCATTGCAAATAAAATGTAGGTTACTGGGGGTGTGTATATTTGTTCCATTTTTAGTGCACACAGTTTTGCTTGTGGAATAAAAGCTTCGTACTTTCTTGTACATCTGGTTGTTCTTGTTTTTGTTTGTTGTTGTTGTTTTTTTAATCTCAGCTCCACTCTGTTTTGAGCCCTAATAATAAGCAGAGCTGGTAAATCTGGGTCAACTTGTAGAGTTCATCACTAGCTGTCACCGTACAGCCAATTATGACTCTATTGTTAAGGTTACTTGAGTCAGACCATCCAGCGATATCATAAATGTGTTGACTGCTTTGTGGTGCAGGCTTTTGGAAATAAGTTGTTAAAAAAGTTTTACTTTCCACAGTAAGTTATATAGAGAATATTTGCCCAGTTTCTGTTTTCATGCTTTGTTGAGTGCTGGTGTTTGTCATGTAAGAGACAAGAGTGTACACTGTGTGTTAGCTAACAGCATTATAGTGCATCATGTGGGAAGGACTGCTTCAGAAGTTCACAATTTGTTGACACTATAGCTGGTAAATTGGATGTGTGGTTGTGCATGACTGAGCCTGTTCAAGTGACTGTCGAAAATGGAATTGGATGGCAGCTTTTGCCTCATTTTTACCTTCTCCGCACCTCAGCTGGCTCCGACTGTGCTGTGTGAATCCCCCCCCCCCCCACACACACACACACACACTCCCTGAATAACTCTCTCGTTCTAACAAACAAAATAAGCACGGAAAATTATCCCGACCTTCACAACCGCCGGCACCTCTCTCCTGCCCTCTCACTTTTTGCTCGGCCCTCCTCTTCTGTCGCTGCGCCCTCCCCGCCTGTCGGCCCAGACTGCAGTTGCTAGGCAACAGCTGATTGAGCTTGATGATTGTGCAACTTAACAATTAGAAATTCTTCAAATGAAAAGTAGTGTCAAGAGTTTGCACTTGTACAGCTGAGGCTTTAGCCACATCGTGGACACTCGGTTTTGTGTAAATGTATATAGACAGCCGGCTTACACGTCTTAAAATTGTATTTAAACAATGAGGGATGTCGTGTGTAATTTGTCGTACGTGTTTATCAGGAATATTATCAGAGGATGTCACAATATGTCTAACCCCTTACACACAGTTTTCTACACATCTTTTTTTTGTCTGGGAATTTTATCATTATAATAATTCTTTTTGCCCATTTTTGAGCTCCTTTTCCTTTGCTTTCTGTCTCTTTTCACATTTCTTCTTATGCATTTATATAATGTCCTCAACATTTTTTTTATTTTTTTTTGCCTGTCTGTACCACGGAAAGTCCACTGCAGGGACCAGACGCATCCATCATCTGGCCAAAAGATTAGATTATAGCACAGCTCCTAACTTACACGTGCACTCACGGTTTAGCAAAAGGCAACTTCTGACCCATCTGGCCTTAAACACAAGCATAAATAGTTGTCGTATCAAAATCAGTGGAGCTGATGAGCAGTCAGAGTATGTGTTGATGAGGGTTAACATCCCGTAAAACCCTACCTGATGTGTGAGTAGCTCGGGGTATCTTAGAAATGCTGGTAAATAGCTGTTTGGTGACCTCAGTTGGCATCTTTATTTGGAATAATATACTTTAGCCAAGGTGTACACCAAATAAATAATCCTTTTCTTCCTTACAATAGGTGTCTGAATGTACTGAAGTTAGGATGACAGTTTTTGATTGTCCCTCAGTTGGGACATCTTTAACTAGAAACTAGTGCTAGGTGATAAAATCTCTATATTTTGGAGTGCAGTGTATTTTTAAACTGAACTATATGATGTATAAAAGGAGTCATCATGATAACGCAATAATTTGTATGTTTCTCCATTTCTTTTTTGAAAATCCCAGAAAGATAAAGGCACTCAGTGCCTCCAGAAATGTTTGAATGTGGTGGACATGAGGGACCCACTGAAAATTCTGGGGTGGCACACCAAAAGCAAAGGCCATAAATAATGTCAGGAGATTTGTTGCGTCCTTGTCAAATTCAAGTTATTTGACAAATTCAGCAACATGAGAGTCAGTGAATCACCTGATACAGTAAGTCTACTTTAGATTTTAGAAAAACTCTGGCACCACTCAACTTAGTTCTAAATTTATATTTGTAAAATAATAAGAATATACCCTCAGACCGTGCATTCTAATGTCGAGGACGTTGGTTGTCCCCATTCCCGTATTCAGGAGAACAAGATTTTAAGTTTTACTTTTAATATTAAATAAAATATCTATTTTTTGAACTGGTAGCTGCTCAAAAACAATGTTTGTTCAAATGTTTATGAGGTTCTACCAATTCTAAATAGATTGGGAAATTAAAAATTCACACCAAGCACAAGCTTGGGACTTGAGAATAAAACTGTCGGGGCACCAATTTTTTTAGGGGTGGCCATTGCTGCACCTCCTTGTGGTTGCCCAGAGAGAGTGAGGAAAACAGAGAGAGAGAGAGAGAGAGAGAGACATTAATCTGCATACAACAGGAATACCTGAGAAAGGTAATTTGAAATCTCATCAATAAAAGTGCACTTTTTTTCCTGCATGGCCAAGTATGTATAAAAGAATATAAAATATATTAAACAAAAAAATTGTGTTGGGGGGGGGGGGCACTGCAGAAGTACATCATGTGACTAAGTAAAATCACTAAATACCAGTCATATCATTGTTAGTTAGTTGGCAACCATTTTTCCAACTGAAATATTGCACCATGGTAGAAACAAGTAAAAACTTTTCATATTTTGACTCAGGTGTCGTAATGAGCTTTTTAAATCATGACTTTCTTTTAGCAATTTTCCTTTGATCTTCAACTTCCTTAAAATGTTGTATATATATATATATATATAT
>NC_056516.1:20621125-20627642 GCF_014905685.2 Nematolebias whitei
GGTGGGTGGATGGATGGATAGGTGGTTGGATGGATGGATGGATGGCTGGCTGGCTGGCTGGCTGGATGGATGGATGGTTGGATGGATGGATGGATGGATATGTGGGTGGTTGGATGGCTGGCTGGCTGGCTGGCTGGATGGATGGATGGATGGAATATATTTTGCTTTTATCTCTATTTAACAAATGACAAACGTCTTATTTGAACTTTACTTCAGAATACATTATCTTTCTTGAAGGACCACCTGCCATCGATTCCACTGAGTGAGTTTTTTCTCTGTGAGTCATCTCCCAAGCTTCTCAGACATTAGTAGTTCACAGGGTGGCTAACTGGCACCCAAGAGACCAGAGACTTCAAGAATTCATGTCATCGGTTGATCCTCCTGACCCTTGTGCTAAACCGAGGTAATCGAAAGGTTATAGTGAGGGGCCGGCTCTTTTGTGGATTTTTATGGAAACTTCTTTTGATCATCTTGGATGGATTTTCTTGATGTTTGCTTACTTGTTGCCAGGGTTCTCGTGGAGGATGATAGGTTGTCTGATGCGGTCTTGCACCGTGTTTGAACTTTATTTATGTCTTCAGCCAAATGAAAATGGTGTGAAGCGATAAATAATTCTTATCTAAGAGCAGCAGGCCAGTTTTTTCACTCTTGGCTGCTAATAAAAATGATTCCTGTGGGAGATATCTTTGACGTTTCCAGACATATACACTCAATGTGTTCCTTTTAATGGACTCGAAGGTATGGCTAGTAAAAAATATCACTGTAGACATACTGTAGCTGTGTTTACTTTCTACTGATTGCCACTTAAATTTTTAGCCTTGTGCCTTAAAGAGTAAAGAAAAGCTTTATTTTACATATTTGTGAATGTTGTCTGTACAGTAAGGTCCTGGTGGAGTATTTGCCCACTCTCAACCAGTGACAGAGATTATTGTGAATCTATGATCCACTGGGTCTAGGAATCTACATTTCCCCTGAGGTTGTGAATCAGCATGCCTGAGCTGAAGCGTTGGGCTCTCCGTGCTTGCCCAGACTGCCATATTTCCAGCACCAGCAGCAATGGACCCTTGGGGCAGAGCTAGAGGACTGGCAGCCTTGAGCTTTTTTGCACCGGGGGTCTGCAGCCTGTCAGGTGGGACCAGAAACCAGATGGCAACCCATGAACCTAAAGAGGGGTTAAGTAGAAGAAATGGGCCAAATATAAATGATATGGTAATGTAGTCCACACAGATTTTATATGTAGAGTTGGAATAAAACAAATTAATTATTTTAATCATTTGTCATTTTCTCTGAATTCTTTTCTTTTTTTTGGGGGGGGGGGGGGTGATTAAAACTGATTATGAAGCACTGAATTTTAAGAAAACAGAGATTAGGAGATGTGTGTTAATTTACAAACATGCCCTTAAAATATATTTTTTAAATAAGTTTGAGGTAAACACATTTTGTTGTACATTGAAGTTTAAAGAAAAAAAAAAAAGATTGGCTATACTTTATCATAATTATATTTCTGAGGATGTTTTGGTATTTTATTTATCCCAGCACCATTTGTCCAACAGCTTTACTTGGAAGTTAATTAAGATGCAGCATTTGAAGTTTTATTGTAGTCTAAATTTTACAGTGAATCTCTCTGAACTCATTTGTTTCTAAACAAATGACCTAATCTAAAAATACTTTCATCATTCCAACAAAAGTACAGAATGTTCTTCCCATATATATATATTATTATTATTGAATTTGGATAAAAATGAACCTTATGGTGTGTTGTCTTTGAGCACAGCGAATGTACTCTTTAATTTTTTTTTATTTATTTAGAAAGTAATCAGCATATTGGGCATCACCTCCATCAATTACAACTATAACATTCATTGGTGATACCCTCTTTGTCTCAGAAACGTGTGAGACTTTCTCTGACTGATGGCGATCACTCAAAGGAAGAGGACCATTAGTTTCCAAGTTTCTTGTACGCTATGACATGATATCATGACAATCACCTGTGACTTCTCTTATCTGTTGCCTTTTCCCTATTTTGGTGTGTTTTTGGTTTTTGATTGTGTCCTTTTTGTTTTTGTCAAAATTTTTTCAACTTCCCACTCACATTTTTCCACGGTGGAGAGTTGACCATAGGTGCGTGTTAAATTGTGTGTCCATGCTGGAGTGGAGGGTTTGTTGTGTAACAAAGCAGTCGTTTTTAAAGCAGCATATTAGGCTAGCTCTCCACATTTTTTGTTTGAATCATCTCCGAGGAGAGGTTTCCTATTGATTCAGCACCAACAAGACTACACGTTGCTTACAGGAGAGCTTGTTGATTTTTTTTCTCTTTGAGCTCAGACAGAATGATAATCAGTTTGTATGGATTCACAGTAACAAGCACAGTTTTGTATTCTTACTTATAAATGAAATGACTCAGCAAAGCACCAGACCTGTTGCAAACTAGGCTCAGTAAGTTACCATCTGCAAAACTGGGTCATTTCCCTTTGCATCTTTTATGAGCATTAAACAAGAAGATGAAACTGAAGAGGCCGACAATAGATCCTTGCAGAATGCTCCATAAAACGTGACAGATTTAGTCCGCTCGCAAATAAAAAATGCAAAGCAGGGCCAGAGATCGTGTGGAGAGTTACATGTCTGAGAGGACAGTGGCCCTGGAGTCTTATTTTATCACTGCACTTCAAACCTGCTGCTCTAATTACACTTTCAGATGATATAGTGTACTTTTACCAGACGTGACATGCGAGCTTGACACCGCCACAACCTTTTAAAACAAGCCTGACCTCTCGTTCATATTTTCCTCTGAGCGCTGCGCATGAAACACAGCCTGAACATGCTGAATTCAATAAAAAAGCCTTTAATGAGATTTACAGTGAATTGGCCATGATGATAATTGCGGCACTCTCTCATCTCTGAGCCACAACTGTGTGTGGAATATTCTTCATAACTGTCTTTCTAGCTTTGTGAATGCAGGGATATCCTGGGAATGCTGACAGGATAGTTGGGCTGCAGTGAGCTATCAGATCACTTTTGTGGCTTGTTAATAATTAAGTATTTGTTAATGGGGCTTCGGGCTGCCACCAGACCAACCCTTGATGTACTGTCATTGTATACATCTGTTTCGATTCATGCAGGATGACATTAGCTTTTGATTTTGCTCATCCTCTATAAAATAGACATGTAAAATTATCTCCACCTCATGGATGCACTTGTAATATACACATGCCTGCGTTTGTGATTGTTCTTTCTGTTCCTGAGCAGCGGCTCCTGCATAATGAAGGACAAACCGTCAAGAAAGGATGATTAGCATTCTAGCGAATTCTGCAGCACACCTCCTGTCTTCCCTCCCTCCCTCCTCTATGTCTTTTTTGTTTTTTCTCCCCACAAGCTTGGAAGCTGCAGCAAGCATCAGCGGGCGAGCAAGCTGCAACAGAGTGTTGCAGTGTGGCATCACCATGGCAACGGCTATGGTTCCTGACAGTCATAACGTAGAGAGCAGCACTGTTGATTCATGAGACAAAAATAACATGTTGGAGCACCCACCTCATTATGATCATATTAGCTGAGAAGACTTGAAGTTTTGATGTAGATTACATGCGCTGGCTCTGATGGATGATCGGTGACTGGTAGAGAATGTGCAAACACACACACATGGTTATGTTGATTATGTTTTTATCCAAACTTAGAGGTTTTCCTCGGTTTTGCTGCCTCTGCTGCCCCCACCTGTGTGCAGTCAGGCTTGAAGAAAGAAATGGAGGGATGGGAAGGTGTTTAAACAATCACCTGTTCGTTGGAGTGTCACAACAAAAGGTGACACTGTTTTCATGGGATGTGGAAACGTTCATGTCTGCAGCAGTGACTGTCAGATTTACATGGAGGCTTACCTTTAAAAAAAAAAAAGCCCCACGTTGATAAAATGCATTATGCCAAATATTTTCAGTCCTAAACCTGTTATTTTAATAACAGAAAAATCTGAATGCATTATTTAATGGCTTTTTCAGAGTAATCTACGTTGATGCAAACACCGTCTGCATTTTTGGTTTTCATCTCTGTGCACAGATCAGTGTTTACTGATTAAATAGAGTGAGTCCCATTAGGAGAGAAAGGCGTCTTTCTACGAGAGGGAGATGTAATCTACTCACCTCAAAGTACTGTTCATATTAAAGATAGTTATTTTAAACTATCAACTAAAATGTAAAGTTTATCCTGGAGTAAATCAATTGGTGCAGTTTGAAAGAGTTTACTCCTTTAATTTTTCCAAACATATTGATATGTAATTCTGTATAAATTTATCATATAAGGTTTTCTTATGTTTAATTTCCTCTCTTTCATTTAATGTTTTTATCCCTAGCTTTTTATATGATGTATTTTCCTTTCCTCGTTTTATTCCTGATGTCACCGTATCCTCTTGAGTTCCTCTCTTCTTCCATTCACTTTTTTCTTTGCATCTTGACTCAGTTTTCCAATTCCACCTTTTCAGAAACACAATCCCCATCGTCTCGTTTATGATGTTCATTTTGTTCATCAAAAGCCAAAAAAAGCGGAAAATCAAGATTCCAATTTGCAAATTTTTGTTTGAACACGCATGGCTTTTTATGCACTTTTACTTAATTTATTAATAAAATAATCAGGAATGAGGTGAGCTATAAACAAATTTTAAAAAACAACTCGGTGAAAATAACGAGAGACCACTTTTAATGGGTTAAGTTATCCAAAACACTTTCAAACATGCAGCAAGCCCATTCTGTTTTTCCAAAGTTAGATAACGTGACTGCTGAAAGACAGAAAAATGCATTTTAAGTAGGGATGCACGATATTATCGGCATGGCATCGTATCGGCCGATATTGGCGTAAAAGTTCAATATCGGCCATTCCATCAAAATAACTCACCGATATAAAAGACACTGTTTTTCTATGACAACCCAGTAACAAGGATGCCTGCAGCGGCAGCACAACTTGATGATGTCACTCGCGCCTACCTGATCTGATCACGGCGGAGAGGAAAATTCAAAATGTCTGCAGTGGGGAAGTTTTTTTCCGTTGGTGAGGACTTTTGGACTACGTTGAACCTCGCTACATCGTCCCCAGTCAGAGATATTTTTCCGACGTAGCCTTACCCGAGTTACAAGCCGTCATTTCCAATGTCAATGAGAAGCTAATAGTCAATAGCACTTGGGTGAGTTTTACCACAGACATTTGGACGTCGTGTTAGCCCCGTTAGCATGATTAGTCTTACGGCACAATGGATAGACAAAAACCTTGAATTTAAAAAGATGTCCTTCATGCACAGGAGTGCAGAAGTGCAGCTAGGAACCTGGAACAAGCCTCCACAAGTGAGACCACATCACAGATAACTAATGCTCCATCAGTGTTTGCAGGGTTTGTCCTCCTTTCTTTCTGCACGCTCACACGTCTCCCATTGTACTTGGCTCCCAGTCAACTGTTGTTGGTGTAAATGCCATCTGAAGGACACTCCACTCTCGTTTCTCCATCAGCGTCGTCTGGAAAGGCTGGTGGGGAAAAGAGTTTTCTTCTCACTCTATTCAGCTCAGTTGACATTTAATCTGAAAACGGGATTCTTTGCAAAATAATGGTAGTGTTTCTCATGAAATATTCAGAGACAATAAACCTAATCCATTCAGTTTTAGATTGTGCTAACACTTATTTAGGCATAATTGTATCCACAATAAAAGACAATGAAATGTTGTGACTTTTTTTTCCCCCCATGAAGAATAAAGAACAAAGTCACAGCAACGTTATTCACGCACCACCAACAGTGTTAGGGTGGTGCTTTGAGTTGCCTCTGTCAGCATTAAGTGATGCACTGGCTGGAATCAATGCATTTTCCAAGTAAACCGGGTCATTAAGGGATAACCACCACCCACCCAGGCCTCATCTCATCGACCACCTCTGGAGGGAAGAAGGACTGGAGAAGAAAACTGAAGGAAACAGACCTCACACGTTCTTAGTGATTTGATCAGCTGAGTCTTAAGAGCTCGTCTCCTCTATGATTCTGTAGCATTATACCTATAGGAAGATAGATGTCAGTATCTAAGGTTATTGTTACTTTAGGTGTCTTTTACATTTTATAAGTTTTTTATGCCTTGTGATTCTTGTTTAGTCAAATCAGCTGTGTTTTCATTGTGTCAGTGAGTTTCTGTTGAATCGTCACTCCTCTTGGTTAGTTTCTGCTCCTCTCAAGTCAGTCGGCCATGCCCACCCTCTGCTGTTCTCAGCACATATTCAGTCCAAGTGTTTCCACTTGCTCATCAACCCCTATATTCAGTCGGTTTTCACTCACCAGCTGAGAAGTATTGGTTCTCACGCCACGGTCTGTTCTCCCTCCTTGTGGCTCCTTGACAGCAACTCTTTGTGTTTGGTTTCCTGAGTCCAAACCTCATAGAAACCGTGACAATATGTGCTTTATTTAATAATTTTCTGGATTATTTATGTGATTTTATGTGATGTTTGTGTGAACTTTAGAATAAAGGCCTAAAGTTCATATTTCTTAGCAAACACACTTTTTATATAT
>NC_056516.1:20627742-20640242 GCF_014905685.2 Nematolebias whitei
TAACAAGCCAACCCTAACTATAGGATTTATCAAAAAGAAAAGTCTTATGCCCAGTATTAAAACTGGACAATGTGTCAGCCTTACATACAGATAAATACACACATTTAAATACGCACAGGCAGTTTGTTGCAGTTTGACTTAAGACCTCCAATGGCTGAAATGATACTAATATTTAGAAAAATGGTCTTTTATATCTCAAAGATCAAAATAATTGCAAAAGAGTTTTCTGACTGTATCTTTCTTTACCTGTGTTCTCATACTGTGTTTCAAAAGTATTCACCCCCTAATGCTTTGTTGTCTTACTTTATACTTTGTACTTTTGTTATGTCTTACTTTGTTGTTGGGAGACTGTGACTAAATGAAGATTCAACGCAGTCTGCTGGCTTCCTTAGATACCGGTAGATAACTTTTACTAATTGGCTTTTTTATATATGAATGTTTCTGTTCAGTGCCCTGACGTGACTTCTGTTGTGACTTGGCGCTATAGAAATAAACTGAATTGAATTGCATTGAAAATGTTTTTGTAAATGCAGAAGGCAGTCACATGCTTGATGGCACATTTATTTCACACTTTTATTGTTCTGTGTGGACATGCAGAGTTAACATTTTATTTTCCGTAGATGACATTTAAAGTGGTGAACTAACTTTGTGTCTTCTTTGGTATTACCATTACAAAGAGTTTTGTTCTTCCCGGTCAGGTCAGGTCAGGCCACATTATATATTCAATGCAGTTGTTTCTTCTGAACCAAATTGCCTGCTCTTAAACAGGTGCATTCATAAGTTTTCAGCCTTTTTGAGAACTGTATTACCTCATCTTGTTGACTTAATGCTGCTCAGTGTCTGCAAAATTGTTAAACTCAGGAACAAAACACTGCTGAGACCCTGTGACACAACATGAGGGGAAGGGTCAATTAGACAAAGATTAATCACTGACCTCACATAGCCTCCCTCTGCTCATCTGCATGCACAGATCCAAGATAAATACACACACCAGTGCAAATGAATGCTGTGAGTAGTCAGGTTTGCAGTAAGAGACAATTTAAAGGCCAGCCAGTGATGGTGAGAAGAGAGCACTTTACTACTGGTTGTAGAAAGTAGCAGCGCTGCCTCAGCACTATGAGCCTGAGAATACAGACACATTCAGTCAAGTGGATGAGTTCTTTTACACAAGACCTTGAGCCTTCAGCCTACTGCAGAATTCCCACTAACAGTGTAAAGATGTGAGGACTGGGCTGAGGGAAAAAGCATGCAACACTGCAAACGATCCTGGAAACTGAAATACACAACAAACTACAGAGTGAGGGCATGAGCAAAAACATAAATAGGTGCATGTGAGAGAGGATGAAATAAAGACTAAAGGGTGTTCGGACATCAGTATCAGTCTGCTTTGGGGTTAACAACAAGGTCAAGTAATAAAACCTACAGCTGGTAAAGCATGGATGGATGGATGGTCAGATGAATGATCCTGAATTCTTGGTTCCCTGTCTGCTTGACCATCCACTCAACCTGAAGGTCAGCGTGATATACATTTTGTCACCTGTACCTGTCTGCCTGAGTATGCTGGGTCTTCCTGTGGACGAGGACATGCAACTCAAAAGTTTTGGGTCTGTTCACACCAACAGTGATTGTGAGAAAATGTCTCATCACAAAGGTGGTGTCAAACACAGGGAAGACTGCAAGTAAAATCACAAGCAGAGACAGAAAACAACAACAAAGATGCTCATTGTGAAGAACTGCTATATGAGAGGATTTATGTAACTAACCACAAAGTCCCAAAAATGCACTGCATTCTTGTTTGGAAACGCCACCATTCCAACCTGGACTGAAGTCAGTCTCCAAGACAAAGCTTTCCTATCAAGGTCTCAATTAAAAACCAAGCTGGTGCCATATAATTCATTGTGCAATAATGCACCTTCGACATATAAATGGGCACATGTCTTGTGTCTATTAGCTGTGCAACAGGACATTGCAGTCAACTGCAACGTCTGCAGGATCTTGCACCGCGCAAAATTGTTTTGTGCAGCGTATGCAATTCACATGATTAGGTTTCAGAGAGCGGCACAAACTTGGAAGCTTTTGGTCCCTTTTGACTCCTGTGTAAACTGTAAAACCCTGAATCACACACTATAATGCCACCATATAAAAGTAGCCTAAATGCAAGCTTGTGTCTGTCATCAAGGATCCAATAGAGTTTAAATAGGATTGGAAGGATGTTGAGAAGTTAAAAGAAAACTGGACAATTTCATCTCTATGCTATGTTTTTTTAAGTCTGCAGAAACTGGAATAGATTGTCTGGAAGGCTGCTTTTCTTGCTGCTGCTGTTTGTTTTCTTTAAGTATTAATTTTAAAGTACTTCCATTGTACCTTCCAGGACATCAAATACTGCAGGCTAGGTTTACAAAACTACTTGAGAAGGGTAAAGAAAAGAGTGAGTTTGAGATAAATAAATTAAAAAAGACACCACTTTGTAACAATGTTCTGTCATATGTTCAACTAAAATGCACAGATCCACTTTTTTTCATACCTGGCAACTTGAAAACCAGTAGCAAAGCATGTTTTTGTTTTATGGCAACAAGGAGTTTGAAAATAGTGTTTAAGAAGACCAGGCTATTAAGGGTTTTACTAACTTTTTTTAAATAATTTGACCCAGACATCACAAATAATAACAGTACAATACATCACTGTACAATGATAGTTGAATGACAAAAAAATAATCCAGCTTGTTCAGTTTCTTTAAAGTTGCTGTCATTTTATTTGAGCTGTTAGAATAGGTGGCGTTTGCCTCAGTTTGTAAGTCAGAGCTGTTTTAAATGTATTTGCAGTTTGTTGTCACTCAGTCAGTTTTCATGGAATAGACTGTACATGAAGACAATAATCTGCAGTGTTCTGATCAGTTTATGATGGGCTGACAGATTGATTCTGGCCTGTCTGACTGATGGATTTCATGTTTGATCGCATGTGAAATTCACCTCACTGCTCTGCTCTCCTCTTCAAACCATGTCATTTTCTTACCTGTCATTTTCATTGACACCTTTTGAGATTTTTTTTAAACATTTGAGTGGAGCAAAGTAAAACTGGATTTGACCCGTTTGAATTTTGTGACTTTGATCTTAGTATAGACTCTTTATTTTATCACCTGACCTGTGCACTCTTTGCTCAGCAATTCAAAAATTAATACGGCTTTAGGCACTTTTAAAAAGTGCTTTGTAAATTAAATGAGAGGTTGTTGTAAGGAATGGGGGGAAACTGGAGTATCATTACAACTACAGTAATTATCTGATACAAATTGAACGCCTTGTGTATCAGTCGTCACCCTTCATCATCATGCCAGAGTTTTAAACTTTAAGATTTTATGTAAAAATGCTGAAATTGTTGCCGTTTTTTTGATTAAAAAGGTTTGTGCAAGTTCATGTGACATATCCAGATGTTACACTCAGAATGTGTTGTTGAGAGGATCTGTGTGTGTTTTGTGATCCTTGTGTCATCTGTCTTGCACTCCTCAGTGTTTTTCCCTCAGGTGATCAGCTCCTGTTGTCCTGCCCCAGGTGTTTGTGTTTAATTGAGCCTCAGGATTATTTTCAACTTTCCTGCCAGTTCTCTGAACTTAGTACAAAGCGTAGATTTGCACTGCAAAACTTTCCCTCCATTTTGGCAAAAAGCAGCATCCAGAAGCACTGTTGGCTTCTTGGTAGTGTAGTTCTTTTTGACTGGCGTTACAGTATAGGCTTATTGAAAGAAAACTCCAAAATGGCAGCGCCTGTCCGAAGTTTTTATCCCATAATGTCCCAATCACGTGAGTAATATTAAAGTTGACAATCGTTGAAAAACCGCAAAAGAGCGAATCCGCAAAAGTTGAACCGCGATGTAGCGAGGGACTATTGTACTGACTATTGTACATTCAGTGCCTTATAGTTTCATTAAAATCCATCCAGTTCATGAGATATTTTGCTAACAGACAGATACATGAACACATGCACACACACAAATTGAGCGAGCAGAAAACATTATCGCCACTTTTTCCCTTTCCATGGCGGGCAATACTATACTCCAAGTAAACCACTGATGATCTCAACAAACAGAGGACAGTTGTCCAGTTTTAATATTAGATTTTTACAAACAAAACTTGTGTCAACTTCACTGTGTCGCAGCTAATATTAATCTTTTTCTAATGTACCAGTAACAACTCATTACCGTTGTGCTCTTTGCACTCAACTGATGGTAATAAAATGTCCTCAGGCCTGGTCTCAGCTCTCTTATGTCTGTGTGTCAGCAGCAGCAGCCATGTCTGCTGCGCAAAAAGCTTTCAAAAACACCAAACAGAGACATGTTCTGGATGCCCTGGATCAATAAAATCAGAAAGTGTAAGATGGGAATGGAGGCCGTTAGCTATATGGCAGGACATCAAACATGTGCACATCTGGTAGCTTTCTTTTTGCCACTTGAAGTGATACAACACATTTTTATCGCCCACTGTCGAAAGTGAAAGGGCGATAAAGTTTTATTTATTTATTAACATTTTGCTTACGTTTGTGTGTTTCATTGGGTGTGCATCTACAACTCGAACGATTGGAGTCAACTGAGTCAATGTTCATGTATCGGGCTGCATTTGCGGTGGTGTTAGCTGGGAGTTATCCTCAACACATACTCCGAGCACTAACACATCTCACAAGATTTCACAAGACTTCATGAGATTACGCATAAAGTCTTTTTTTTTCCTCCTCTGGTTCTCGCTCAAGACGGACACTTCTGCTCTCCCTTCCCCTATTCTCCTTTTCCTCTTGCTTCTGCTCTCTGTGTGTCTTGTAGCTCCTGGTACACGTCTCCCGAATGAAAAATACTTTTATGGATCTTGTGAGCTAGACTTTCAACACAATCAACAACATCTTTTCAACAAAATGAAAGGGTCCTGGAGAACCCTCTTGTCCGGCTGAGACTCGCGCTGCAGGGTACAGCAGAAATTCGTGGGGAGTTTGGCAGCTGATGTGTCTTTCAATTCTGTCGCAGGAGGATGCCGAAGACGTTTATATATTTGGATTTATGATAGCAGGGGCTCTGTTTTATCAACTTGAAGAAGACATCGGCAGCAGCTTCGGCCATGGCAAAGCATCCGAGTCTGTATTTGGTACGTGCTATGAGGACTCAATCGGCTGATTAACGAGTTAAACCATAAGATGGAGGCGATTTGTGAGAGTCACAGGCCACCTGCGGCTTCATGTTGGGATCAACCTTGAGGAGGCTCATAACATGGACCAGTGGAGTGAAATACCAACACATCTGGCCTTTTTGGACCAGGAAAGTTCTAACAGGACCCAAGGGTGACAAGAAAAAAAAAACAATCTGCCTGAAGAAAATCAACAATTGTGGCTTATCTGAATCTGACTCCCCTGCTTGGCCTCGGAGTCGAGCCGACTGTCAAATTTCTCCTGGGACATTGGTAACTAGGGACAAAGCTTTGTCTATTGCAAACACCCCCCACCCCCCAAGAACTTCTGTGCAGGCTTATCAGAACTTCCAGCTGAACAGCAACACCAGGACTGTGGCCTATCTGAAAGTGCTCATGGACAATTCTCAACATCTTGACGTCAAATGCATATGTAATGTGTTTATAAATGTGCTTGCTGGTAGAGTTTTTTGATGTTTTAGATTGTGTCCTGATAGGAACAGGTGTGAAGAGATCTTTTTTTGTAATACCACTATCCATCCTTATGGCTCTTACCTTTTTCTTACTAAAAGTATTCTGATAAAGAATAATGGGCTGTGCTATTGTAGCAGCAGCAACGTGCACTCTGCCCATCTTTTGGACAACTGTACAAACATAATTTCACTGTATTCCAGTACAATGATAATAAAGCTTATTTTGATTCTGATTCTGATTTAAAAAGTTTGACAAAGTTAGCATCAACTTAATTTGATGATTTCTGTTAACGTGACACAAAAGTCAGTAGGTGAGATTCAGAAATTCTGATTTGATCAGATTTACTTTTTTTTGAGGTTGACAATAGCTTTCAATTATTAGTATCACATAGTTGGCATGGTTTTGGATTTAGAAGACAAATGGAGCATTCTGCATCATCTCACATTGCATCGTTCTATAATTTACATTCTTCACACTCTTTTTATTGTCACTATAGAGCAAAGCAATAAAAACATGCTAACAGCGAAAGTCCAGAACTGCAAATGATTGTCGGAAATTGCAGCCTTTATTGACAAATTACCTGTCACGTTCGAGCTGCCCGTTTTATTTCGATGCTAAATTATCTGATTGCTTCTCTGTGGTGCATTGCACATTATCAGCTGCAGTGAGGCGGGCGCGCTCTGTGTGAGATCTGAATGGTGAGATGTGTCACTGTGGATTAGCGAGGGAGCAGCCACACAGAAGAGGTGTTAGGAGTGCATAAAGGAGAGAAAGAGCAAGAGGAAGGGACAGAGACGAGGAGATGGGGGGAATGAAATCTTCGAATGCTGTCAACAGAATCCACTGATCAGATAGTTTAGACACATATGTTGGAGCATTTACTTATCGCTAGCTTTTGTGGACGCATTATTTTTGTGTGTTAGCAGCAGAGGCGGCAGCATCCTGCAGGCATTCCACCCCCTCCTTCTGCACATACCCACCCACCCAGCCTCAATGACAGCCATCTGTCTGGCAATTAACCTGACTGATACTCCGTGCCAGCCTTGTATCTGTGTGCATGTGTGTGTGTGTCCAGCTGTGTTTTGTATAGGCTCTGATCCTAATGGCTCAGTGTGTGGTGCTGTACGTCCGTGGTTATTGTATAGATATAAACTGATCCAGTTCTAATCAGATAAACAAACAAATATGAAGATAGTTGAGTTGTGCAAAATTTGGCTGATACCAAAGGGGAAAAATGGTGCAACAATGTTGTAAAGGAAACTTTTAGAACGTGATCATTGGGTTGTCACCAACTGATTGGACTTTTGGAGTCAACCAAATTCAAGATGGCCACCACCAAAAAAAGCAAACACAAAAGTAACCAAAGATGGCTATAATTCAGCCAATTTAAAAAACACTGAGCTAAAATTTTGTGTGATAGTGGCTGACAGTCATTCACAACACACGCTTCAATCGCTAACAAATCATGTGAGATGATGTCAGATATATAACATTGATTTTAAAGTTAGACTCAAACTACTATATCTATCCCTTCTCATCATAAGATCTTAGTCTTCAATCTCTGGCCTGAAAGGTGGTGGCTTCAAGGAATGCTGGGCATTTATTTGGTTAAAGAAAGTTGTAAAGAAATCCTCACCAAACAACCCAAACTCCCCTTGCACTGCAATAATGGGAGGTGCATGGTGAATATTTATGAATGAGAGGGAAGGAGATGTCCTGCAGTTTCAAAACTGCTTCAACAGCAGTGGAGTGTTTTTTTTTCTTACAGCACAGAGTATCTGCAGTGAGGAGTTGGGTTACAAGCCCCCATGTAAAAACTGCAATAGTCATTTCATTCATACAGTATGATGTAAATTACTCATAACTGTTACTCATAACATACTTTACACCTGCATATACTTTATTTCAATCATACAAATATGAGGAATGTTTGCATTCTGTCGAAAGTTGTTCTGCTATTGATTCATCCTGTGAATGAATGTGCTGCCCGGTCCTCAGAATGAGATTCACGTAGCCGCAAGAGCCTGATTGGACTTTAGAATCGATAAGGTGGCAGAGAAATGGAGAGATGAGAGATGGCAGAGACAGATGGACGAGGAAAGAGGTGTATTCGCTGTTCTTCATTACACCTATAAAAGGAAAGAAATGAGAAGGAGCAAAGGTAACATTTTGTTTAGAAACGAGGCCCAACTCGGCCTTGAGTACTTTGCATTATTCAGCTGCAAATATAATATAGTGATATTAAAATCCAAGATGGTATTCTTTATAACATGGGTGAACTATAAGTATTCAACAATGAGATAGACATTTCTAGAACAAAAGGGAAGGACGTTAGATGACGTCTACAGTTTGAATTTGGACTGTACATTTGAATTTTAAGACTGAGAATAAGCACTGAAAGTGAGTTGAGAGACAAACAACCCATCGGAGGGCTCATCTGTCTGAGAAGCTGGCTATAATTAGCAAAGCTTTGGTTTTTAATTAATTTGCCTCGTTCAAACAAATGCTTTTCTTCCATGTTGGGCTGAAGTATTCAAGAAGACTTCAAGACTACTTCTTGTTTCTTCTGTTGTCTTGCAGTGACGTTTTTGTTTTTGTTATTGTTGTTGTGTGTTTTTTTTGTTGTTGTTTTTTTGTCAGTGTGTGCATTTGTGGATGCATTTAGTTGCACCTTTACCAAAATATTTGATACAAATTTTATTAAAACTTTCAGAAAACAATTATTGGACTTACATCTAGAACTGTTTAACTTTTGGACTCCACCCAATTCAAGACTGCTGCATTCAGCTGACTTAAAAATCATAAAATGGCTATAATGACCAGTTTTACAGATATTGGGCTAAATTTGGGTGTGGGAGTGGCTGATAATTATTCAACACATGCTTTACGCCAGGGGTTCTCAAACTTTTTGTGTTCAGGGACCCCTTACAATGAAGAAAAAGTCTCAGAGACCATCATAACCCTCATGTTTATTAAATAATTATCTTCAGTTCGTCTCTTTAATGCAATGGAAATATTTGTGTAACATAAACCTGTTCTTTAATAGTGTTAATACAATTTTTATACTTTTAAACATGGGGTATTTTTCATTCAAGATACAATTAACAATTTTTTTCATTTCAACTTCCAAAAATTACAGTTTTGAGAAAATTAACAGCATCAAAAACCATTTTAAAACTTTACCTATTCACATAATGAACATAATAAATGTATGGCTACTTCTTTGAATTATTACAGAAAACTCTTTGTATAAAACTGAACAGAATCATAACAGTAGTAGTCAAACCAAGTAACGGGGCTTAATCTATAAACTGATCGATGCTGTTACGCAAATAGCAAGCGGGCCCGTGGGTGTGAGGTTTCTGGGTGTTCTCCCCCAGAAAATGTTAAATAAAGTAGATGCGATTTCCTGCATTTTGGTGTATTTTAATAGGCTGTTTTAACATCTACATGCTTATAATTTTTTTTATTTTTGCGGACCCCAAAGCACCTGCTCACAGACCCCTGGGGGTCTGGGGACCTCTGTTTGAGAACCACTGCTTTAAACTGACAGATTGTTGCAGTAAATCATTGGTTGCAATATTACATGATAATAAGGTCATTATCAAGGTGTAAGCAAAATGGTTGTAACTGTCATTCCTCAACATAAGATAATCTTAAACCTGTGCCATGAAAGACGGCAGGTGATTCACATTCCTTGTAAGGTTTGTTAGGTCTTTAGTTTGAATGTGTCTTTTCTGATTTACAAAGTAGTTTGCACCATCTTTAATGCATTTTATTCTGATGAACTATCCTGAAAAGAGAGTGGACCTGGCTGTATTCTGTGTTTTCAACATCACTCTAATCACATCTTTGCCTGCGAGGGAATATGTCAACCCTGCAGTGCCCTCCAATGGTTGGTCCATGCGCAGGGAGGACGCAGCAGCACCTGGTGATAATCCCGCTGGCCAAACTCGACCAGCTGAGCCCTGAAAACAAGCACCATCTGACCATCTGATGATAATAATAATATCTCTGACGCTCAGCCAACTCCATGTGGCAGCAGCACGAGAGTGTCTATTACTCTGCTTTGCCAGCGTTCTCTCATCATCCGTCCCGTTTGACTGGTCGATGCTCCGTTCTGTGGGAAAAGATCCAATGCAGGATACTCACTGAGGTGAAAAAGGGACGTCACTTTAACAGCTAAAGGCTAAGAGGAGTCCCTGCATCTTGGTTCATAAAACGTGATTTAGTTAGCCAGACACCATACTGAGCCGTCTGCTTTACTAGAAATATAAATATAAAAACAATCATAAGAAGGCGGATGCTGGACTACACAGCAACATGAAAACATGACGCCTAAAGGTGAGGCACAGTGGAGGGAGCAGCATGATGCTGCTTCTGTTGCACAGCTTGTCTTCATTGAATGAAGAGAGATTTCCGGCCGAAGCAGCTCTGAGACAAACTGGTCTGATCTGCTGGGAGGCCGTTGCTTGAAGTGAAAAAGTTTGTTAAACTGGTATTCAGTACAGCAACTAACTCAGCTACACCAGGTCAAAATGTTAAGACATGTAGCAATGAATTATGACACAGTGGAAGTTTTGCATGTGAGATCATCATCAATGACATGCTCACTGAGGGGTAATATTTTACACATTTTTAATCTAAAATGGGAAAAATTGTTGCCATCAGTGATACAAACAAATCTGCAAAAATGTGTTCCGTTATACATTTCTGTGAAGTAAAAAGGGAGAAATCAAATAAAAAATAACTGAAAACCTAAATCACACAAGTGGATTTGTAGTGAAAACTGTCCATTAAATATCTAAAGTCAAAACAAGTATTTTACATGGTATCAGTGGTTTTAACTGTGTTGGATGTTTTGCCACTGTGTGTAACTTTTATAATCAGAAAACTGGCACAAGACCCCATAGTTCATGCTCAATAATCCAGGTAAAAATCCAACAATGTTCAGTCAGGTCATCTGGTCGGTGGCTCCTAAGATTGAAGAAGTCCTTTGGATGAAGGACGAAGCATCTCAGCAACAAAATAAACCATCCACATGACCTGACTGAACATTGTTTGGCCCAAGCTTTAGTAAATCAGTCTCTCCAATCATTCAAATATTCTGCCCAAATTTATTAGTCTGAAAAATCCAACTCTTCAATAAAGACCACGCACAAAAGTTTCTGTCTGTTAGGAGCAAACCCTGAATACCAGCAGGAACTTTTTTCCACTTAAACAAAGTTTGTACTGGATACAAAGTCTCCATAAACCTGGGACCATTGCATCCTGAAGGCAGCTAAATGTGTCACACATTGTGTCCTACAGTTTTTTGTCACTTTAGTAGTTTCCATTTCTACTTTGTATTAAAACAGTGAGAACACACCGTGAGGCCGTGTTTATCTACAACGTATTTGTCTTGTGCTTTCCTCTTTGCTCAAACTGAATAATTTCTATGTTTTGTCCATTTAACTCGAGTGAAATGTCACATCTGTGAAGAACCAGGGAGCTTGATTTGTGAACTATTGTGAGATGTCATGGAGCTGAGAAAATAGATTTGAACTGGACCAAAATCAAGTGTCAGTGTCATTAAGTTTTTATCTTTTTATACCAAATAATTTGTAGTTTCTGCTCTCACAATGCCCAGAATTCGGTTTTGCTCATGTGCTAAGAGACAGGATTTGTTATTGGCATTTTTATTTTGTAGCCCAAGTTGTCAGGGTTACTAAACAACACTGAAGCACCAAATAAAAGGAAGAAAATACCTTTAAGTGTCTTAGATTTTGGAACAGTTACCAACAGTACAGCTTCAAATCAAAGTGTCTGGAATGATTTGGATTGGTCCATTTTATCTCAGGAGAAAATAAATGAAAGCAAGGCCTCTAAATCCCCTCGCAGAATAACACGGCCTTGTCCCTGATGTGGTCAGAGGGTTCAAGCTTTTCTTTTAATGTGTCACTCGTCTGTATTTACTCAGATATCAAAACGCCAAGGGCGCTCATTCCAGTAAAATAATCAATAGCTGGCTTCTCTGTCTGTCTGAGACCACAGCCCACCTTCGAGGCTCAGGTGGGATCCTCCTCTGGTGTGATTGGTACAGCTGCAGCATTCTTCACTCTGACTGGTCAGTGTCCTTGGGGAGGCAGGCAGTGACAGCTGAAGTAATTGATTTTTTTTTTTTTTACTTCTATAGATTTCCTGCCTGCTGCTGGTGTTGCAGAGGACTGATCAAGCTGCCCCACACACACACTGCTGTATCTCAATTACATACGCACATGGTAAACACTAACAATGCATTGCAGGGCACTCTACTTGTTTACATGGAAGCCTGCCTTCATGAAGCATCACTGTATGCAGAGGTATCACAGGACAGCTGAGTTGCTGTTTCTCCTTGGGCACCGGTTGCCAAACATAAGGTATTGTGTTTGTCAGAGCCAAACTTTAGCTAGGTGGAGAGATGCCCCTGGGAGTATCTGACTCACACAGGCCAGTGTGTGGATGTGTGTGTGTGTGTGTGTGTACACAGAGTGGTGTGTCTTCTATTTGAAGGCTGCAAGGTGCTGACAGGGCTGTCATTTTAAGCCAATGGCGTTGAACTCATTGTGTCAGCTCCTTCAGGCAGCTAATGGGGAGCCTATCATAAAACTCTCTTCTGCTTGCCCTCAGTGTGGCTTACTGACCATGTTCTTGTCACTGCTTGCCCCTGACATATGTGCATGGACATGTGTGGTGGTGGTGGGGAACATTTGTTATTGTGCCTCTGCAGCTGTGCCTGCATGTTTGTATGGCTGCCCTCCTTTGCGTATTTATTCGAGTGTGTGCGTTTCCTTCCTGCTCTCTGGGTGCATGATGAAGCTCCAGCAGAGCACTTCTGTATTCCTGC
>NC_056516.1:20641373-20643962 GCF_014905685.2 Nematolebias whitei
CGATGGATGGGTGGGTGGGTGGATGGATGGATGGATGGATGGATGGATGGATGGATGGATGGATGGATGGATGGATATCGGTCAGAATTCCAATGGAGTTTTTCACTGACACATAATTATAAGACAATAATGAAAACAAATTAGATTTAACATGTTATTAGCAAAGTTTGGTATTATTTTTATGATAAAATTAAACTTTGATATTAAAAACTGACATGTGTAGGGAGAGTTCAAGAGAAGACTGAAGGAACCAAAAGTAAAAACATCTCATTTCTGTGAAAAGGAAGTCTAAATCTGAATAAAAATGAAGAACTTTGACAAATAAACATAGTTTCTGTGCACACAGAACTTAGAGGCACATGAAAAGTGATGGAAATGTACTGTCAGTATAAATATTGCCATCCACTCCTTTTGGATAAGTAGACAAACACAACTCAGAGGTCTCTGCCACTAACTCGGTGCAGTTTGCTGTGGTTCACTTGTGAATAACACAGCCAATTAGGTAGCCACAACACAGGACTCATGGCAACTCTGAGCCTCAAAGGACTCAATTACTGCTGTTGGTTTGCAGGGACAGGAGAGCTGGAGTGAGAAAAAGACATCCAGAGACACATTTCTCAAAAGGGGAAAAACATTTTCTTCTCATGGAACGACTGAGATTGTTCTTGGGCCTCATATTTGATGACAGTGTGTTGTTAAGCAATGTTGCTTTGAGCCGTTTTCTAAAAGGAAACGACACGTGACGGTTCCTACTAAATATGTTGTGAAGTTTAGGGAACATGAATATCTACAAAATGGTTAAATGGATCTTTTGTATCCTGCATATGTGCTGTGCTGGTTTTGATGTTATTGGGTGCTGTTGCTGAAAGTATCTGAGTAAATTAATTCATTCCTTGAGCATGTTGCACTGCTTGTGGCAGGTCCAAATGCAGAAGGTCTGCTTGTTTAATTAGTGTTGAACATGGCAGATCCTCGCCTGCAATTTCCTGAGGAAGAAATCATATACTGGCCTGGTCTTTCGGGCTGAGTAAAACAAGCCAGGAAAGAGAGAGAGAATAAAAAAAACTTGAACAGAAATAATTTCCTAACACCAAAGTCAGATTTTCTGGCACACATTTGTTTGACAAAGGATGATGGGAAATGTAGTGGAGCAGGTATAATGGAAAGAGGTTATTACCGATATAATGACGCTGTGCTTTTTCCCCCCCCCCCTTGTATATTGTGGTCCGTAATTACTTCGGCGGGTTTTACATTAAAGGGCAGTGGCGCCAAAGGTCGTTTTAGTATTAAACCACATCAAAAAGAATCGCCTTAGGGAGAAATGGGAGGAATGAGAATGAGCTGAGGAGGAGTGTCACAAGTAGAATGATGAAAGAAAAGAATGGAAAAGGTCATCATAAATGTCAAACATGGCACAGAGGAGCTACAGTAATGCTGTATCTATAAAATGATCATTAAAATTAGATGTTTATTGTATAGTTTTAGACTTCTTTGTGAATGGTGGGAGAGGGGTGTAGAACGTGCATTACTTGTGTGTAAATACTGACAGTTTGACAAGAGCCACAAATCTCTGGGATCAATGGTTTCAAGAGGCACCGAGGGCCCATCTGTCCTGGGCTATTGAGGTTTAGAGACATTGCGTGTTTTAGCGCTTTGCATGCTGAGAAAACTGAACAGAAAATACTGTTTTGTTAGTTTATTTCTAGAAACCAGAAAAGGTTTACTTCTAACGGGAAAACCGAAGAAATAAATAGAACTGAGGTAATGTGAGAGGAACAATGAAGTTCTATCTTATCCTAATTTCCATCCATCATCTTTACCTTCTTCCTTTTTGGGTTGTGGGCGTCACTGGTGCCCATAACCAGCAGACATGGTGCGTGGGGCAGGGGACACCCTGGACAGGTTGCAAGTCCATCACAGGGACACATAGAGACAAACAACCATTCACTCTCTCACTCACACCTAGGGACAATTTAGAGTTACCAATCAGCCTAACATGCATGTTTTTGGTCTTTGGGAGGAAAATGGAGTACCCGGAGAAAACCCACGCATGCACGCAGACAACATGCCAACTCCACCCAGAAAGATCCTGGCTAGGATTTGAACTGGCAACCTTCTCACTGAGAGGCAACAGCTCTAACTGAGCCACCGTGCCACCCTGGAGAGAGTAAATTATCTCAGTAAATAACTTAACCTATGACGTTGTTATACATTAGTCCTTCGCTACTTTGTGGTTCTTTTAATGTGGACTCACTCTATTGCGGTTTTTCAAAATAAGATGGGACAGGACACACAATTGGCTGATTGATGGATGAGCCACACGATCGGTGTGGAATTTTTATTTAAAATAAATTATTTTAAATTATTTAGCACCTGCCGCACATTTATGCAGCCCAGCAGGATAAGCTTCCTGCTGCAGCTGATCAGCTGTTCTCCATGCAGAGCTGAGAAGTGGGCGTGGCCAAGAGTGCTTGCAGGTAGCAAAGAGCAGAGGAGGCAGAGCGCTGAAATCACGATATTCTGTGCTCTTTTAGAGCTTTAGAAACATTGTTTAGAATATTGCAAACGTGTGGGAAGAGTTTAAAGCAT
>NC_056516.1:20644062-20651714 GCF_014905685.2 Nematolebias whitei
GATAGAGAGACTACTGTATATAAACCTCACAGATCTACAGATATAAAAAGACACCAAGGTGGTGCATTTGAGTGCTGTAGGATTTAACTTTCTATATATTATGATTGAGCATTCATTTCCACAACTCCCAGGCTTTATATAATGATATAAACATTAGTCAAAAGCTGTATGAGATGAGCGTGGTTTGAGTCATTGTGCAGCTGTTTAGATGACTTGCAGGTTAAAATAAATTAAAAAACTGATGTTTTGTTTAGAGAAGTCTGAGCCGTTACTGCCTGAACACATTCTGCAATAATAAATCACAATCTATGTCTTGTTTTTAGAGGTGTAACGCTAATTAGCTGCACGTAATACTAGCTAGCTATGAAGCTAAAAACAAAGAACGCGCAGCTCAGCTGTTTCTCCATCCAGCTCTAAACTGCAGGTACAGGCAGCTCGACTGTCTCTCCCTTCCCCCTGCTCTAAGCTGCCACTCGTCTTTTTTTCTCTCCCCACTCCGCTCTGGGCTGCCAGTGTGGGCTGCGTCTCTCCCGTACTAAACTGCCGGTACGAACACGCGCAGCTCAACTGTCTCTTGAGTTCCACAGTCAACGGACCAAGAACAGAGTCAGGTGATCACAGAGAATCAGAGAAAAGAATCATTCCTGCAGGAAGAGAGGAAGCTGAAACACCACAAGCTTCAGGGTCAGCTGATCACCTTGTTACAAGTTCTGGAAGTTATAACTCATTTAAAGGCAACATATATTTTGTTGTATGTTACATTTATGCTCAACAGATCTAAAGCTTTAATTTTATTTAGTTATTTTGGGAAAATTCACCTGCATTTTATTTTTTTGTGGTGGATTTATTGATCTATATTTTGTGTAGACTTTTTCAATCTAAATAACAAAAGGATAATTTTTATTTTTTATTTTTATACTTGGAGACTGAATACTTTACTAAATAAAGTAATTTCATTAACACTAACCCTTAATACTGCAAAGCAACATGTTAAGTTAATTTTGTGAAATACTAAATAACTATGATTTCTGTATTTTTTTTTTGTTATCTCACAAAATTTATTGTTATCGTTAGAATGCTCTGAAATATCACAATATTATATTTGAGCCATATCGCCCACCCTATCTATGGCTACAGAATATTCAGATGCTATTTCACAAGTAAAATACACAAACAAAAAAAACTCCTGTACTTTGTTAGTTTTCAATGTTTTATTTCAAACACATACATTAAAAATAACCAGATTTGGTGAAATGCACAGATTTATTGATTTAAAGTTGATGTGAAGAAAAATTTCCATTTACATAAATTCACATCCTTATCAGAACCATATGATTTAGCAGCAAAAGCCTAAAAATTTAAAGATCCTCCTGCTCTTTATTTATTTATTTATTTACACAAATGACATCTCTTCAAATGCATTCTTTGAATCTACTCATGCAGTTTATCATATGTGGCCTTGATTGATTTTGATCTTATATGTGAGAGTCACCGCAGGTCACCGCCCAGGCCAGAGAGTAACAAGGTGTTTGTGCATGACAACATCAACAGCTGGAAAAAAAAAAAAAATCTAATGCTTGGATTTATTTTTTTTAGTGAAATATAACTTTTGTGGTGATAAAAACATCTACTCTTATATCCCCAAAAATCAATAGGTGAAAACTGCCTGCTTGGAGTTTCTTTAAGATGGAAGCTGGCACAAGTAAATGGTTATTTCCTCTGAGGTTAAATCATTTTCTGTGACCTGAAGACCCCGACCCCAGACAATAAGGTGATACCTTCACAAAAATCAAGCTGCATTCCTAACCAGAAAAAACTTTGCTTTTCCGACTGTCATGTGCCATTCTCCATACACAGAGCTCATCAACATTTTCCCTCTTCACTGGCATTATACCACCTTCCAGGACATACATTGTTCCTCAGTAAAATACAAACTTCCATAGCAGTGTGCGTACCTCCTCCTCCACTGTGATGATGGTGACAGAAGGTGGTTAAAGCAGACACACAGTACAATGCACAGATGGATGCTTTGATGGAAGCTAGCGCTATGACACAGAGTTTTGTTCAAGACATGTGGGCATTAAAGCAGGCTGTGATAACAAAACTCTGAGCTTGTAATCAAGCATACTGCCGGGCTATATTATAACATTTGCATTTTCTAATGAGCCCAATGTTTAGGGTTAGCAGCTTACGCTAATGATGCATGTTGCTCTTAATAAATCAGTCAGGGCAGATCCCTGCTGGAGTCCAGTGTGTGTGTGTGTGTGTGTGTGTGTGGTGGTGAGGGGGGGGGGGGGGGGAATAAATGAAACTTTGTGTTTTTGTGGGATTTTAATAATTAGGGAATGCTCTGCTTTGAAGCATTTGTTTCTGTGTCGGTTCTTGTGCTATTATGCTTGTGAGTATGAGGGTGTGTTCACACCAGCCCTGTTTAATCCACTTTAATCAAACTCTAGTCCATTTGCCTTGAACGTATGGTTCATTTGGGGAGGTGTGAATGTGCAATCGAACTCAGATGTGGACCAAATAAGCGAACTCTGTCTGCCTAAATACCTAGGTCTCTGTTCGGTTGAAGTGAACTCTAGCGTGGTTCTGTGAATGCAAGCGGACCAGAGACCGCTACAAAAGCAGGAAGTGGACTACAGCGCAGGGCATTCTGTGTAAATACAACCAAAACAAATGCACATTTCTCATATCTCATACGGAGCCACCTTGTGTGAAAAACAACATTCTCAATGGTCTTCTGTCTCATCTTCCACTCATGCTGAGTCCATTGTTGAAAAATGTTTGTTTGGCACATGAGCCACAGTTGAAACAGAATTCCTAAACTAAACTTAAAAATTTTATGCCACTCCATTTTTGTTTTTATTTCCCGAAGTAAGTTACGCTCAGTGTTTTTTTAGAGGTTTTTGTGTCGTTTCCTTCAGTAGTTCTTGGTGCAGCGCCACCACAGGCGAGGGGTGGAACAGGTTGGCTCGATTGACTCAGTGCAGTGTGAATGTGAACCGCACCAGCTGAAAATGTAAAGAAATGTTCCGAATTTTGGTCCCCATTCGAACTGAGTCTACCTGACTATCAGGTGTGAAAATGACCTGAATCTCACAATATACAGTAGATATGTGCAATGTGGTATAGGGATTTTCTTTCTTTTTTTTTTTTTTAATGAATTTCTTTAGTGTCTTGAGTTAAAGCTGTTCCGGTCGTGATTCAAAACAGTAAATAATTTTGACCGTTAAACTTTAAAACTAACATTTTCAATTCTCGCTGGTATTTTTAGAGACAAACAACCATTCACTCTTTCACTTACACCTAGAGACAATTTAGAGTTACCCATCAGTCTAACATGCATGCTTTTGATTTGTGGGAGGAAACCAGAGTACCTGGAGAAAACCCACACATGCACAGAGAGAACATACAAATCCATCCTGAAAGGCCCCCAGTCGGGATTTGATCCGGTGACCACCTCGCTGAGAGGCAACAGCTCTACCAACTGAGCCACCGTTCCACCCCAAATCTCTGTTGTTTTTCTTTTCCTTCCATCTTGAGATTTTGCACTCAGCCAGAGTCAAATCTGTGAAGATTCACCGGAGTGGAACATCCTAGTCACCAATCTGGTGTGACTAGGCCTCTACAGTAAAACACACACACAAGCTCTTTCACTCAGACACACACATGCACATGCTTGCTCACATGTACAGTGGTTTGGTGTTCACACACACCGTGAAGTGAGATGGCTGAGACCCACATGGCTTGGAGTGCCAGCGGCATCTTGCTGCCCTGCCACCATGGCCCTCTGCATGTAGGTCAGCCCCAAGTGGGAGCATCCTTCCCCTCCTCACCCCTTCCCTCTGCGCATTGGCTTAGTCCCTCACCACCTCCTCCACTCATTGTTTTATTTATTTTTGCTCATTTCTTTACTTGAAAACCAGGATTGTAAATAAACAAATACCACTTGACTCAATAGATATTTTAATTTCACACATAGTACTTTAGTTGCAAAAATAGTAAAGAAACAAGGAAAAGCAAAAGTAATTCTTCCAATAGATTGTGTTTCATATTGTGCATTCAGTCAGTTTCTAATGGCCACGTGTTAAAAAGTCTTGGCTGCAAGAGATTTTTACCTGTTTTATTTCAGCATGTCAATTTGACAGACTGTGGTGCTAAAATGACATCAGTTGTTAACATCTTACCTACATTTTTTTTCTGTCTGAAAGGTACAGCAAAGTGTGTCAGCTTGACTTTGAAAGTCATTCAAACAAGTGGGTGGATTAAAGTAATTGTGACCTCACTATTTTTTAGCTTTACCCCTCCCAACTCCCTGTTCTGATGCCCAGACTATCCTCCTCACCAAATCTTGCTTGAACTGAGAGCATTGTTATATAAAACGTTGACAAAGAGAATTAATTTTGACCAAATACCTTTGATTTTTGGAGCAACTAGAAGATGAGACAAATATTGAAATATCCACCAAACCACTTGCAAGTCATTGCATGTTGAAACTGATATATAAAGTAATGTTTTGTTAAATCACTAGATATATTCAAAAGGCTAGAGATCTTTAATGAATCTAAGCTCAGATTTGCAGATTCAGTCAATAACCCTGAGCAGTTTAATGATAACATTTTAAAACTAACCATTTAAATCAAGTTTAACTGCAGTTGTTTATTTTGAAAGTAGCAATTAATCAAAAGACTCAAAGATTGACAGGTGGATATTTTGTTTAGATAATTTTCATTCATTCAACTTTTATTTATGCAAGTTAGTCCCATTGAGCCTTGGGGACTCATTTACAAGAGAGACCTGATTTTAACAGAGATTAATGACAACAGTAGACAATCATAAAAGAAAGCATACTAATTCAGAAGAACAAATGAAAGAAAATGGTATTTAAAAAAAAAAAAAAAAAAAACAGCTATATTATAAGGCGATGTAGAAAACTAAAAACAGGAACATGTCTGCATTGGTTTTTACCAGGAACTTAACAGATGTTTAAAGCCACTTAAGAGAGATCAAGGTCAAGAGCTTCAGATCTTTTTTGTAAGATATTCCAGGAAACAGGAGCGGAGTAGGAGAAGGCTATTGTGCCTAGTTCAGTCCTCACAGAGGGAACACTGCAGGTAATAATGTCCTGAGAGCGCACGCTGTAACTGCACTCACTCAGAGACATGTAGGAGGAGATGTAAGGCAACAGACCAAGAAGTGATTTAAAGATGAAAATGTACCAGTGAGAGTCTACGTGATGTTAATGATGTCCAGTTAACCAGTGAATACAGGGTGCAATGGTGGGTACGGTAGTTACAGCCAGTTATGAATCTTAGTGCACCATGATAGACAGCATCCAACATCTGCAGGGTTCTTGTAGGAGCGTTCATGGGAATAATGTCACCGTAGTCAATGGAGGGAAGGAAAGTCACAGTTACAAGGCATTTTCTAGCATTCAGAGTTAGACAGGATCTATTTCTGAAAAAGAAACCCAGATTAACTTTCAGTTTCTTTACCGTTTTCCACCTGGAGCTTAAAAGAGAGATGCGAGTCGACCAAGATACCAAAATATTTTAAGGAATCGACAAACTCAATAGGAACACCATTCGAGAATAAAATTGAGGAAATGATTGCTGGTACCGACTTCCTGTTTGAAAACAACATCCCTTTGGTTTTGTCTGCGTTTAGGACAAGTTTGAGGCAGAACAAATCTGACTGGATGATGTCGTATTCCGACTATAAAAGCTGGAAAACCTTAGCAACTGTTTTAGTTTGACAATAAACAACTGTGTTGTCAGCATAGAAATGTATGGATGCATCAGGGATGGTCTGACATACATCACCTGTGTAGATTGTGAAGAGGGTGGGTCCTAAGATTGAGCCTTGTGGTACATCATTGTTAACTGTTAAATAACTGGAAGAAGTACCATTATGTTGAACACATTGTCTCTGATCTGAGAGATAGTTAGTGAACCAATGGTGTGAACTGAGAAACCCTTTTCTGAGAGCTTATGACATAAGATGTCATGATCCACAGTGTCAAAAGCTTTAGACAGGTCTAAATAAAGTGCAGCACAATAATCCTTAGCATCTCGTGCTTCAACAACAAAAGAATCACAAGTTAGTCCAGACGGTGCTTCAATTTAGATGTTTCTCCAAAAACACCTGTTTTCTTTTGTGTTCTTGTGTCTCTGGCAGTAATCAGAAACAGACCTTGTTCATGTCTTCACCGATATCATGATATTGGTAGACTTCAAGGTTTATCTGGAAAACTGGCCTTGGACTACACAAATCATGATAACCAAAACTTAATTTTAAATATGTTTTATTGCAATGTTTGATCTTTAAAAAACTATACTCAAGAGCTCAATCGGTTATCTCATGCATTTCAACCAAAGAAAAGCTTGAATTTACGCAAGATGTTCTTTTTAAACTATATTTTTAGGCTAAAACAACAAGTTAGATTTTTATAATGTATTGAATATTTTGTGAAAGCTGAATTTTTTTTACCTTTTCAACAAAATGTAAAATCTTCATCCATTTTTGAATTAAGTCATTTCACATTTAAAAGGCATCCAGTATAATTTTAAAGCAGTGCATTGCAGATGATAAGCTGAGCCCAACATTATCATGTAACTCATGGCAGCAGCTCTGACAGCTGACGCTCTCGTTCAGTCGGTGTTTGTCTTCTGCAGAGTTGTGAGCCTCATCAAGTGACACAGTCAGCTGCTTTGCTGTTATTGCATCAGAAAGAGAGAAAATGTTCCCTATCAGTTTAATCACCTCTGTGGGGAGGCAGAGGTGTGAAAAAAGGTTCTTAGCATCTTTCTAATTATAGTAGCTAGGTTTCCATGCTGCAAGGTAACTAGATTGTTGCTGGAGACTTTTCACCTTCAGCTTCTGCTACTTAAGAAGTTCAAATGAATCTCAGACTTCTCTTGTGGCTTTTAGTTATTTTTAGATCTGTTTTTAATGAACCCAGTGAGAATTAAATGTGATTATTTTACCCATATTTTGACATTGAACACCTCAGCTAAACTTGGACCATCTAAGATGAGAGTGAAAAATTGCACTTTACACATATTTATTGTTTCATATGAAGCATGAAAATAGGGATCTGCACATACTGCCAGATAGCTATAGTAAAGGGACAGTGAAATGCGTAAATGTGGGAATTTTTTTTTTTTTTTTTTTTACAAATATTCTATATGATAGCTTCTGAAACAGCATCACAGTGTGGTGGGGCTCGAGTAACTATTAACTGGTCAGTTCAGTAAGTTATAAGAAATATCTGTCAGGTGGAAATGTTGGGCTCTCGGAATATCTTTTTTTTTTTTTTGCTTGTTTTGAAGAAAAGCGTCCAGGTGACTCAGTTGGTAGAGCTGTTGCCTCTCAGCAAGAAGGTTGTTGGTTCAAATCCTGGCCAGGGTCTTTTCTGGAGTTGAGTTTGCATGTTCTCTTTGTGCATGCTTGGGTTTTCTCCAGGTACTCTGGTTTCCTCCCACAGACCAAAAACATGCATGTTAGCCCGATTGGTAACTCTAGGTGTGAGTGAGAGAGTGAATGGTTGTTTGTCTCTGTGTCCCTGTGATGGACTTGCAACCTGTCCAGGGTGTCCCCCTGTAAAAGAGGATGGATGGATGGATGGATGGATGGATGGATGGATGGAT
>NC_056516.1:20651814-20658992 GCF_014905685.2 Nematolebias whitei
ACCACTTTGGCTATGGCTGCCTCAGAGGAGTCGATGGGGGAGAGGGCAGGCCCCAGAAACCATCTTATCACCAGCAAACTGGTTGGTCCACAATGGGAGTGTGCTGTTTGTGAGACTGAGTTTGTTGTGGCTCTTCAGACTGATGAAGTCCTTTGGATGAAGGACGAAACGTCTCAACAAAAGAAGAAACCATCCAGATGACCTGACAGAACATTGTTGATGTGTGTAGATGTATTTATGTCGATGGCGTAAAAAAAAAGAACTTCACTCCTTGTGCTGAGAAGTGAAAAATAGACCAGATGAATTTCAGATTAATTTTGAAGGACCAAGCTTTTCCACAAACTGTCAACCGAATCACAAAAGTTTACGAATGTGGAAAAGTACCTGCAGAAGACCAAACCCCACATGCGTCCAGATCGCAAAACATGAAGTGCTTTAAATGGACAAAGTAAAGAAGGCTGAAATTTGACACCTGCTGAATACAATTCAAAAGGTGAAACAAGAAGAAAAGGCCAAGACAGATGGAAGGTGCAAATGAAGGGATAGCTCCTGTATCACTAATGGCCAACAATATATGAGGTGGGGGAAATTCACAAGGTAAAACTCACAGGAACTAAAAAGCATCATAAGTCAGGTTTAAGTTACAAACGAGCCACCGTGTTGGTGCCGACATGACATTTTGTGTCAGTCGAACTGTTATCTTTGGTATTTCTGAATACACAACCAACGTGATAGGAACAAATGAGAGTTGCTGTCTTTGCTCATGTAGCCTACAACTCTTTGCTAAGTTTATCATTACGTGCCAGCACATTACTGCTTCTTCCATTCAGTTTAAGTGGCTTCTTTTTGAGAAAAAGACAAAAAAATAGTCTAAGGAATTTTCAGTGACCTATAAACAGAGAAGCTTTACAAGACTATTTGTCCTATAGTAGAAATAAGACATTGTTTAAAAACATTGGCTTAAGATCATTTCATTTCTCATAAAATACCAGTCAAAAGGCAGTGAACATTATTTTATTTACTCTATTGACATGCTATGTAATGTACATATTTCTAAAAGATTGGCGTTGTTTTTATAACCTAAATTTGCATTTCGTTATGTTCATTCTCCGATCAGAACCATGTACACTGAAAAAGAGAATAGTTGATCCAACTAAATTAATTGTTTCAATTGGTAACAAGTGATTCAATCAAGTTTATCCAAGTTAATTTATTAAATTTGTTTAACGTGACAAATTTAAGCCAGTTTTGTTCAAATCATTTATTTTTTTTCATATAAATAATTCAAATCCTTCTGACATAATTTTATGGAAAGTCAACTCAAACTTTTTAAGTTGTTCCAAATCAAAAAAAAAGAACCATCCAAAAGTAAACGTTATAGTTAAAATACAGCTTGAACATGTTGTTTTAGTTTTTCCAGTAAGAGTAAAATACTTTCATAGTAATCAGAAATTCAAGTTGGCTAAAAAAAGAAATCACTGTTGCATAAATGAAACATTTTAAATTTTATTGTGAAAACATCTGAAACTCTTGAACAGTTTTGCTCAGCAGCTCCTCCTGCACAGAGATCGAACTTTATAGAACAAGACAAAATAAATAAATAAAAAATCAACTCCCAAAATAAAGTGCACATCAAAAGCTCATCAATAAAAATCCAAATACCAGGAACACATTTTACTTTGTGTTACTCGTGTGCACGATGTTCAAAAGAAGTTCAAAAAGTCCAGTTCAAACCTGGTTGAGCTTCCAAAATGTGGAGCAGAAGACAATCTGTGCTGTGGGACGTCGGTGTCTTTACTGTGAGTCTGAAGCCTTCCAAACAAATCGTGACCTTTGGGAGACATCTTGTGCTGCTCAGCTGCATGAACATTGTTTAGAAGACTTCACATGTGGAGGCTGGATCAACCAGGTTCAGAGCATATATCAAACCCAGAAGCAGGGTCCATGCTGAGGCAGCTGAAGTCAGGTGGTGCTACACCTCCACTCCCTCAAGGACGATGCTGATGTCTTCTGGAGGTTCTTTCAGCTCCTCTCCCTCCTTCTGAATCACAAACACTGCCATGGTGAGATGTTTGAGTTCCATCTGAGCATCATCTCCACTGCTGCCCTGCAGTGAGGTGAACAATGTGTTAAAACTTGAAGACTGGAACATTTGACTGCAGAGCTTGGAAAACAGAAGCCATGTAAAAGAAGAATAAAGTACAAGCTGTACGACTTGTGAATGAAAAGTGTTTTAAAATAGGGATACACGATGGAGCTGTCATTTCTAACCCAGGCCCAATAATGTGCTGGATGGGCGGGCTGGTCGGTGTCAGGCTTTTGATTGCATCAACGGATCAGTCGCGACAAAAGTAAATAGCTATAACTTAGTTCACCCAGTGTTCCCATTGATGATATATGCATGCCTCATCATAGGACACCTAATCCCGAATTGCTCCCCGGGCGCTTACATAGCTGCTCACTGCTCCACCTGGGCAGGTGCTGGGTTAAATGTAGAGAGCCAGTTTCGTCTTTGTATGGGAACATACAAAGATGACAACACATAGCACTTTATTCATTTATTTATTATTTATAAGTTTTCATAATGCCAGCTGTTTTTGCACGTGTTGCTCCTCCTCAGGCCTGGATGACTGTAATCAGCTGGCTTCAGTGCTAGTCTAGATGGCCAAGAAAGTCTGCTCAAGAGGAAGAGTCACCAGCCTCTGGAACGCTGCATTAATATGAAAAACAGCATTTTAAAAATGCCACATATTTAGTATGTGCAAAGAAAATAATTTAAAGTCAATAGTAACCAATCATTCCCAACATCTAAGTAAAAAAAACTTGACGTTTAACTTCAATCTGCATTACTTCCTCTTTCTGTTGGAACATCTGTCCTTGAGATCCTCTATGCAGGTTCTTCATCAGGAGGTGGTGGACCAGTCTTAATCATGGACAGAATGGTTTTATTATGGGTTGACTTTTTATTCTCCTGCCTTTTGTCTTAGATGTAGCTACATAGATGTTTTTAAATGTTTAATCACTGGATGTACATCTACAACCGATTAACTTATTAGATCAACCTGATTCAGAATGACCCCCACAGCTAACAACCATTAGCATACAAAATGGCCGCTACACTTAATCAACTTTAGAATGCAAAGCATGTCTAAAACTAAATCAAATGATTAAATATTTATGTCAATGTTGGTGAATGTCTTTTAGCGCAACTCTAATTCCATATGACTTATGTGACGTTAAAAAATATACATATTGGCTTGTTGTTAGCTGCGAGTTGTGTGATTTAGTTAGCATTTTTAGTTAGCAATCAAGCTAACTGAACTCTCAGAGTGGTTGCCTAGCAACAGTGTCAGTTGGAGAGCGCTGTTAAGAAGTTAAACAGTTTTTAGTCTCTGCTCTAGTGTATCTGTGACTGTCAACAGGAACTGTTGTGTAGGAGAAACTGAGCAACATAAAACTATCGTACAGACTTGATTTCAGCCCAAACCACCGACTGCAGACAAAAGGTTTGTATTTTATTGTTGTTGTAATTTCTCCTAAGTGTCATACAGTGTACTGTAGTTATAGTTTTCCGCTAGCAAAAATGTTTAGCATAACAAAATTTGTAGCTTTACCTTGCTAACTGATGAAACAACGAGGACGAGGTCTGTGCCTTTAGACATTCAAGGTGTTTGATTTAATTTTTAAAAGGAAACAACTGAGAAGTGAAACCTCTGTCCTCACAGCTTCATCAACACCAACTGGAGGACAGAGATCTCCCAACCAGTAGCTGCTGTCCAGATGGAAACAGCCACATGTAGAGAGGACTGTGGTGCAGCAGGAACTAGTAGAAACCAAGATCTGAATTCCTATGAAGGTAATGTGAACTCTTCAAAGACTGAAGTCAGTGATGATGATGATGAAGCTAAACCATTACTGTCACATCTTTATCAACACCAAGATGAAGACAGATGTAGTCGAATCAGCAGCTCAGCTGACCAGAGAGACGCAGCATCCAATGAAGAGGAGGGTAAAGCAGCAGAAACTACCATTACCAACAACAACAACTTGTCTCTTCAGAGACACATGAAAAGTCATTCAAGACAGAAGTCTTCAAGTGATTTGGTTACTAAGAAATGTCTAAAAGTGGAAAAAAATGCACAGTCATGCAGTAAAGTTGAGACCATACTGAATCAATTTGGATGTGAACTTTGTGGCAAAAGATTTACCAGAAATGCACATTTAAAAACGCACATGAGAATCCACACAGGAGAGAAACCGTTTGCTTGTGAACTTTGTGGACAGAGATTTACTCATAAAGTAACTGTAAACACACATGAGAATCCACACAGAAAACAAAGTGTTGGTTTGCAATGACTCCTAAAACTCACATGAGAAACTACACGAGGGACAACTGCTGAGAGTTAAATATTAAGGAAAGTCCTGAAGACACATGAGAGTTCACATGTAATCAACAATGAAAGATTCCAGGGTTTGTTGATAACAATACAAGTACTGAAGAGCACGCTGTCAAGAAATGAAACGGTTTTTACTTACATGTATATATTTTAGATTTTTGTATGATTAGTTTTCCATTGTGTTCAAGTTTATATTTTGTTTCAAAAGAATTGTCAAAACTTCTTTAGCTACAGACTTTACAGCCAACTGATCTTAGTTTTATATGAATATATTCATTGTTGCAGCCAAATGTTAAAGATTGAAAACAATAATATTCTTATGTTCAAATGTTAGAATAACTTTCTGAAAAATGTTCTACGTTTTAATATAATAAATAACATACATAAAATCTATTTTAGTTCATTTTGCTCTGATTTACATGTGTTTTTTATTTATTAGGACAATCTCTGACAACAGTAGTTACGTAAATAAATAGACAAAATAAAAACTAGTTATAAAATAAGTTATCATAGAATCAATCTTAAAATGCAGTTTTGTTTAAATGTTGCTGTTAATAGATCACATCTTGAGACTTGAACCCAGCCGAACAGTGCAGCTAATTAAGACTAGCTAATGTGTTAGAGTAAATAAGTGACGTTACTTCAACCTTAACCACATTGATAAATGTTTCAAATTTAAGGTAGACAAAGTATTATTTACTTTTTACACCGTCTATTAAATTCTAACTTGTGGTGGGTAGAACGTTTGCTTAGGCTTATATATTCAGAAAGCCATTAGATAAAAGAAAACAAACTATAGGCATTTAACCATTCTTACCAAAATGAACCTTTTCATTGTAAAAATTATTGACATTGTAATTCACTTACTGTTTACAGTAGCCCCCCTCCCCCCAAACAATAAGTGAAAAACCGCTAAGTAGGAATAGTTGTACAAGTAATAAGTACGTAGTAGTAAGTTTAGTTTAGTATATATATATATATATATATATATATATATATATATATATATATATGCGGTACATGGTAGGGATGCACGATATTGGATTTTTGCCTGATATCCGATATGCCGATATGTTAAAACTTATTTGGCCGATACCCAATGCCGATACTCGATGTCGATACCCGATACCGATATTTCATATATGTTCCTTTGTCAGAACATAGCCTTCTTATTTAGGTTTATTTGCAACTAAAATTGTGCAACAGCAGAAAGAGCTGGTGACATATATTCAGTAACAGCCATATGATATGCATAGCACTTTAACTCATATTAAGTGAAAAGTATTAAATGTTATTTATTAGCATTAGTCACCTGCGGTGCAGTCTCACTTGTGGAGGCTTGTTCCAGGTTCCTAGCTGCAGTGTGAGATCCTCTGCACTCCTGTGCATGAAGGACAGACTTTTTAAGTTCAAAGTTTTTGTCCATCCATTGTGCCGTAACACTAATCATGCTAACGGGGCTAATACGGCGTCCACATGTCTGTGGTAAAACTCACCCGAGTGCTATCGGATATTAGCTTCTCAATGATGTTGGAAATGGCAGCTTGTAACTCGGGGAACGTTACGCTGGAAAAATATCTCAGACTGGGGACGATGTAGCGAAGCTCAACGTAGTCCATAAATCTTAGGAACCCGACATCCTCAACAACAAAAAGTAAAACTTCCACACCGCCGACATTTTGAATTTTTCTCTCCGCCGTGAGATCAAGTAGGAGCACGTGACGTCATCGCGTTGTGCTGCCGCTGAAAGCAAAAACAGCGTCTTTTGCTTGTTCAAAATGAAAGTTCAGTGATGGAGTTAAACTCAAAGCTGCTCCTCAGATAAATAATGTTCAATTATTATTTTATAGATGAATGTTTCTGTTAAATTATTATTTTATAGATGAATGTTTCTGTTCAGTCCCTGAGTCCCTATCGTTGAGTTATTTTAATGGAATGGCCGATGTCCGATATTGAACTTCAATGCTAATATCGTCTGATACCGATACCATGCCGATAATATCGTGCATCACGGTAGAAACAATAGACATTTAGCCTATGATAGAGATCTGTATTCTACTGGCTAACCACAGTAATGCTTGTTGATGATGTAATTGGCTGGCGTCCAAACATAGAGCAAGCAGGTAGCAGTATGGCCGAGAGTGCAGGGGAGGAGCTCGTTAAAAAGGCAGGGGCAAAAACGTCTATTGTCGGGACCTGGTTCGGATTTAAACTGTCAAACCATGAGCAGAAACCCACGTTGGGGTGTCTGCGATCATGTTGCTTCACTTCGCGACAGATACGGAACCTTTCCATGATTTTTTCACTGCCCCCAGGAAAGGAAAGGCTTCCTTTGGGTCAAGATGACCCAAACCCAAACTGGTGGGGGTACTGTTAGTTTGCATCCTCGCCAAAAGTTCCCGTCGGCTTCTGGTCAAGGACAAGCTAGTGTTCTTGGCCAACAATCTTTAGACTCTAACAAATGATTCATGGAGCTTCAACACAGCACCCTCCAAACATGTCGACCGTCACACACATCGTCCATGAAGAGATTGGAACAGAGCACAAGATAATAAGACACTGATACCAAAGACAACAATAGACACAAATGATTCATACAAATTTATGTTTTTTGTTTGTTTGTTTGTTTTACAATTGAAAAACAGTATGTTATCCACTGTTGTCATCACTCTTTATTAAAGTCCAGGTCTCTCTTGTAAATGAGTTCTATTGGCTCATTGGGACTAACCTGTATCAATAAAGGTTGAATATATATATATATATATATATATATATATATAT
>NC_056516.1:20659092-20663077 GCF_014905685.2 Nematolebias whitei
ATATATATATATGTGTGTGTGTGTGTGTGTGTGTGTGTGTGTGTGTATATGTGTGTGTCCTTTATGCTCAGTATGGCATCCAATTAAAAGTCACCTGAGAAAAATGCATAAACTTTACTTTTAACTTTGCAAACTGGCTAATAATCACTTTATAAAGCTATTAGTATAGGTTTTAAATTGATGTAAGTTAAGCTCAGCACAAGTGAACCTAAATGTTTTTTTTTTTTTTTAATTGAACAACTTTGTTTCGTCAGCCGGGACTTTCCATATTTAATTTTTTTTTGCAGCGGTTTTGCATCATTTGTAATAAAAGTTGGTCTTGCACTAGAAAAAAATGGATAGAGTTTAAAGTGCAAAGATGCAACCTGAGCTTTGTAAATAAAGCAGAGTTCAGTATTTTTTTTATAAAATGCACTTTACAGAATATATTTTAGTTGTATGTACTGTAAGCTGAATAATTTTCCTGGCTAAAATCGTGTTTGTTGGAGTTTTGTCCTTATTATTGCCACTTGAAAGGGAAAAGTTGTCTCGTGCTCACATTGTCATAATTAGGAGTTTCAAATTCATGATCACAAATTTCTAAGTCATATTTTTATTTTGTATCTCATTTATCGGGTGAATCTGTTATAATAATGGCTTTTAAAGTCTTATAACTTATAACATCACTTGTGAATATATATCAGATCTTTATTTACTGTTTCTTTTTACACTTAATATTTTTGCTATTGTTTGATGGAACTGGGACCCTGTGTACACAGTTTCCTTCCACTACATGTACCACATGTGATGCGAAGGACAAATAAAGAAACTCTGTCTTGTAACTTGTTGTGTGTGGCAGTAATGGGCTTCCTTAATCCTTACAGACAATCTCATTATTGTCACTCCCAGGAAAAAATAATCCTGATCAAGATTTGTAATCCTAATCGCAACTATTTTTGCCCCTATTGATTTCATGCCGATGTATTCCCACCTATCTTTATCAGACATGAAATGAGAAAATGTTTTTTATTTTTCCTGGCTTTGTCACCTGATGAGAGTCCAGAGGTTGTCCATTTACTTTAATGCCTTGCACTAAAACAATGAGAGCAATATCACATAAAACCCAGCTTTGTGTCTTTTTATGGGTTTTTGTGTTGTTAAAAACCGAAGAGCCCAGATGAAACGGAAAAGCACAATTCAATGGAGCGTAACATTTATGACATAAATCCATAAAAAGCTTCACATTCTTTTTGTGTGTCTGAGTACAAACACTCAATACATCATCTTATGACGTGTTACTGTTCTTGTTAGAACAGCGGGGATATTGTAATATGGTTGCAAAAAGCTGATAATACAGAAATGGCTTGAAGCATTAGAGCGACCAAAATAAAATGGAGCCAAATCAAAATAGAACAAAAGACAAAAATCTGTTTATTTTTCCGTCTGTCACCTGAGTACAATTTGTTCCGGTGAATGAGCTTTTGCAGGCACTTGATCCAAAATTAGGTCTGCTTGTCACATCTGCCTTCACATCATCTGCTGCATGTGGAGCAGCCAGCCTCGGCTGAAAGGCGGCTGTTGTTCTTTAAAGTCCGCCCGTACACTTTGTCTCCCAGCGGGCTTTACAGGCTCACTTCAACCGGTTTCAAGGATTCTTTGGGAAACACTCTTGAAGATGTTTGGCACATGAATTGAAAATATTCTCCGTCAAGTCCCTTTTTGGTTTCTGGATGAATGCCTTCAGAAACAACACTAAAAGCAGAATTGTAATTATCCAGAATGCAAATTACTCGTCAGAGCTCAAAGCTGAATGGAAGCAGCTGTCATTGAATATTTCAGCTTCGAACTCATGCAAGTTTGAGTGTAAATGAATGAAGGGGCTTTTAGACAAAACAAATCTGACTTTAATAAATGTAAAAATCAGCGTAGTCCTGTGAAGTAAAGCGATGTGACCACAAAATTAGGCTGTTTGGAGTTGCCATTGAGATAAACCAGCAGAACTATGAAGGCACACAAAAAAAATCAAGCTGAGTCGGCCTGCCCCAAAACAAAAGTTATGGCTTCCCCGCTTGGCCTTGAATAGGCCATCTCACATTTCTCCTGGAGGTTATATGGACAAGAAGCTCTGCAGATGACAGTGTCGTTAAAAGCAAAAACAAAGCTAAAATGGAGAATCTGTGTGGATTAAATAAGTGCACTTCAGCTGTTTTATAGGATTTCAGAAGTTCCATATCAACCAAGTGCTGCAGATCAAACGTATTGATTAAGTGATCACTTCTATAAAAGCAGGAGTTTTGGCAGTTTGCTTCTCTTAACACGAAGAAGAAGAAAAACCGAGAAGGAAAACCATCAGTAATGCCTTTAAATAAACATCTGTTTCTGCCCATCACTCTGAGAGGGGTTACAGGTCACTTCCAAACAATTTGGAGTCCAACTTTCTGCTGTGGGAACAATTGGATCTATCATATGGCTGCTAATCTACCCAGAGTGAACATTCCAGCAAATTCACCCCAAGATCAGATTGTGCAACGCTCAGAGGAACTGCACAAAAACACGTACTGGTAACTCCATCTCAGAGTCAACAGGCCTCAGCAGGTTGAAGTTTAAAGCTCATAACAGGACAATTAGAAAAAGACGGGACAGATTTGTTTGGAATGGTTGCCAGAAGAAAGCCTCTTAGGAGTTAAACTAGAGACTGGACTTGTGACACTATAGGAAAATAATTGTCAAAGTAAACCCAATGAAACTTTGATCTTAGTCAAACACCTGAACATATGATTTGGTTCATGCTGATGCTGGTCTGTGTTGTAGATGAAAGAGGCGAGAGGATGTTTGTAACCAGGAAGTCCACAGAAAGACGTGCATGCATTCTGTCCCTTTCCTGTCCTCTGAACTCTTGATGATGTCACCAGGCCTCTCTGCTCTGCTCCACAGGTAATGCAGGTGGTGAGGGAGCAGATCATGCGAGCGCTCACTCTCAAGCCTAATTCTCTGGACCAGTTCAAGAGTCGCCTGCAGAACCTGAGCTACACAGAGATCCTGAAGATCCGCCAGTCCGAGAGGATGAATCAGGAAGACTTCCAGTCCCGCCCCATTTTGTGAGTGTCACATTTTCACAGCGTAATGGTCAGGAGGCCATTTTATACAAGAAAACATGGAGGATCTCTTTAACCTGTAGTCTTTTCTCAAATCTACCTTGTGAAGTTTATTGACTTAAAAGAGTGCAACACTTAACCTGCATCCACAGAAATATTTAAGGCTCTTAACTTACCTCTAATAGTTTTTGTTTTACTTTTTGTATTTGTCATGTAAAAGCCAGAAAGTGTCCTAAACCAAGCTGCACCAGATTTCCTCTTTTATTGTTTTAGGCATTCAATTCCCATTGTGCGTGGATTGCATTCGCACTATACGTTCAATTAAAACCCCTCCAGCTAATTACAGACAGATTAAACTAAATGCAGATATTGAATAAATAAGTCTCCATTACTTTGTTCTGCTCTGTTTATATTTAATGGAGTGGGTAGAAGTACTGAGGAATAGTTGCAGTGAGATCTTGTCTCATTTTTAACAGTAATCAATGCTGAGCTAAGAGCTTATTGAGTCAGTGTAGTGGAGGGTAGAGACTAAACCTGAGCAGACACTTAATCCTAGTGGAGAAAAGGTAATAAAACAAAAAAACTGTAGGAAAACGTAATTTAAACGCTGAAGCGTTGTCTTTTTTGTTTGTATTTATCAAATTAAACCATTAAAAATCAGTTGAAACATATTTTGTTCACATGATTTTAATACATTGTGGAGAAAAATCTGAAACTTCTAAGATATTTAAGTGTTCCCACACAGTTTCAGACTATTAGAGCAGCAAGTGAAAGCTAACTAGAATAAAAAAGCAGGTTTTAAAACGTCCTCACAAAGTATTGTGACATCAGGTTTACGTTAACCTCTAATCTGTACAATCATAAATTATTTATATATATATATATATATATATATAAATAAATTATGATTG
>NC_056516.1:20663177-20665270 GCF_014905685.2 Nematolebias whitei
TTTTTTTGAATGTCCAGAGGACCAGATTGAACTTTTTTGAAATGAATGAAGCTCATGTCATGAGTTTAAACAGCTCACATGAACTTTTTATATTTATTTGGGATCTTTAATGTGGATGCTTTTGTGCTTAGAATCAAGGCTATTTTCATTCCTAATATAATTTACATGTTAGGTGTTTTTTGAGTTTAATGAGTAACAATCAATTAATGTTTAGACTATAACACCAAGAGTTACAATAGAAATAATTGAACAATTCTCTTTAACACATGGAAAGTGACTCGTCTGCCTTTTTTTAGTTTTGTGTTCAATAGACTACTTAGAAAACTTTTAGTTATTTAAACATATATTTGGTAAAACATTAGTCAGGATTCAGTACATTCCCTGGAAACTGAATCCTCTGCTTTCTCATTTTGTTTGATGCAATGATTCATTATCCGTCAACTTATTTTAATGTTTTATCTTAAGTGTTTGTTTCATTTGTCAAATAGACATTTAGGATAACTGCCAAAACTAAAACACAGGCCAAATACAGTATGTATGTTTGTATGTGTATATATCCTGTAAAAAGTGAGTAAAGTTTCTGTGACAACATGGTATAAACAAAAGTAACAGTGAAGCATTTTGATCAGTTACAACTAGTGTTACTCACAGCGTCGTCCACTGCTCCAGAAAATCAAACATTTTGACATTTGAGGCAAATTATTGACAATATGAACAGAAAGTGCAGTTTTGCTCACCTATCAAAGGTTTCTATACTGTACAGTATTACAAAAGAACAAAGTAAGGTTTACAACAAAATACTTCAAGTCATTCAGCTGAAATATTTGAAAACAGCTTAAAACTCACAATGATCTGTATTTATAAAAAGCTAACTAAACAATATTCTAAAGTTTCCCTAATATGCTGTTGTATGTCAAACAAGGATATAAAAAATGGACTCGTAATAAAGCCTGTGTTTTAGTGTTTACATTCTTATTAAAAAAAGATATATACATTTACACATTTATTTTCTTTGGTTTAGTAGTTCTACCCTACAAAAAAATACTAGTTTATTTTAATTCTTTACTGTGTGTTATAAACTACACATAGATAAACAGTGAGCTGTATTATCATTTTAAACTGTAAGTAAGAATTGGACAAAATAAATCTGATGGGCATTTTATTTGTAAAGCTCGAAGACTTCCGGGTTTAACCATCCGTTACCATGGAAACGGCGCATCACCATCGACCCCTTTTACTGAGCAACGTCTCTACCTTTCAGCATGTCGGCTATGAACAGGAAACTGATAAAAACCCTCGCTGAAAAAAATCTGAAAGCAGGTGGAACACTGTGAGTAGAACATTTAAACTTTTTATTTTACATTTAGCTCGTTCTTTTATTCCGTGCTCGGTCGCGCGCAGTTTTCGCTAACTGGTGTCACAAGCCAGAAACCATCTTATCTCCAGCAAACTGGTTGGTCCACTAATGGAGTGTACTGCTTAGTGGGGAAAACAGTTTACTTGGGACTCTTCAGACTGATGAAGCCCTCTGGATAGAGGGCGAAACGTCTTTCCACAATCAAGAAACTGTCCAGATGATCTGATTGACCATTATTGGATTTTGTACCTGGATGATTGAACATGAACTTTGATGTTAGGACAAAGTTAACAAAACTCAAAAATAAAAAAATATTGAAATAAATCACATTTAGTCAGGTTAAAATGTACAACAAATGTACAAGTTTAAAAAACATCAACATTAAAATGAGCAGATTTTTGTGACAATTAAAGGTTTTCACCGTTTGTGTAATTTATTAATTAAAAGCTTGATTGGCCTATAATTTGCCTTTTGACTTAATAATTGTACTTTTACAGAGTCATGTTTTCAGAAAAAAATATTAAGAATGATTTATCTGCTCTCAGTTTTCAGGGCTTTGACAAAGACAGCGATGGATTCATCAGTTTAAAGGAGTGGATCGACGGACTGCGTCTTTCTTCGGGGGAATTTCGATGAAAAAAATAAAGCGCAACTTCTCTTTCTCCTTTCAAGCTGTCTTTGTCTCTGTAACACACACACACACACACACACACACACACACACACACACACACACA
>NC_056516.1:20665280-20671684 GCF_014905685.2 Nematolebias whitei
CACACACACACACACACACACACACACACACACACACACACACACACGTACAAAAACAAACCCAAAGTGACAGACTTTTCCAGTGAATAATCGCTTCTATTTTTGCATCATCTCAAACAGCTTTTGTGTGTATGACTTGAACCAGTTCATCTCCTGAGAAGAGATGTTTCACACGCTGAAGGACAGCCTCTTGAGACTGCCCACAGAGGACGACCCCGACGATGGAGTCAAAGACCTGGTGGAAATCACAGTGAGGAGGACGGTAAGAGAGCTGCAGGATTTCAGCTTTTTCATGAAAAAGCAAAATAACTTATTTGTTGCTTCCTTGCTCAACGCAGGACGCTGATCATGACGGCCTGGTGTCTGTAGAGGAATTTGAAGCTGCAGTAAAAAAGGAGGACTTGCTGATGGAGGCCTTTGGACCCTGCCTTCCCAATGCTTTGGTAATCACAAATAAAAGCCTGCTCTTATTTTTAATTTCCAAGTCACAAACTCTCGGTCTTATCTTTTCTTATCTTCCAGAGTATTGAGAAGTTCGAGCAGCAGGTTTTCAGGAGCAACTAGAACAATGATGTGAACATGTCATGTCTTAGCTTCCCAGTTTTCAAACGAACATTTGTCCTGGTTTATATTTTGTCACACTAAATAAAATAAAACAGATCTTTTCCTCAAGTCAGTCATCACCACATCCGTCTGGATCATATTCGACGACGTGGTTTGATCTTCTTCTCTACAGGTTTGAGATCTGAAACCGATTCCACCTGAGAAAGTTGACAAAGTTAAACATTTTGCCTTGCAGCACGATACAATTTAAGAATGTTATAAACAAGTGACTACCTGCTTCAGTGTGCTCCTGATCAGGCTGACAGTTGTGTTCAATGAGTCATCCTCCATGTCCAGTTTCGCTGATTCTGGTAGTTTCGGTCCAATTAAAGGTTCATTTCCTCCGGAAACATTTGCACAGTGCTCTGCAGCTGCTTCCATTCTGCGTTTCCTCCTCTCCAAATGTGTGGTCCTCGGCAGAAAGCTGAACTCAGAAGCTTGATTTGAGTTCGGGCTGTGTTTTGTACCTTGGCCTCTGCTGGAGGAGGACGGGTTGGTGCGTAAAGTGTCTACTGGTGGCTGTTTGACGTTAGTAACAGCATTATGTAAAGTCCCCATGTTGTCCTCTGTTGGTCCCGTCCCACGCAGAATTTCATGTCTGAAGGAATAATGTTCTCGGGGAGGTAATGGCAGTAGAGGAAAGACTGGATAGTTGCTGTCATTGGAAGTTTCCTCTGTAGTTACATTTTCAGAGGTTTGCTCGTGTCTGGTAACGATTGTGGAGGATGTTTCTGAAGAAAACTCGTTCGCTGCTTCTTTTTCTTTTTTCTCTTTGGCTTCAAGACGACCATAAAAAAAAAAGTGACAGTATCAACAGCCTTCTCTTATAAGACAAGTGAAACAAAATTATATCAAAACAGATTTTAAAGGCAACAAAAACTCCTCTTGTAAATAATGTTATTTTACAAAGTGTGATCTAAATGATGATAATTGAGGTTTAACAGATGGATGGTTCTAACACGTGTTATTCATTCTGCTGGTTCTCAACGTGTCTGTAAAAATGGCAACAGCAAAAAAGTTTTGTTTCTATTTAAGAACAAATACACTTAATGTTGAATTATACCTCTGTTTAGAGCCACTCTCTTTACATAACTCCTCCGGTCTTGTATTTTTAACCTGGTGTCTTCCACAGTCTCATATTCTGGGACATAACAAACATGCAGCACACCACCGTAGAAACTTTTCTCATCCATGTTACGCTTCGCTGCTCTGAAACAGAAAAGTGGGAACAAAACGGTTCAGTAGGATGCCTCGGTTTCAGCAATGTGCTTTGAGTGAATGACGTCACACAGCCCGTGCACCTGGCACTTGTTAGTTTCTGAAACTTGACCAGGTAGACCTCTGTGAACTCCTCAGCAGGGTACTCGTCCAGAGGTCTGTACTCCTCCACGGTGCCGTACAGAGCACACAGCTGGATCAGCTCCGCCATCACACCGATGGCTGGGACTCCCTGAACCATCAGGTAACGGGACTCTAAGTTTATGGTGTACACCTGGCAACACACATGTCAAGCAGCACTTACTTGACATAAATGCAGTTACAACGAAGCTAACTTCAACTTCGGTTTCCACTAATATGAATGGATACATCATATTCATACCTTGACCGCTTTAGCTTTTCTCCCTTCCCTGTATTTTGGTCGAGAAATGCAAATTTTCTTCTGCTCATGATGTTTATAAACCTCAGGGATCTTCCAACAGCCGGAATTATTGTTGACAGAGTCCGCCATGTTTCTGGAACACCATTTCCGGTCGACGGATTTCAAAATAAATGCTTACTGCGTGTGGAATGTATTCTCATTCATTGCGTGCCCGGTCACGAAAGTCTTATTTTGAAACTTGACGATCAACTACTTTGGTCTGGTCTCGTGCTGGCAGATCGCATCGATTGAGCATGGGTTTGTAGCATTTTTGACGTTAGCTAAGCAGCTTTTCTAGCATTTACAGAGCTAGTATGACAACGTGAACATTATGTTTACTAATCAGGGCATCCAGCCTGTAAATGTTGTTTTTAACAACGTAAAAAACTGCTTTCTTTACCTCCCCCCGAAGTTGATATCACACCTTTCCTTAAACGAGGTAAGTTAGCTTAATAAGTGTTTTGTTTTTGAAAAATCTTTTACTTTCTAAAAATGTAGTGCGTTTTTGTGTTTCTTTTCAGTGAGGTTTTATTTTTTGTTAAATGTTACTTTTTAGCATTTAGGCCAAAGTTAATCTTGTCAAAGATGCTCAGCTGGAAATAAATAGTGTTAAAATACATATCAGAGTAAAGCTAAAGAAACATTTCGTCCTTAAGTGTTTTCTATCTATTAATAATTTTATTTTGTTTGCACAGGAAGTAAACATTTATCAAATTAAATTTAAGGAAAGTGCTGCCCTCTGCCAGCTCCTGTGTTGTGTCTTTATCAAGAAAGTCAGAAATTTACTATGAACATTTATTTATTTATTTATTTTTAATAGAACCAGGCTTTGGAGTTGTCCTGGGCCAATGAGTCTCCAGTGTTTCTCAGCTGGGCTCAAAATAGGTCATCCTCCGACCAAGACATTCACAAAGTGGAACTGTGTCGACAGCTGGGAGAACAGCTCGGCTTGAAAGATGGAGAGCAGGTAAAGTGTTTCTTTCTCCTCTCATCCAGTCGCTACAGTCATTATGTGTTGTTTTAAAGGCTGAACAGGTGTTTCCTGGTTGTGTTTCCTGTCAGGGCCTTCTAAGACCGTGTCATCAAGTCTCATCGTTGAACCAGGTGTTTGTGGAGCCTCTGTCAGCTGATGACTGGGAGATCTTGGCGAGTGACATTTAAAACTCACCGTAGGCTTAAAAACAGCAGTCTGGATTAGTTTTTCTGAATTGCCCACCTTTTGATTGATACGCTGCATTTTCAAGCAGGAGTGCTGCATCTTTGTATCCACTGCTTGTTTAACTAATGTGTTTATAAATCAGCATGTCACTGAAGTACTGCATTCTGTATTTCTTTTAATACTGCTGTAGTTTTTCATTTTTTTATGTGACTGGCACTTCCAGGAGCTTCACAGTTCTGCACTGGAGCAGCAACTTCTGGATCAGATCAGGGTGGTTTTCCAGGATGCTGTGTTTCCTGTGTGGGTGGACAATCACACCGTGATCTACATTAGAATAGGTCTGTGTGATGCAGTCTTTTAAATTAGCTTTGCCCTGTTTCAAATTGTCAGATAGTCTTGGAAAGTGCTATTGTAACACTCTGAGGTCGGTCTGTGTTCAAAGTAAGAAACTTCTGTTTCAGTGAGTTATCCACTTCTCAAATAATTCTTAGGCTGATTTGAAATTTATCGATGTTGTTATATCCACAGATTATATTAATAAACGCAGCACGATCTGTTTCAACTCCACACAGCTTCACTCTCCTCGTCTGTGCCCTATGGTCGCCTGGAGCAGTTCACTGAACTTGTGGTGTCTCCGAAGATCCGTGCTGGAACAGGCAACCTTGGTGATTCTCTTGAAAGATTTGGCCACAACCAGCAAAACTCTGATCTCTCCTCCTCTGAGCCCTCGTCACATTCTACCTCCCATATCCCTCAAAGCCAACAGTGGGGTGGTATTGGTGACTTAAAGAGCCTGCTTCGATATCTGATAAAGGGCACTTATGACCCAGTTAAGGGGCAGCCTCCTGTACCCAACATTCCCGTCGTCTTCTCTGATTCGATCCACAGAGTGTGCGGCGCACCGCCCGACTCTCTTTGTTCCATAAACCACATCGCTGCTGGCGTTGTCCACCTTTTTCCTTGGGACCCTCATTTAAATGCAAGTGGAGGTCAGTCTGCAGTGACATATGGCCTTCTCTCCAAAGTTTTATCTCCTAAAGAAGCAAAAGACAAAACTAAGCAGGCCATGGAGAAAAAGAAGGGTGCCAGTGTTGGTAAAGATGGCGCAGCTGTTAAAGGGGGAGAGGAGGTAACGACAGAGGAAGCTGAGGTGGTCAGGGTTGTGTGTCATGTCCCCGAGACGCTGACGGATGAGAGGAGAGGCCACAACAAGGGAGAGATTCATCGTGGAAGAGTGTGGGTGAGTGTGATTTGGTAATCCTCATTAAGTTTTGAGAATTTATGATGTTTTTATTATGGCTTAATCCTCTTATTCCACATGTTTGTTCAGATCCCACAGCCTCTGGCCAGCAAGTTAAAAGTCCAGCCACATTCGACAGTGAGAATTAAACCGGTGAGGTCGACAATCAAAGTAGCCTTGAATATTTCTCTACAGCCTCTAAAACCTTTGGTGAGTGCTGGAGCGCAGAAGGTTTGATTCATCACTTTACTGTATGTATTTACTTTTTTTTTTTTGCCTCTTCAGTCTGAGGAGGACGATGAAGAGATCCAGACTGCTTTCCTCAGCTGGCTGCACACTCAGAGTCACGAACCTCTGGCCTGTCTGACTGCTCGTTCTAGTTCTGTCCTCCTCCACGGCAGCGATGGTGATTCATTTCTTCACTTCTGTTATTTAGGGAAAAATACAGTGCATGCGGTACATTCTTTCAGCTTCAATGGGGCAAAAAAATAATTGTTTTAAATTCCTAAATATAGCAAAGCTGGAGTTAGCTTTGACTGTGCTGAAACCAGAGGCACAGAGCGACCCTCCAGACCAGCTTTTTCTACTGGCACCCACTGTTCTGCAGAAGGAAGACATACAGGTATCGCCTTTTATAAAGTATTTTGTGTACTGAGCTAACGGATTATTTCCTAAACAGTTCTTGTTTTGCAAATCATAGTAAAATGTTGTGTGCAGTAATGAAACCGTCACTTGCAGGTGGACAGACAACCTGTAGCAGAGCCTGAAGTAAAAGCTGAAGATGAAGCGTCCGACCCACAGCTCCCCTCCCTCTGTACACTTGGGTAAGCTTTTACTTCAACGAAGATCTTTCTTGGCATTAATTCCTCTCTGTATTTCTCACTTTGCTGCTTTTCTCTAGTGGGATTGATGAGCATATTAGAACTGGAATGGAGTTTATTTCCTCCAACCTTCTGGGCAGCCCCCTCTCAAGACAGCTTTGTGCAGCTGCTCAGGGACTCCGAGGAGGAGCGCTGCTCATCACCGGGGCTAAGGTAGATCCAACATGGCATTTTAGTCGCCTACATAGAAACACAGGCTTTCTTAAGAATCCTGACAACTGTAGATTTTGGTTTTAGCATCTTTCAGATCTTGATCCATTCATTCATTCTGAGTCAGGTCGTGGGGGCAGCGTCTTAAAGAGGGAGGTCCAGACATCTTTCCTCCTGGCCTCCCAGGCTGTTCAGGAGACATCATTTCTCCAGCGTGTCCTGGTTGTCCCCTGGGGTCTCCTCCCAGTTGGACAAGCCTGTAAAACCTCCTTAGGGAGGTGTCCAGGGGGCATCCTTACCAGCTGCCTGCACCACCTTCACTGGTTTCTCTTGATCTTGTGAGGGAAACGCTCGACACATTTTACAGAAATAAACAGTCACTTAAATGACTTATTAGTCAATTAAATTGTTGCAGTTTAACAAATGCTGAGACTTTTTTTTTTTTTACATCGTTCGTGTAATAGTGACATATTTTTTTATATTTAAATGAAGAAGGCGGGAGTTGAAAAGTACTTGTCTGTGACTGATGGAGGGTTTTCTTTTATTTAAAAGAAGCATCTTAACCTTCCTATCATTCCTGCTTTATAACTTTTCAATTAATATTAGAAATAAAGAAAAACCTTAAAATGTCATTAACTCAATAAGAAACTTTTTTACATTTTTGTGTTGACTTGTCTTCAGATAAAACAGTGCAGTCAAAGGGAGCCACCTGCATGGATTATAAAGAGATGA
>NC_056516.1:20671784-20675783 GCF_014905685.2 Nematolebias whitei
ATATATATATATATATATATATATACATATATTACTGTATATGTTACATGAACAGTCTGCAGCTCAGCTCTGAAATCCTCTTGACTATAAATAGGAACATAGTTTTACCAAATGATCATTGTTTTGTATTGGAGAGTCTTTACTTGACCAGCCTGATATTTTTATTTTCTATTCAAGCTTACTTTGAGAAGTCACATGTTTTTGATAGCTGACGTGTTTCCCCTCACAGGGCAGTGGGAAGAGCGTGTTGTCCCGAGCCCTCTGCAGAAAAGCCAGAGAGGACCTGGACGCACACGTGCAGGAGGTGGACTGCAGGAAGCTACAAGGTCAGGACAGATTCTATAAATGTTTTGTTCTTTAAAACAAAAAGCTGCAGTTTATTCATGGTGTGAATGTTCAAGAAGCATTCACTCTGTTGGGATCCATTTTTCTTTCTTACATTTTTTGGCACAATTCTTGTCCTGCAGTTTTTGTGTTGTTTCAACAAAGCATAAATCAAAACGTTCAGCTCTTTCAGGAATATCCTGCTATGACTTTTGGTATTGGTGCAACTTTAGCTTTTTTAAATATTTAGCCTTTTCTGGCATTTTTTTTTCCTCAGAAAATTAATTGAGCTCATTTTACGTCCTTCAAATCTTTACATCTGTTTACAACATTTTACTGCTCCTTTCACATTTTGTTCTGGTTCATCTTCTTTCAGCTTCCTTGTGCAAATTTAAACATTTTTTCAGCTACTTTCAGCTAATTTCAGCTGTTTTGTGCTCCTTTCAGCTTCTTTCTGCTAACTACAAATTTTTTTGTGTTTCTTCTAACTTCTTTCTGCTAATTTCAGCTTGATATTCTCTTCTCAGCTTATTTCTGCAAGTTTCAGCTTTTTCTGCTTTTCAGCTACTGTTTAGCTGTTTAATGCTAATTTCAGCTTTTTCAGCTGATTCCACATATTTGCACTCATTTAAACTTTTTTCAACTTCAACAAAAATGTGTTCTCTCCACTTCTGGTAATTTTAGCTTATTTCTGCCTTTTTAGCTTCTTTTCAGCTGTATTTTTTTTTGCTAATTTCAGCTTTTTTCAGATAATTTCCACTTTTTTGTGCTAATTTCTGCTTCTTTCAGCAAACGTTCATTCTGCTTTCGTCTGCTAATTTAAGCTTGAGCAACCTTTTCAACTAGCTTTTTAATGTTTTTAGCTAACTTCAGCGGTTTTCAGATAAATCAAGTTTTTCATGGTAATTTCTGCTACTTTCAACCTAATTAATTTCTTTCTGCGGATTTTAGCTTATGCTCTTCAGCATTTTCTGCTAGTTTCAGCTTTTTCTGCTATTTCAGCTACTATTTAGCTGTTTTATGCTAATTAAAAAATTTTCAGTTACTTATACAGTTTTTTTTTAGCTCATTTGAGCTCTTTCTGCTTCCTTCTGGTAGTTTAAACGTCTTTCTGCATTTTCAGCTGTTTTTTTTTGCTTATTTCTGCTTTTTTAGCTACCGGTAATTTCCTATTTTTTTGTACTCATTTCTGCTTTTTTAAACATAATTCATCAAATATGTGTACTTTCTGCTTTCTTTTGCCAATTTAGGCTTGTGCTTTAATTTCAGCTACAACTCAGCATGTTTTTAGCTAATGTCAGCTGCTCTTCTGCAACTTCTTCAGCAATAAGCATTCACACTGCATTTTTGCAGGAAATGATTTTTTTCTAGTTCGAGGTTTCTTTTTTTTCCCCAAGGCAAAAGGGCGGACACCGTGCGGCAGATTCTGCAGGACGTTTTTGAGCAGGCGGAGTGGAGGCAGCCCTCTGTTGTTTTACTTGACGATCTGGATGATTTGACGCATACGCCGACCTCACCTGAGCACGAGCACGGGCCTGAGGCGCTGCTGCAGCAGCACATCGCACAAAGTAAATCCGTGGAAACATGTTTTTCTTTTAAGGTTTGAGAATAAAACCAGGGCTTGAAATTGCACATTTGTCTGTTTGCGGCTGCAGATCTGAAGGATGTGGTTGACGAGGCGGTGCTTCACTCCAGCCTGGTGTGTCTGGTCATCACCAGTCAGAGTGAACACACTCTGCACCCTTCGCTCACGCAGGTGCAGGGCTCTCACTTCATCCAGGGATTCGTTAACATCCAGCCACCAGAGCAGGTCAGCACAAATACCCACACTTTGACAAAAAAGTCAAATAACTCCAAACTAATCTGTTTTGTCTTCTTGTTTCCAGGCTCAGAGAGCTGAGATTCTGCACCATCTGATCCTGAGGAAGTCCTTCTTGTCTGAGGAGACCTTACGCACTCTCGACCTGGGTGCTGTTGCCAAGGAGACCGAGGGGTACACAGCCCAAGATCTCGCTGTGCTGGTGGAGCGGGCTATACACGCCAACACCACACAAACAGGACAGAGTGACCACGGTGAAAAATGAGCACGGAAAACGACATTTTAATAAAAAATCAGTCTTTAACTTCATGCTTCTGTTCAGTGTCTGTGGTTTGTTGCATCATGCTCACATTATGCTCCTCAGGCGCCTGTTTGTCACAGAGGGACTTTGTGGCAGCTCTGAATGGATTCACGCCTCCGTCACTGTGGGGGGTTGACCTTCACACACCGAGTGGAGTCGGACTAGAGAGGGTAGGAGGGCTGAGGGAGGTGCGGCAGCAGCTAATGGACACCGTTCTGCTCCCCGCTAAGGTCAGTTGATGGATGCTGATTGCAAGATGCTTCTGCAAGAATCTTGTTTTGTAGCAATGCAAACTCCAAAATGAACATTTGAACAGATTAAAAGCGTCCCTGAGCTCTACAGGAGACGTGGACGTACAAAACTGAAAATTTATACAAAGATCATGGAGTCGTCTGTTAAAACTTAGTGACTGTATCGGCCACGATCAGAGAGAAAGCCTGAGAAAAGAGATGAATACAGTTAGACTGAAAATAACTCATTTATCACTATTTTCTATATTCTAGATTTTCGTAGCTCTGTTTACCATAAAGCAGCGTTGCAATGAACAGAAATGGCTCAAAAAAGAGAAATTGAGTTTAAATTCACAAATCATTTAATTATTTATGCACTTGTCTTTGAATAATTTGATTAAACCTTTGATTGTTCCACTTGCATGTAATAATAATTATGGTCGTGCTTGCAGCTGATTAGAAAATGAAGCAGAGTGTTTTGGGCGTTATGAGAGTGATTAAGTTTATTTTTACTGTATGTTTTTATGCAGCCTTCTTTGTCTCTGTGCTGATTTTTTTTGTTTTGTTTTTCCAGACCTTTTTGTGTGTGTTAATTGGTTTTGTTTAAAGCACCATACTGGTTTCAAACCGGGACCTTATATGTTTTTCCGTCACTAAACAACAATAATCCTACAGTAACACAACAGACAGGACAGTCAAAACAGTGTTCTCATATTTTAAATACAAACCGGATTCCAAAAAAGTTGGGACACTAAACAAATTGTGAATAAAAACTGAATGCAATGATGTGGAGATGCCAACATCTAATATTTTATTCAGAATAGAACACAAATCACAGATCAAATGTTTAAACTGAGAGAATATATCATTTTAAGGGAAAAATCTGTTGTTTCCAAATTTCATGGCGTCAACAAATCCCAAAAAAGTTGGGACAAGTCCATTTTAACCACTGTGTGGCATCCCCCCTTCTTCTTACAACACTCAACAGACGTCTGGGGACAGAGGAGACCAGTTTCTCAAGTTTAGAAATAGGAATGCTCTCCCATTCATGTCTAATACAGGACTCTAACTGTTCAATCGTCTTGGGCCTTCTTTGTCGCACCTTCCTCTTTATGATGCGCCAAATGTTCTCTACAGGTCCTTCTCAAAAAATTAGCATATTGTGATAAAGGTCATTATTTTCCATAATGTAATGATAAAAATTAAACTTTCATATATTTCAGAGTCATTGCACACCAACTGAAATATTTCAGGTCTTTAATTGTTTTAATACTGATGATTATGGCATACAGCTCATGAAAACCCAAAATGCCTGTCCCAAAAAA
>NC_056516.1:20675883-20680463 GCF_014905685.2 Nematolebias whitei
AACTGTGTGTGTGTGTGTGTGTGTGTGTGTGTGTGTGTGTGTGTGTGTGTGTGTGTGTGTGTGTGTGTCACACTACAGTTTAAGCACCAACAAAATGAGCAGAATGCTTTAAACTTTGCCAATAATTATTTTGGAGTCAACTTTGTGTGTTTGTTAGCAAAATATCACATGAAGCACTGCATATATTTTATTGAAACCTTCAAGAAATATTCACTGAATAAACTTTTGAAGTCAGCTCCTGTAAAATTAAGAAGACTTCTACAGCTAGTAGACTTTGAAAAACAAATTAATGCCCTTTACTCAGTGAATTTTACAAATATTGTGCTAACATTTAGTTTAGTAGTAGCTGAAAGTCACTCACAACACTTACTCCGACTGCGACCAATTGCAAAAGATCATTGCTTAAAAATTTTACATTCACTTTGGGAGTCAAACCTGTTTGTCTGTTAGCAAAATATCTTATGAACGAGAGGACAAATTTCAATGAACGTTTCAGAAATGAAGGTACAATTACAACTAATTAATTTGAGAGTCAAATCAACTTAAGCCAAAAGAAAAACAATTGTAACTCAGCCAGTTTTACAGATAATGAGCTAAACTTTGACGTGGTAGTAGCTGAGAGTTACTCACAACACATTCTCTGAGGGTAACAACTCATAGCATTGCATGACATATTTTTCTTTATTTTCAAGGTTTGACCAAAACGGTCACAACTTTTTGTCATTTCTCAATACGAGATGTACAACTGAAAGAAATGCTGGGTCTTTAAACGATTCTTTATTAGAAGATCAAAACACTGGGAATCTCCAGACTTCTTCAGAGTAACCCCAACTGAGATTTTTTTCCTGACTCTGCGGCTGCGGTCGTCCATCAGCCGGGTGCTGACAGACAGCGGACGTGCCCTCTCAGTGCAGTAATTACAGGAAGCAGAGAGGGGAGCCGCTCCAGGCACATCCTGGCACAAGCCTCACCTGGACGACTTCCCACCACTCTGAAACATGCTCAGTTTGTTTTCGAGGTTGAGTTTAAAGGGCACGAGGAGACAATTGACCAAAATAAGATCATTGACAGTGGCTTTGCACTGGCTGTCACAAATATTCCAAAAAGCTGCACGAGCTTTACAACCTATCCTTTTCCTTCTCTGTGAAAATCGATTGGAGAAACTCTTGGTTGAGTAGTTTTGTGTCCCGTGGAGCAGATTGTCCTTTGACTCCCTAATTCTGCTGCTAATTGTCTCAGCAGGGCAGCTGATCAGGATAGCTGCAAAAGCAACCCAAGGGACGGGGATAGCAGAGGAAATAAAATACTTCACCCACCCCTCTCCAGGAGAAGTGCCAGATCTTTATTTCACTCTTTTCTCTTTGCTCTTTCTGTCACCGCGCCCACGGTGATTGGAAAGCACACAACAGTCTTTTATTGTTGACGGTCGATGGCGCGTGATAATGTGGTCATTATCATCGCCAAAGGAACAGGTTGAGGCTTAGACAGGGTTTCATTGGGCGCCCTTAAAGCACACACTCTTTCAGTGTGGGAAAAAGAATGCCTCTGAAAGAGAGGGACAGCTGTTTAGGTGGCGTTTGAGCATGGCGGTCAGGTTAACGGGAGGTTGCTGTGAAGTCCACCTGTGCCGTGCCCCAGGCTGCCGAGGAGGACAGACGCCAGGGGAGGCACTCAGTTTGTCGCGTTCACTGGAAGGTGGGGAGATGAATGTCTACTAAAGCAATGTCTACGTAGAAAACCAGTTGTTTTAAATGAATAAAATCAAGTTTACAGCAGTCCCTCGATACTTCGCAGTTCGACTTTCGCGGATTCACTCTTTCATGGGTTTTCAACATAAGATTGTACATGACACATTCATTCATTCAACCTTTATTTATACAGGCTAGTCTCGTTGAGCCACGAGGACTCATTTACAAGAGGGACCTGTTCCAGACAGAGTGACATGATTGTCAACTTTAATATTACTCACGTGATTGGGATGGTACGCGTTAAAAAGTTAACGGGAGCTGACAGGAGCAGGAACCAACCAATAGGACAAATAAACAAAAAAATACTTCGGACAGGTGTCGTTTTCTTTCAAAAAGCCTATACTGTAACACAAGTCGAAAGAACTACACGGCCCAGAAGCCAACAGTGCTTTCGGCTGCTACTTTCTGCGGAAATTCAAGGAACAGCAACTGAGGGAGCAACTAGCGGAGAAGCCGATGTGGTAAAAATAGTTTCGCAACGCAAAGTCAGAACGATCTATCTATTAATATCACAGATTTGGCAGGAAAGTCACAAATAATCCTGAAGCTGAATTCATCCTTCAAGTATCTTCACTGGTGAATACCCATGTAAAATTTTGCAGTACTGTCCAGTACATATATGTATGATGTTAAAATTACATAGCTTTAAGGGATTAGAACATTGTTAAGAACATTGTAAGCGTGTGGGAAGGTTTTATAAAGCCTTAAATATATAGAAATACTAAAATAAATATAACATCCCTACTTTGCGGATTTTCACCTATCTGGGGTGTTTGGAATGTAACCCCCACAATAAGTGAGAGACTAGTCTACCGTACATTGGCTTAAGCAATTATTTCTACTTAACCCACTTCAAAAGATCTGAACTATTTCTCTAACTTTTTTAATTTTGCTGTGATAAAATGACTCCCTAAAGTAATTTAAAGTAACATAAATTCTATCATTGCACCCTGTTGATGCATTCAATAGTTATAGGGGGGAGTGGTGGCGCAGAGGCTAGAGAAAGTGGGCCTGTGATCAGAAGGTCGCCGGTTCGACTCCCCGGGCCAACAACATCAAAATGTGGGTGGAAAAGGTGAAACGCTCACACCTGCCTCCACCCTCATTTGCCCCACCCTGGGCCCTTGAGCAAGGCTCTTACCCCCCACCATCTGCTCCCAAAACAAGTCTCTCTTGCAAATGAGTCCTTGAGACTCAATTAGACTACCTGTATAAATAAAGGGTAAACAAACAAACAAACAAAATTCACGCTGCTGTTTTCTTGTTTATGGTTTCTTCCATACATTTTTTTTTGCTAGTTACTTCCATTCAGTTTGTACTTTTAAACTATTATTGTTCTTGGATCCTATTTTACATAATCATCTTAGCTCTAATGAGTGCAATTGTTTTTTCTGTAATTTTTCCTTTTATTGTTTGTTTTTACATTATTGCTGTTATTTGGAACATTCTGGAGTGTTTAAAGATAACTCACCAGCTTTGTCGACCTCTATGCATAAATGTATTATGATGTCATTGTATGTTGCGAGGTTCTTCTTTTACTCTTTCACACTGTTTCCCGGCCAGGACATGGAGTGAGACATGATTTGTTTGTTTTTTGGCTTCCTCCATCCTCTTGTTCTCTTTTCCTCATCTGCCTGTAATGGGAACTAACCTGTATAAATAAAGGTCTAATAATAATACAAATAAATTAACTGTTTTCAGTACAATATGAATAAATGAAACTAAATGTTTGGCCTGATGCTATGACTTGAAATAATTATAACTTTTATACTTTTTGAATCTAATCAGTTCATTCAAAAACATTGTTTTCTGAAATTTACACCCACAATACTGACTCTGTTCTTGTCATCTTGTCCTGCTTTTAGCTACTTTCTTGTTAACTTTAGCTCCTGGTTACAGTTCTGCTAATGTAACTTTTAGCTACCATTTTGCTAATGTTACCTTTAAGCTATATTGATCATTTTAATTTTTATCAATGGTTCTTATCTTATAGCAGTTCGGCTAACTTTAGCCTGTAGCTACGATTTTGTTAATTTTAACTTTGCTTACTTTAGCTTTTATTTGTGGTTTTGTTGATTTGGACTTTCTTCCACATTATTACTTATTTTAACTCGGTATTCACTTAGTTTTTGCAGGAAAAGCCATTTCTCTAATTTTAAAAGGTATTAAACCTTAGGCCACATATTCTTAGATACACTAGGCTGTTTCTGCAGACCATCACTAAAAATAAATATTCACATTCATGAAGTGGATGAAGGCTGTAACTGACCTGTTCAGCATGTGTAATTCTCAAGCCAAAGAACTAGAAGAAAAATAAAGAAGAAGCTGATCCAAAGCAAATCAAAGTGCTAATTTGAACGCTGATGTTTATTAAGTTTTAGATTTAAATGCAGCACTCTAATTTTTTATTCTAGGGTGGGGTGTGGGGCTTCATGTAATTTTATGTTGCCCACTTTTGCTATGTGAGTTTACTTTTGAGTTTCAGCTTGAGAAATAAACAGGTTTGCATGAAAAAATAAAGCATTTGTTTTATATTTATAGAGGTGAAAATTGGGACAGTGGTGTAGGTGTCCTCCCCTCTGTGTCCCTCAGGACAGACTGGAAACACCCCGAGGACAGATGGGACAGCCTCTCATTTATTAGCTTCTCCTTCTGCTCGGCCTCACATCAGTAAAAAATATACGTCTGTAGACTTTTTACTCACATCATAGTAACTAGTTACTAGATGCAAATATTCAAAGCACTTTAAATGTTCATCTTAACGTGTTGTTTCCTATAATGTGTAGTAACTAGTTACTATGATGTGAGTAAAAAGTCTATAGACGTATATTT
>NC_056516.1:20680563-20681280 GCF_014905685.2 Nematolebias whitei
CTTCAGATGGACAGGAGCTGAAGCTGCAGCGCAGCAACTGTCCCATGCTCTGGTTCAGCTTCAACGGTCGCTGCTACAAGTATGTCGCCTCTCACATGACCTGGGCTGATGCAGAGCTGCACTGTGTGTCACAAGAATCCAACCTGGTGTCCATCCACAGTCTGGAAGAACATAATTATGTCAATCACCTGATCAAGAACTTTGATCCTGCTCAGGCATTAACCTGGAATGGACTCACTGATATCCACAAGGAAGGAGCATGGATGTGGTCTGATGGCACCAAATTTAACTTCCATTACTGGGCAACTGGGCAGCCAGATAATAGAAAACAGGAGCACTGTGGACACACAAACTTTGATACTGATCATAAATGGAATGATATGCCGTGCTCAAGAACATTTGCTTTTGTTTGTGCTTTTAGAAAATTGCATCCTTAATCCAACGCAGAAAGTTTCTGATCTCTGATTCCACTCTGCAATATAATGTATATAATGTAATGTAATGTCTTTAATGACTGCTCCACACTGGTTAGTCGTCATTATCTGCATCGTTTTTATGTCTATATTCTGATTTACCCCATTTTGTATTTTGCTTGGAGTGTTACCTGTTGTTTTGTCTGTACAGCACTTTGGTTGGCCTTGTTGCTGTTTTAAGTGCTTTATAAATAAAGTGGTATGGTATGGTATGGTATGGTATGGTATGGTATGGTATGGTATG
>NC_056516.1:20681290-20684887 GCF_014905685.2 Nematolebias whitei
TGGTATGGTATGGTATGGTATGGTATGGTATGGTATGGTATGGTATGGTATGGTATGGTATGGTATGGTATGGTATGGTATGGTATGGTATGGTATGGTATGGTAATTTGAAGTTGTCATGAAATATACTTGTAACACAAAGATAAAATGTGTGTTTTTTTAAACTCCAAGAAAACTACAGAACAAATGGAAAAAGTGTTTTGTTGTATAATTTGGAGGCTGGAATGTTTAATTGTGAATGGTGACCATTACTGCAATAAACAACATATTTATTATTTCATTCCTCTAAATTAGATTGTTTCATTTCTAAACAGCTTACCAAAAGTTAATTACATATTTGATTTGATTTGTTGAACCTGCTGAAACATTTCAGAAACAAACGGCAGAGGTTAAACTCTCCACATAACTCTCCACTAGCCCCTCAGTCGTTTCCAACTTCCGGCCTGTCTCCAGACTCCCATTTGTTTCTAAACTACTGAAGAAAATAGTCGAGTCCCAGTTGAAGTGCTTCCTGGAGGATCACGCCATCTTAGAGCTATTCCAATCTGGCTTTAAACCTCTCCACGGCACTGAAACTGCCCTGCTGAAGGTTTTTAACAACATCTTCAGAATCACAGATACCGGTGATTCTGTGCTGCTTGTCCTGTTGGACCTCACAGCCGCCTTTGACACCATCGACCATGAGATCCTCATTGCTAGGTTGGAGCAGTGGGTGGGCATCACAGGGTCAGCCCTCAATTGGCTCAGATCTTACCTCGCTGACAGATCCTTTAGTGTCTCCATCAAGGATTTTAGTTCTGCAGTGGCAGAGCTTAAATGGGGGGTTCTGCAGGGGTCCATCCTGGGTCCCCTCCTATTCTCTTTATACCTGCTGCCACTTGGTGCTATTTTCTGGAAACACAACATGCCCTTTCACTTCTACGCCGATGACTGTCAAATTTACTTCTCCCTAAGACACAATGGTACATGCTCTGTTCATCCTATGCTCAACTGCCTGGCTGACATCAGGGACTGGATGGCTTTAAACTTCTTAAGTTTCAATGAAAAGAAGTCTGAAGTCATGTTGTTCCCTCCCAACGACACAATCACAAACCACTGCATCGACCTTTCTACTCTAACCCTGTCAGAAAAACAAAGAGTCACTAATCTGGGAGTGATAATGGACCCTTCCCTGAAACTTAACAATCATGTAAACATGGTCGTTAAATCATGTTTCTTCCAACTGAGGCGGCTGTCTAAACTGAAGCCCATATTGTCCAAAAAGGACCTGGAGACAGCAATCCATGCATTCATTACATCTAGGCTTGATTACTGCAATTCGCTCCTGTTTGGTATCAGTCAGCCCTCCATAGCACGACTACAACTGGTCCAGAATGCAGCAGCCCAATTTTTAACCAGTACAGGCAAAAGAGAGCACATTACACCAGTTTTGGCCTCACTGCACTGGTTACCAGTTCACTTTCGAATCCAGTTCAAAATACTCCTGTATGTCTACAAATCGCTGAACAGTTTCGCCCCCACCCCACTATCTCTCTGATTTGCTACAGCCGTATGTTCCACCACGTTCCCTGAGGTCAGAGGACCAGTTGCTCCTCACAGTTCCAGGAACTCGTCTTAAGCGCAGAGGTGACAGGGCCTTCAACACCAGATGATCTGTTTTGAAACCATATGCTTCACACAGGTTAGTCTGCATATTTATTATCTGCAATGTTTTTATGTCTATATTCTGATTTACCTCATTTTGTACTTTGCTTTGTGTGTTGCCTGTTTTTCTGTCTGTACAGCACTTTGGTTGGCCTTGTCACTGTTTTAAGTGCTCTATAAATAAAATGGTATGGTATGCTTTGCTGCATATTTAAAAAAAATGCTAACGTTCTAATAATTTTTTAAAGGTCCATGAAAAATAATTTTAGTATAAATAATAATGTGAGAAATTAGGTAGTGAAGATTGGTTGTAATAAGATAATGCATTCTTCTCCTCAGTTATTACAGGATGTAATCTACGCTGCAGGTTCTGGGTCTGTTTGCAGGTGTTGTATGTTGAAAAGAGCTCATTTTATTTTATCTGGTCACATTTGTTGTTTTTCTCACAGAAACCTGATTAGATATGGTCACATGACTGTATGAAGCATCATCGGAAGGAGATAAAATAAAATGTTAATACTAAGATGGAAAACTACTCAACTTGAGGTGATATTAACAAATACAGACACATTAAGTTGCAGATTGATTCTTTATTACAAGGTTTCATTTACGTCAGCATAACCCAGTGACCCGGCTGGATTAAACATGTGGAACCATCTTTAAGGACAGACTGTGCAGGTGGCACAAACAGAGGAGTAGTTTTCAGAACATGGGACATCATTCCACGGTTTATCCTCTTGATAGTTAGTGTGCACACAGTGTTCAGATCTTTCTTGGTTGTTTGGTTCCCCTACAGTCCGATGGAAGAATCGAGCTGCAGAACCATCAGAACACGTCCATTTTCCTTCATGATGTAGATCTGAGTCCAATCCAGGTCCGTTGCTCAGCTGAGCAAAGTAGTACCTGATCGCCAACCACCATCTTCTATATACATCTCACCTCAGTTGGCATGATATGATTGATTAAGTGTGTTTAAAAAGAAAGGTAAGATTAAAAAAAACTAAATGTTGATCTCTTTAAATAAAACCTGCATTTTCATCATTTTCAAAAAAGAGGATAATTTTCAAAATATTCAATTAAAAAAAAGATCAAATATGTTATCACTGAAGATAAGTGGAGCAAGATTCAAGTTAATCAAAGCTGGAAGTGTCACTAAGTGATGTCAGAAGAGGCAGCGGCCTTTTGGTGCACCTCCTCCTGGTCCCCCGCAGACAGACAGTCTCCGAGACAAATCATTTTTTATGATATAGACTTAGAGGTGGAGGAGACGAACTCCAGTGAGCTGTGCAATGACTGCACTGTTGGTAATATCAACTTTGAAAAAAGAAACAGAAGCAGGCCTATATCTGAATTTATCTCCCTAAAATCCAGATTGTAGCGTTGACACCTGAAATGAATCCAAAATTATTTCCCTTGATTAAACACAGAGTTTCTGTGCGTTTGCTGATTTTAACATTTGGTTTCACTACACGTTACTGTGTTAATGTTACTATCAGCTGTCTTTTATCTGCTACTTAGGACAAGCTATGCGAGACGCACAAACAAAAGGATAAGTCTTTGAGCAAGGAATATCATTCCACCTAAAATGCTCTCCATAGTTGGTTTGTCCACAGTGTTCAATTCCTTTCTGATTGTTTGGCTCGTGGTCCTTCCAGTGAGTGAAACTATATTTACACCCATCAGACCACATCCATCCTCCTTCCTTGTGAACATCAGTGAGTCCGATCCAGGTTTCTCCCTGAGAGGGGTCAAAGTTCTTGGTCAGAAACTCAACAAATTGATGTTCTTCCAGACTGTGGATGGACACCAGGTTGGCCTTTTCTGACACACACTGGAGCTCTGCTTCTCCCCAGGTCCGGGGTGTGGCGACATACTTGTAGCAGCGACCGTTGAAGCTGAACCAGAACATGGGACAGTTGCTGCGCTGCAGCTTCAGCTCCTGTCCATCTGAAG
>NC_056516.1:20684987-20690884 GCF_014905685.2 Nematolebias whitei
ATAATATATAAATGATCAACAATAAGAAAAAAATGTTTAACTGTTACAAAAACTAGAAGGAAACAGAGGCAACATGAACAGGGTGACTCATCCATGCACCAAGACCTGCCAAGACAAAACCACAGACTTAGTTTTCTCTGCCTTCCTGTTTGCATTGTTCATTATGTGTACCCACATGTTCCACAAACCTCCATGCATTTGCCTCTTTTAGTTAGACAGTTTCTGACAGCAGTTTGAAAGTGAGCCCGTTTTGAGATATGCCCTGATTCATAACCTAAAAAGTTATGGATGACAGCTCATTTTATTGAAAGAAATAGGGTTTTAATCTTACTCTTTTAACCTCATCCTTGTAATCACCCATACTGTCTTACTTTAAGTTTCTATGCCTTACGCAAAATAATGTTTACAGGTAAAAAATGAACAAACTGAAGAGGTATCCATCTTTCTAGTAGTATGCATGTCAGCAAGTTTCCTGTATCAGAATATAATTAAAAATCTTACTTCTAACCTACAAAGCTCTCAACAACCTAGCTCCATCTTATATTACATATCTTACTGTCCCATATTTTCCTAACAGAGCACTTCACTCTCAGACTGCAGGTTTACTTGTGGTTCCTAGATTTTCCAAAAGCAGATTGGGAGGCAGAGCTTTCAGTTATCAGGCTCCTCTCTTGTGGAACCAATGTCCAGTTTCTGTCTGTGAGGCTGACACATTGTCCAGTTTTAAGATTGGGATTAAGACTTTCCTTTTTGATAAATCCTTTAGTTAGGGTTGGCTTGGTTTCCTGATCTATCCCTTATCCTATGCTGCAATAGGCTTAGACTGCTGGAGGACAAATTGTCCTCATTTCATCAAAGGAATACCGTTAGTTACAAATGGATAGTTTGTAATTATATATTTTTTCTATCATAACATGTGTTTTTTGTTGTCCTTCCTCCAAGAGAGCGACCTGCTCGCCTCCATTCTGGACCTGCCATTCTGTGTCCGTTTTCCTTCCTGTCTTCTCAAACCCAGCTAGTAGAAGCAGATGGTCACTTGTCCTGAGCATGGTTCTGCTGGAGGTTTCTTCCTGTTATAAGGGAGTTTTTCCTTTCCACTGTTGCCTTTGTGCTTGCTCAGGATGGGAGACTGTGACAAAATGAAGACTCAGGGCCATCTGCTGGCTACCCCACCCTATCTAAGATAAATATTGTTACTAACTGATTTTTTTATGTATATGAACGTTCTTGTTCAGTGTCCTGAGATAACTTATGTTGTAACGTGGTGCTATATACATAAACTGAATTGAACTGACATCCTGATTCATGCTGAATTTAATTGCATTTATAAGATTGGGCTGTACCATAGTGGAAGAAAACATATAAACTCAGGAAGTGCTTGTTAATTTTAACGTTTTCCTGCATTTTTAAACATCAACTCAGACAAGTGAGATGCACAAAGTTGACTATAGACACAAGTAGTCAAGATGCTCAGTTAAATATATACAAAGTAATTCCATGGTGTATTAGGAGACCTATACAGTAAACTGTTTTCCTTTCACTTTACTTGAGTCTGGGTTTGTGAGAGTGGTTCTGTTTAAAACCTGCTTTGATTTTCTTTTCACAAGTTACAGTAAATGTCAAACAGGGCAGGTAGAATTAAGCCTTAAAGTGATCAGAGTAAAGTGGAAGTGGGCCAAGTTCTCTTCCATTATCAATTACAACAGAAAGTGGAGACATTCACTCTAGCTGATATAGCTTGATGCCTTATTCCATTAGCTTTTATTGGTCTTCAAGTTGAAAATCATTTAAGAGAGATAACATGCACTCATATACATTTTTTTTTTCAGCGTTGAAAAGGTATTAACCCATTTCCTGTTTTTGTTTTACTTTATCGCCCTGTCCACTGTTGAGATAAGACTGCGGGTAAATATTAGCATCATCAATCAACTAAAGTGGAAAAAGAAAAGATGAAAAACACCTTAAGGCAGAAATGACAAGCTTGCATTTATACATCACACATAACCATGACGGATTTGTCATAAAACCACCATCTAATTAAGAAAACTCAATTTGCTCCCTCCTGAGTCAGCAGTGGCCTTTAACCCCACGTCTCACCTTATCTGTGAGACATCCATCACCTGCTTTTGCAAGTATCCATAAAACTATTTACATGCAATCATCTGCAAGCTAAGTGCAAAACAGAAACATAGCTTCATGCAAAACACAAATGTGTGAATGTGTTTGTATAACAGGCAAAGTGAGACTTGGATGTGTTCTCAGATCATTTTCTATGTACGGATAGAAAGGGAACATCCAAATCTTGTGTGTGTATGTGTGTTTCTTGAACTTAGAAACAAAATAAATGTTCAAAAAGTTTTTTTGTTTTTTGCTCTAATGCAGTTTCTCTGCTCGTATTGCCTAGTTTGACATAGTTTTCAATAACTCCAGAAAACATGCAGCAATAGCAGGCTTAAAATTTGATTTGCAGTGTCCTTCAGGAATCATCTTTTTAATTTACTCTATCTTTGCTAGTTAAAAGAAAGAAGGAAAAAAAACAAACTCTTCTGCACTGAGCTGAAACTGTGCTGATTTTATTCAGCTGTGTGCAGTTGTCCAACTTATAAACTTGTATTGATTTGACGTGGAGGTCAATAAATGATTTAAGTGTTTGTATGGTAATGATAAATAGACTGTACTTATATAGCACCTTTCTATCTTATCAAGATACTCAAAGTGCTTTACATAACAGTCTGTGCCCTCATTTACCCATTCATAAGGCACTCTACTAGATCTATACATGAACTAATCAATACTTTAGATCATATTCATACACTGATGGGACACACATCAGAGGCAATGGGGGGTTCAGTGTCTTGCTCAGGGACATTTCAGCACTGTTGATGGAATCGAACCCCCAACTCAACTGCTCTAACTACTCAGCCACAGCCGCCCCCTGTATGGCAGATGGTAAAATAAAAATAAAAAAATCAGGGCAGCTGGTAGTCAGCTGGTGTATATATTAAGTGGTTCTAGCTACGCTGTCACGATAACAAATTTTGCTGGGTGATTAATTATCTCAGAAATTATTGTGATAAACGATAATATTGTTTGAAATTTAACAATTAATTGTCAAATTTTAGAAGAAATGTTTTGTTTTGAGTGTAGTACCTTTTTTGACCACCTGATGACAGCATAAGACTATTTGAACCAAAGGATGGATTGTTGAGCAGCTCGTCTCTTTAAGAAAAATGGGAAGGAGGGCCCTTGACATGGCATGGGCTGACATGGTGACATGGCGTACGCTCTGTGATTTGAGCTCTTTAGCATAGCATTTTTCACACAAAGCTTTAAATAAAAATCAGTAAACAAAATCTCAGCTTCTTTTTGCAGAGAAAAACAACTTTGTACACAAAGGCACGGGTTTAAACCGCAAATTTTGGATCTCGACAAGATGGAGGTTTATTCCCGAGGTCTGCCTGTTAGCCTAGCTCGTAGCTTAGCGTCTCAGCTTAGCTGCTTTTAACCGTCCAAAAACATGATTTTGGACGGTTAAAACAGATTTTAAAGAGAAAAGCGAAAGGGAGGGGTCAGTGAAGAGCACCGGAGTTGAGCCGTGTCTTCAGTAGAAAGAGAGAGACATGCATAAACGATAAAGTAGGTAAATGTAAATGAGGTTGATAATTTTCATTCATCATGCAAGTAATTGATTTATTGTTTATCTCGACAGGCCTAGTTGTAGCAGCTGTTACTGCAACTTCAGTTTCCTACTCAGTAATTGATTGAGTATGTACAGGCATCATCAAACTACATTATCTGGTTTGTTTGTTTTGAAAATGCTAACATTGGCCAACTGATTGGTCTATCTCTTATTTAAAGTAAAATAAAGTATTAAATCAACTGAAATAAGACAGACTGGTGATGTATTTGTTAAAAAGCAAAAGTTGTGTTATTGATATATTTAAAACACTCACAAATTTAAAGCCACCAAACTAAATAAGTAAACACCTGGATAAAAAAATAGAAGCCCAGAATGATACACCTGTTGTTTTTTTTTGTTTTTTTTTCTTGTGTTGTTTCTTTTTCACTGTGGGAGTTTTGGTTTGGTGGACTTCTCAGACTGAAGAAGTCCTTCAGATGAAGGATGAAACATCTCAGCAACAAAAGAAACCCTCCAGATGACCTGACTGAACATTGTTGGATTTAAACCAGGATTAATGAGCTAGAACTTTGGTGATACACCTGAAAGTTAAGGAATCTGAATTATTCTGTCAAACACCAACATTTGTTCTACTAACTGTAATTTTCTTCATTCCACATTATGTTCAGATTACATCTAATGTTCCATGTTGTTACAGGATCTGCTTCAAATGACAAAATATTGAAACATTCAAATCCAACCGTTATTTATACAGGTTAGTCTCATTGAGTCTTGAGGACTCATTTACAAGAGAGACCTGTTTTAAACAAAGAACACAGATGGCAGCAGTAGACAAGTATTAAAAAAAACATGTAAAATTAAAAGTAAATGGAATAAATTATATTAAAAAAAAACTGCTAAATTATAAAGCAATGTAAAATACTAAAAACAGGAACATGTCTGCATTGTTTTATGTTATGAGCTTAGTAGTTGTTTAAAATCCCTTATAGAGGTCAAGATCAAGAGCTTCAGATCTTTTTGCAAGGTGTTCCGAGTTACAGGAGCGGAGTAAGAGAAGGCCCTTTTGCCTAGTTCAGTCCGCACTGAGAGTACACTGCGAGTAATTATATCCTGAGAGTGCACGCTATAGCTGCACTCACGGAGTGACATATACGAGGAAATATATGAAGGCAACAGACCAAGAAGTGATTTAAAGATGAAACTGTACCAGTGGGAGAGTCTGCATGAAGTTAATGATGTCCAGTTAACCAGTGAATACAGGGTGCAGTGATGGGTACGGTAGTTACAGCCAGTTATGAATCTTAGCGCACCATGATAGACAGTGTCCAACATCAGCAGGGTGCTTGCAGGAGCATTCATGTAAATAATGTCACCGTAATCGATGGAAGAAAGGAAAGTTCCAAGGGGTTTAATCAACATCAGATTCAACATCAGATTAAAAGATGAAAATATAACATCCTCTCCTTAGCTGTATTTTATTCTATACTTGCTTTAAATTCTTCTGATTATTCATTAATTTAGTTTGCTGTTTATGACTGGCACAAGATTTTGTGCATACATGTTGCACTTATAGAGGAATAAAACATGTTTTTTGGGTGTCTTACAGCTAAGCCTCATATTTTTCTGTGTGAAAGACAGATATACATGTAAATGGAGAATCAGATCATCAAAATGGTAGCAGTATGATGGCAAACATTATCTCCATTCCCTATCCTCATTCCTTCACTTTGTGGATTAATGAAGCCTTAATAGCCCATGCCATTAAGCTTGGTGGTCACTGAGTAGACTGTATAGCCCCGAAGATTCAATCATAATCATATACTGTAAGCCATTTTGTAGATATAAACCAGTGAGTGGGTTTAAGATGGTGATAATATAAATGTGTTTTTTAGATCTATTCAGATTTAAAAAATTGTGATGGGATGTCGAGTGGAAAATTTAAGACATTTGTATATAGCTTCAGTTTGTCACCTTTTTAATCCATTTTCCATCAACAGCTACAAAAAAGCACTCTTGATCAGAGGTGGGCAACTAATTGTTCCAAAGGGCCAAATGAAGACATGGGATTTTTGGGAGAGAGCTGGACCAGCAGGCTAAAATCATGATCCACTTATGCTAAGAATGTAAACTTCTTTTCTACTTGTTTTTCTTTTTTTCTTTGAGAACCATTTTTATTTCTTCCCATGGATGGATGGATGGAGAGACAGATGGATGTGGACACCAGCTGCCAGATGATAGTGACAAAGGACATATATAT
>NC_056516.1:20690984-20693910 GCF_014905685.2 Nematolebias whitei
AAAAAAAAAAATAATAAAAGAGCACATTAAAACAGCAGAGTTCATCAACCACTTTTTTTTACCCCCCAAAAGATAACAGCTTCCTGTCTTTTTGTTATTTTGTGAGACATTACAAACTGTGCTTGACTGTTCCATTCCTTGATGTTCAAATCTTGGTGAAAAGGCCTTAGTGCTTTTACAGTTAGGGCATCAGTGGTTCTGGTGTATCTGCTGCTCTGCTCTTCTCAGAGTTTATGTCTGATTGTGCTTTGATTTAACAACAGTTATTCAGTAATTTCACTGGAAATTAAAAATGTATGTTTTCTAAAAAACATGGCCTGCCAGCTATGATAACATGAAGGTCAACGTCTGAGAGAGGCAGACAATAAATAAAATAAAAAACTCAAAGATGAACATGAAGTCTGGGTTTGTAGTTCCAGTTGGACTTCTAGGGCTGGATTCAGTCATTTTGAACTGGTGGTTGAATTTAGCAGCACATATTGTGCATCATTTACATCAACAATCTGCTACAAAGCTAAAGTCTCCAGCCTCCAGCCTGTGTACATGATTTCGCTCCACCACTTGTACCACATGAGGTGCGAATGACAATAAAGAAACTCTGACTCTGACTTGCTCATTTAACAGTGACAGTTTTTATAGAGGTTTTCCTAAAACAGCAATAACACATTTTCACTGTATTTGGAAGGAATGAGTGTGCTTTTTTTCTACTTTTCATAAAACTGACAAAACTTTTTATGTGGAAACGTATATTCTTACAATTTTAATAATGTGATAACAGGCTGCATTTACATTTTCTAGAGTATACAATAGGCCAAAAGTAAGGCAGAGAGCAGAGCGTTACCCTCTCTTGACAGTTTAATGCCCAACAATAGAAACTACTTTAATAAATTGAAAGTGGTTTGCCCATGCAATGAGAAATATCCAACAAGAGCACTGTATCTTAAAAAACTGTGCACAAACAAAAATGTGTTAAATTTATAGGTGAAAGCTCAACACATGTCACTATTTGAAGTAAAAACACAGCAAAGTACAACAAAACCATAAAGACACAGATGCAGGAGATAGAAGGTGTGATCCAAAGGTAATAAATAACTTGAGGAAATATTGATTCAGAATGGAAATAAAACCAAAATCATAATGGAAATTATGTTATTTGGCAAAGGTTTTGTTGTCAATCCAGATGAGTTAAATATTACTAGATGATAGTTCTGTGCATACTACTGATATATATATTTTTGTTTGTTTGTTTTCTGCTGGTATAGATTCTCAGTCATCTAGGACATGGTCTCAAGTAAAATAAATTTGAAAAATGAATTAAATAAACCATCAAAGTTGGATGAGAAACATCAACTTTATACAGAGGAATTAATCCCATTTTATCTATTCAGTACATACAGCATAATGCACATCTGAGTCCAGTCCCAAATAAGTGTAATACTAATTGACGTAACCAAAACATCTCACAATCATCTAATGGCCCTCACCAGGGAGGGAGAATGATTTACATGAGGATTCAACAACTCACTCCGTAGCTTTCAGTTTTGAGCATCTTGGATGTGAAGCAGAACGTTGTTAAGCTAGAAAATTCTAATGGATTTTATTTGGTAAGATTTGGGGGAAAAAAAATAGCAGTGTGAGGATCATAGCTCTTCCTGCAGGTTCCTGAGTCCAGAGGTGGTGCCAACAAGCAGCAGCTGGGAGTCATCCCACTAAGGAGCGCAAGGACTATAAAAAGCTGCAGAAGAGTTTCTTTCCCTGCTGAAGCATTACTTCTGGTATTTGTGATGTCAGTCTCCTTGTGTTAATTCTCTAACCTAAGTCATATTTGCCTTGTGCTCTCCTTGTGTTCTCACAGAATATGGTTCCTGAGTCTCAAATCCTGGATCCCTTATCGCTGCCCAGGAATCCTTGGCTCCTGTGCCTACCTGTGAGTTACTATTCTCCCTCGTGGATCTTCTCCAGCTGCTCCATCAACATCCAACCACTTGCCTATATGCTCCACCTGTACTCCTTCAACCAGGACCTGACTAACCTGGAATCCTCTGCCCTCCTCTCTACACTAACTCTAACCCAGCAACCTATAAGAGAGCAACAACATGCAGCATCTAACAGTTCCTCATAGTTCCTGTTGCATCTCCTTCCTCCCCAGGTTTCCCAGGGTCTCCAACTGTATATCTGCTCAATAACCCAGGTAGATAAATCTAACAATGTAGAGTCAGGTCCTCTGGATAGATTCGTATTTGTTGAAACTCTTCGTCTTTTTCCAAAAGATTTCTTCAGTCTGAGGAGCTGCAATAACCTCTGTCTTATAAATAGTACCTTCTCATAGTGGATGTTCACATCCCCAATAGAGAGGAATGTTGGTTTTAGAGAGGAGTGAAGGAAGACATCTTTATGAAAATAACCCATCCATCATTAAACAGGGGCAGAGGCATCCGTGTTCAATTGTCCCCCTCTTACAATACTGTTATTGATAATATATAAAATAGCAGAAAAAGGATAACACATAAAATATATTTAAGATACATGTCTGGAAGGTGTGTGATGAAAGCTCTAACTGAACTCCCTTTGACTGACATCTGTAATGTTTGATAACCAAAGTGATAGAACAATTCAGAGCAAAATATTATACTGTAAATAATGTGCACAACATTCATCTGAAGATGCAGACGTTCACATGTATTTATAGGTGCTGCTAAAATGTTTTTTTTTTCTTGGCAGTTTTTTCACCTTCGGTTTATTATATACTGTACAACTCCACTTCTATTTCCAATACTATTTTACCATTGCATTTACCAACAAGCATTCAGTTTGACAGGATCCTTCTGCTAAATACGTTGTTATTATCTGCTTTTTTTTTAAATAAGTTTATTAGAAATGCACAAAACTGAGAATTTATATATATATATATATATATATATATATA
>NC_056516.1:20694010-20696685 GCF_014905685.2 Nematolebias whitei
TATCTATCTATCTATCTATCTATCTATCTATCTATCTATCTATCTATCTATCTATCTATCTATCTAAATATATAGATATATATATATTCTAAAATAAACTTAATACTTGTATTACTATTCCTACTTCGCAGTTTTTCACATCGCAGATGTACTGAGAATGGAATCCACCCCCCCACCCCCCATAAAAAAGAGACTACTGTACACAATTAACAAACTAACACACATATGTTGGACCTCCATTCAATAAAAAAAAATAAAGCACAACTGATGTAAATGCTAAACATTTACTACTGCTAAATAATCAGTTTTGACATCAGTTTTTTGCACTTTAAGTTGTTTCGCCAAATTGATGCAACTCTCATGCGAACTTTCATCCACTACATTATTTCATGTGTCTGTCCTTTTTTCTCTCCAGTGAAGAAGATGACTGAACTCAAATCCCGAGGTGTGAAGATGCTGCCAAGCAAAGACAACCACCATAAGTTATCAGTGTGTAAGTTACAAATCTTATACATTTGTAAAAATAAATAAATAAAATTAAAAAAAACATGAAATTGTTATATGTAATCAGAATAATGACCAAGGAGTTGTTATTGCTAACTTGTTTTTAAAATGTTATTGATCTCCAGGGAGTAACATAATATCCCACTTTTCTTTAAACTCAGATTTGACATGTGTCAGTCAAGAATGACCTTAAATAAAATGGGAATGGCCCCCGAGATCATCTGATTGTCATTTCCCCTGTATAAAGCTGAAATGCTCCATTCAAGAATGACCTTAAAGTCTATCTTATGTGTTTCTGCATATACAAACAATAACCTACCTTTACTGATCTGATCAACTGTCTGAGTCAATACATAGGGAAGAGCGATGACACCTGGAATAATAAAAAGCATTTGTCTTATCCAAGAGACTTTCATCTTTTTTTCTGCTCTCAGCTACTGTATATATATATATATATATATATATATATATATAAATAGGTTGCTTAGGTGTATAAGTCACAGGGCATGCAACTTATGCAAAAAAAATGTGACTTATATACCGAGAAATATGGTAGTAGTGTCATGAAACTTTGATTGTAAATGAAACACAGTGATCAACTAGAATTTAAATTGACTAACTAAAAGCCTTGTCATTTGTTTGTGATTTTTCTCATATGTTTATTCTAAATAAACTTTGTGATACCGTTTTAAACCAACATGTTTGATGCCAAATTTTTAATACAAAAGCAGAATCTCTAGTTAATCAACTTTGTCTGTCCAAGAAAGAAATACAAGCTCCAAGAAAACGTTCCATTCTGTCATTTTCCACTGAGGCAGTGGTCTCCTTTATTTCAGACTTGTTATTTGCTAAATGTTTGACCTCTTGTTCAAGCCAAGAGTTTCTTTTATTTATTTTTCTTCTATTACTACTTTGTGAAAGAAAAGGGTAATCGGCAAGTGTCAAAAGCAGTTAAAAACACGACAAATGCACTTCTAATAGCAGACTGACAGCAGCAATTGCATCGCTTGCTTTTACCTCAGTGCCTTTTTTTTTATACCTTAGTGATCGTGTGTCAATGTTTTCTGTCTGCCAGAAAAATCAGATTATTCGTCATCGTAAAGCCAGTTGTATTTATTAAATTATTTTTCTCACCATCAAAAGTAATAGTTATCAAATATGTACCCCCCATCATATAAAATTCCACCTAATTACTAAACTAGAAGGCAGATTTGGCAAGCAGCAAAAATGTTTGTAAATCATAATTAGCGCTGTGGAAGCATCTAGTTCTGTGGCTGCGGTCCTAAAGCTGCACTGATCTAGGAACAAAGGGCACAAGCAGCTCATTTCAATAATGATCGAAGCAGTCCACTAAGAACAGGACAAATTAGAGCAGCCCTGCCAACAGGCCGGCATGCTGATAATCAGGAGTGTTTTATTCAGTGACACACTTGCAACCTTTTATTTGTTATAAAAACAAGTAAAGATAAATCTGATCATCTTTTCACTTTTTTTATTATTTTAGTCATTTATTTTCTTATCTTTACCTCTGTGTATTTATGTATTTTACGCTGTCCTTTGCTTGTTTTGTTGTACAGTACTTTGGTTGGCCTCGTAGCTGTTTTTTGAGCGCTTAATAAATAAAGTGTATAGTGGTATCTTTTCAGATATTTGAGATGCCCTGTTTGTTTAAATCAGTCTTATGTTTTTAGCTATAAAACGTAATAACCCAGCTGTTGGTAAAATGTGCATGATAAATATAGTAATTTCTCTGTCCTTTCCTGTAAATAATCTTTTTTTTTTTTTTTATCTATGCACTCTGAAAGAAAAAACAAACAAACAAACAAACAAAAAAAACTTGAGAATAATTTGTGCAACAGAACCGAACACAAAAAAATACCTTTGTACACATCGCAGGTACAATTTTATGTCAGTGCCTGAGATGATAAGTAAAGAGAGCCCAAAATTGTATAAGCAAAACAGTGTTTTGTAAATCTGCACTTAGATGTGTCAGTACATTGTGGGCTGTTTAGAATACATACAGGATTATTATTTTTTCTTTAATTATCTCGTAAAAAGAAAGCTAGATAAACTATCTATCTATCTATCTATCTATCTATCTATCTATCTATCTATCTATCTATCTATCTATCTATCTATCTATCTATCTATCTATCTATCTATCTATATAT
>NC_056516.1:20697894-20703204 GCF_014905685.2 Nematolebias whitei
TTAATATTATTATTTTAAGAGGTAGCAGTTCATGACTAATCACAAGACAACACTCAGAAGAGTCTGAGTTGGAAAAATGTCCCTTAAAATGTCAGAGTCAGAGTCAGAGTCAGAGTTTCTTTATTGTCATTCGCACCTCATGTGGTACATGTGGTGGAGCGAAATTATGTACACATGGCTCTTTTCAAGTTTGCCCATTCAAAGAACAAGTTTCCACTAACAACTCAAACGTCAAAGAAAATCTCAGTAGTTCAAGTGAACTCTTTATTGTAAATTTTTGCACCAGGTCAAATTAGCATGCGAGTCAGTGATGTTGGACTGTTGTAAGTTTTAAGACTGATGATATGAACATGTCTTACAGTCCTTCTCAACTTCCTTTATATGCAACTGACTTGATACCTATTTTGATGTTTGAATTGCTTTACATTACCAGAATTTGTTGTAATATGGGTTATTTTCAGAGTAGCTGTTGGTCAGACAATCTCATTAGATTTTTCTTTGAATGATTGATAAGCTGCAATAATTTTGACTTGTCTATTGCATAGAAGATACCATTTGTAATTATTGAAGTCCATCTAATTTCAAAATACTTTAATTGTTCCTTTTAATTTATAGAGTACCACAAGTGTAAAAACTAAATTAGACCATTCAAAGTTTTGCAAAAAAATAAATAAAAATTGGCGTTTGAAAATCTGGCATTTATTGTAGCTTATAGATAAGCCTGTTCACTTTTTATCACAAAGCACAAAATATTTTGAAAACCGCCAGATTCAGATTACTGCACAAGGAAGGTTTGTAATGGAATTTTGGAACCAAACTAAACAATTATTTTTCATTCTCCTGAATTTTACAACGAAGTTCGCTGGATCGTCTCCTGACCAGAGCCCCCCGCCCCCCGCCCATTGACAGGGCACGGTTTAAGGTATAAAAAAAATCTACCATAGCAAGCAAAGTAGACACAATACATATACATGGATGACAAGACTGAGATTTGTCCATGAGCACTTTCAGATAGTTTCCATAGTCCTGATAAGATGTTACAGTGTCTCTCAGCCGGTACAGCTCTAATAAGGGTTCACAGAAGTTTGGGGGTGGGGTTAGAGCAGAGCTTCTTTATTTACATATCCACCAGGAGCAATTTGATATAAGTTGGCCTTCTAGGACAAGCAGGGAGGCCAAATTCAGATAAACAACAATTGTTTGGGCAGGCCTTCACTTCTGCTGGAATTCTCGATGGTGAATCCAAACAGCCAGATTTGTGGACATTCCACCGGTCCGTGCTTTGTTAGCTTTTCTCCAGGGTCAAATCCGTCATGCCGGCAAGTTCCAGGGAGTTCGCAAAGCATATGAGTCTGAGAGCTCTAAGCACAAATTAATACTTCACTTAAACCGTGCCCTGTCAAGAACAGGGCGGCTGTGGCTAAGTGGTTAGAGCAGTCATCCTCCAATGCGAGGGTTCGGGGTTCGATTCCACCAGCAGTCACATGCCAAAGTGTACCTGGGCAAGACACCGAACCCCTCATTGTCTTCCATGTGTGTCCCATTGGTGTTTGAATGTGATCTAAAGCTCTGATTAGTCTCTTTATAAATATTTGTTCAATTAGCTTTGTATAGATCTAGTAGAGTAGCTGTATGAATGGGTAAATGAGGCACAGATTGTAGTGTGAAGTGCTTTGAGTATCTCAGTAAGATCGAAAGGTGCTATATAACTACAGTCCATTTATCATGAGGTTGGCAGCTTTACCATGGCTGAAACTACTACCTATGTCTTCCTAATTTGTCGATATCCTAGGTATCTGCCAATTCCAAAAAGCAGAAACCCTTTTATCATAAATCCAATGTGTACATGTCTTATCCATGACGTAGCCAATTGTGTGTGTCCGTCTGGGCATGAGGGCTCTCCAGCACCCTGTCCCTTGAAAACATTTTTTGTCAGTTGCATTGAGAGACCAGCTGACCAGATCCATAATAATAATTCACGATTCGGAAGATGTGTAAAGAAAAGCTCTGACGTACAGGACATACTGTAAAGCAAAAGCAGGAGGAATGCAGGAGAGGTAAGATAAGCATCCGTCTTGTTCGAGGACAAGTGAGGAAAAAAATGGTCATGCAATTCATATAATATAAAAAAAATTAATAAAAGTAGTGATATAAAACAAAATAAAATCAAGCTACATAACGAAACCAGGTAAAATAGTATAAATAGGAACATGTCTGTATTTTGTGTGGAGCTTGTATGTTCTCCCTGTGCACATGTGGGTTTTCTCCAGGTCTTCTACTGAACAAAAACATGCATGTTAGGTTAAGTGTCAACTCTAAAATGTTATTCATTAGGTGAGTGAGTGTGAATGGTTGTAACCTGCCTTTCACACAGTAACTGCAGGAGATTGGCACCAGCTGCCTGAAGGAAAAATGGAAAGAAAGGGGGGTGGATTGATCAATTTTAAAGATGCAATTTTACAGCTATAATTGCTGGTGTATGTCCTACAAAATTAACAAAGATAAAGTAGCATTCCTCATAAGAATGCATGTTGCCCACAACCTTATATGTCAAATTTTTAAACAAGAATCTCAAGCAAATGCTTAGCACTTGAATTTCTTGGGAATGCCTCTCAGCTACGGTTACAACAAATTTGAGATCATTATATGTAAAACTGATAAAGGTATAGTCTTTTTTTTTTTCTAAGGTTGAGTAGCTGTGGTAGTCATCTATAAGCATGCTGACCCCAAAAGTTGATGAGTAATAGATGTATATTAATTTATTAATTTCAGAATTTTGTATTAGAATATATCTTTTGGTTCAATATTTATTTTGCAAACAGACAGACACACACAGTCAATTTATTATTCCTGAACATATCACAGTAAATAGCAATAATATAGTCACAGTCCAACTGTGGTCAGAGCTATTTTAAACTATTCAAAGCTTTTTAATTTTTCTTCCTAATCTTCCACAGATATAATGATTTAATTGTATGCTTTTGTTGATGTTCTCTTCTATACTACATAATAAAATATGTTTTACTTTTTAGAATACTTTTCTTATTATTGTTTCATATATTCTCCCTAAATGAACATTTTCTTCTGCTGTTCATTGTACAAACAGGTGCTGGTTCTTATCTTCTGTTGTCTGTAGTTTCCAGAACATATGGACACTGAAAAGGAATTATGAAAGTAGCACCAACAATAGAACTACTTTGAAATAATCAAGAATAAATTTGTGTCTTGCTCTAGACACAAGACAGGACAGTAGATGACATCTGTTCAAGGAAAACAAAGAGCTGTTGCAATGACTAAGACATAGTGTTTGATTGGTTCTACGAGAACATTTGTAAGCTCTGTAGCATGTAGACATGGATTCAGGGGGTGCACTTGCAGAGAACAAAAATTAAACTGTCCTTTATAAGATTTTAAAAAAGCTGAGCTTTTTTGATGGAGTGCAGGTCACTATACACTGACACGCTGCAGCTTCACAACTGAATCCCACCATTTTATAATACATCAAATACTACAAATGAGACAGAAGCTAAAAGTGTCAATGCGATTTCTGCTCAAGCTTATTCAATTGTGTAGAATAAGAGCTGGGCACCACTCAACAATAAGGGCCCTGGACTCATTTCCACAGAATTATTGCCATATTGCACTCATATTTAATTTGTAAGTAATTTATAGAATGATTCTACATTAAAACACTTTCATTCAGACTATTTTCTTTTCTTTTCTTTTTATTCCTAAAATCAAACAAGGAACTAACTAAGATTTTGCAATTTCATTATGAAGCAGAGCTAAGTATATTAATATTTTTGGCTGATATACAACCATTATGTTTCTCATTTTAATTGGAATTCCACTTAATTGTAAATCAATGTTTTACAGATTTTAGGGAACTATTTTATCTTATTAACAGATAAGTCATACACTGTTCATTGACAGGTGACCTCAATCACCAGTGTTTTCCTACGTACGCAGAAAGGCAGAAATGGAATATTAGGTAAATCAAATCAACTTTTTTTTCTTGTAAATCTTATACTTCAGGTGTTGAGTATTAGAGGTTAGAGTCACCGTCTCAAGTTTAGTTTTTTGATGTTACTGTGAAGATTCTGGGCACTTTGTGTCTTACCTGGCTTCTGCAACTCCTTAGTGGCTGGGCGGAACTAACCCCATCACACCTGTTCCTGATCCCGTGGGCCAACAGTTCGATACTGGATTATTGAAGCCCTAGAGTACTTTGTGACAGCCATTGCTACAAGTTACTTAATGTTTTTTTCCTTGTATTTTTATGAAGACCTGCTCCATTGGTTTTTCCACCCCTGCAAATACTCACCATCCTCGAATCTCCTTGAGTTTTTCAGGAACCACCTACCTCTTGAGTCCTTGGAACAGCCTGAGACCATCTGTCAACACTGAAGCGGCTCTTTTGGATTCTTCCCTGCCATACTCCTACAAATCACTCACGTGTACCCCACTCCTCTGGGAGCTCCATGCTTCTCTTCAAGTTGTTCCACACTCCAAGCTCTGTAAAACAAACAGTCAAAAGTGATTATTGAAGACTCTTGTTTCACAGATCCCCATACTTTCCTGACCTTCCTTCCTTTGCAAATAATTTCCCTATGTAAATATAATTTCGCAATAAATTGTACTTACCTTTTCATCCAGTGCTGGGTCCTCTCTGTCAGTTTGCTTATTCTGGATTTAAAACTAGTCATCCCATGATACTTTCTGGTTTGTTCAAGATATAACTATTGGTTTAGAAGCTAAAACGGAAAAATTTGACTTTAAAGACAACTGTAACGATAGCAGTTCCTAAATATATCCAAAATCACAGAGAGAAAACACTTGGTGATCAAAATTTTAAGAAAATGAACATGTTGAAAGGTTGTGTGTACACGCACACTGCTGGTTTCACGTTAGTGAGATATGTCACTTCTTTGAAGCTGGATAAAAGTAGCAATTCAGTGCAGAGACAGACAGCAATAGTACCCTTTTCTACAGCAAGTCCTTTGTAAGCTGCTGTGTTTGACCCTCAAGATCCAGCAGATCTGTTTTGGGTCAGAGTTCATATTCTAGATGATCCCACACTATAATGATTAAGGAGAAAATCAAGGAACCTAAATGGCACTGGAGTCAGAATTTTCTGCAGTATTCTTGCCATATTTAATAATAGCAACCCTGGTATTCTGTAAGGATATTTAGTTTATTTACATTTCTTCATTTATGCAACTTGCTACACTCCTATGAATAAAATAAGAGGGAAATTGGGTGTTTTTTTTTTCCCTCTACAATTTTAATTTTGTATTACATTTTATTTTA
>NC_056516.1:20703304-20710921 GCF_014905685.2 Nematolebias whitei
CTGGTGCCCATGTCCAGCAATCACTGTGCGAGGGGCGGGGTACACCCTGGACGGGTCGCAAGTCCATCACAGGGCCACATAGAGACAAACGAGACAAACAACCATTCACTCTCTCACTCACACCTAGGGACACTTTAGAGTTACCAATCAGCCTAACATGCATGTTTTTGGTCTGTGGGAGGAAACCAGAGCAGCCGGAGAAAACCCACGCATGCACGGAGAGAACGAGAGAACATGCAAACTCCACCCAGAAGGCCCCTGGACCGGGGTTTGAACCAAGGACCTGCTCGCTGAGAGGCAGCAGCTCTACCAGTTGTGCCATCGTCCTGCCCATCCCAGGACCAGTCTAGATAAATATCTAACAAAACCCAGACATCCCTCTCCACAGTGACCCTTTCCAGGTTGTTCTCAGGGATTCCAAGGCATTCCCAGGTAAGAAAAGATATACATTCCCTCCAGTCACTGCTGGATCTTTACTGGGACCTCCTACCAGTGGGACGTGCCTGGAAATCCTCTGAAAGGAGGTGGCCAGGAGGTACCCTACTCACATGTCTGAACCACCTCAACTGACTTTTTTTGATGCAGAGGAGCAACAACGCTCTCTTCTTCCAGTCTTTCTCCAAACCTCATGACCTTAGGTGAGGGTCGCGATGTAGACAGACCAGTAAATCAAGAGCTTTGCCTTTTGATACAGATTTTTCTTCGCCATGACTGACTATCAAACTGAGAAACTCTCTCATTTCAGCCACTTCACACTTGGCTTTGAACTTCCACAGTGCATGCTGAAAGTCTTGGCGTGAAGATGCTAGCAGCACCATATAATTTGCATCAAGCAATGATGAGACCCTGAGGGTTCCAGACCAGACGCCCCCCTCTACACGACTGTCTTAAGATCCTGTCCATGAACACCACAAATAGGATTCTTAATGGGGGTATACTACTGCAGCACCTCCCACAGAATGCTTGAGGAACATGGTCATAAGCTGGAGTAAACATTCCCAGTCCTTCATTCAACATTTAAGAGATGTGTCAACCATGACAGCCCCACAACATCCAGAGCCTTCAGCATCACAAGATGAATCTTGGCAACCCTGATGCCCTGCCACAAGGATCTGTTTGACTACCTCTGTGACCTCTGGTAATGGACTCATAATTCCCTGAGGACTTAGATTCTGCCTCCTCAAAGATGGACATGGTGGGTGAATTAAAGAGATCCTCGAAGCGCCACTTCCACCACTCAACAATATCCTCAGCCCGAGTCAGCAGTTCCACACACAAACCAAGTACAGCCTGAGATAGGGTTTACTTTCCTCTTTTGGGTCACCAAATGGTTTGCCAGAACTTCCTCAAGGCTGACTGAAAGTCCTTCTCTTTCTCTCCTGTTCAACCTCGCCAAATTTCCTCTGTGCTCATTCCACAACCACCTACTGCAGTCCTTCTGGCCACCCTGTACCTATAAGCTGCTTCAAGAGTCCTCTGACAACTGTCCTGAAGGACCCCTTCAGCTTGACGGCCTCCATCACCTCTGTAGATGTGAGTCCAACTATATCTAGTTGGTACCGCTCAACCTCACACACAAGCTTCAGCTCCCACCAGTGAGGTGATGTTCCACATCCCCAGAGCTAGTTTATGACACCAGGAATTGCCATGTCCAGGGACCCTTCCTCCCCTGCCACTCAGCAAGCATGGTGCCCGAATATGATGGGACATTCCTACAGGTGGTGGGTCCATGTAGAAGCGACCTCAATCTAGGAAGGTTTCCTAGTTTCCCTTTTCCAGGTGAGATTTCCTCATGTATTTGTTATTTTTTATCATCAAGTTTTTAAATCCCTCTCCCGAGACCTGTTTGCCATGGCTGATGCCCCAGAAAACATAGTTCTAAGGATAAGATGGTTACTCAAACCCCTCCAGCCATGTTAAGGTGACTATTATGTGGAGTAGGAGGCATAGACACTTTGTGTAAAAGTAACACAGCATTTATTATGAAACAGGCACTATCCTGTGGTATCCCTGGGTAATTAAAGCAGGAAAACAAGAAGTAATGGTTAAATACTAAAAAAAGTTATGCATAATAGATTTTAAACTCGTTCATATCAAGCCTTAAAATTTCAAAGTGCAGGTCATATAAGCATCCAATTGCAAAAATAAATACAAAAAATGCATTACCATTTTAACTGTATAGAAAATAATATAAAGGCCACAAAAACAAAAAAAAAATCTCTTTGAGAGACTAGTGTACAGTATTATTACCTTAGTGTCACTATGGTATAATGAGTGAGCAATATGTTGCATCGAAAAGAGTATGACGGGAGATGTACTTCAATATAAAATAGTAAAAATTATATAAAATAATTTACATTATCAAAGAAGTCTCCACCAGTGAAAACACAGATCTGAACATAATATTGCATAATTTACACTGACATTTTCACAATGAGCATGCTTTTTTTTTAAGAATTGATAGCTCAAGTATTACCTGAAGACCATTCTCTGAATATAAAACTTGTGTTTGCAAAATCAACATTTTTAGTGCCAGTATTTGTTTGTACCCTGTACCCTTCAAACTTCCAGTTCAACTCAAACTGTCATCTGCCAAAATACTCAGATCACACTGCACTTGAGTGAGTCAGGGGTAGACAGGAGGCTGAGTGCATGAGAGTTGGTCGATCACTATAAGGGATGATAAAATAATCATCTCATCATGGCATACCATGGCAAAAGAGATAACAGGATTTTTTGAGGACCAGGACTAATTGAAACTAAACACACAGAACCAGGTGTTACTCTAAAATCTATTTCAACATCTTGCCTTGGATTTTTTTTTTTTTCCCAACCTTAACTAATAATATTATCTCATAAGATGAGATGGATACAGCTAGTTGTCGGAATGGAGATTTCTGAATTTTATGTTCAGTTTTGCAGACAAGTTGTTTATTGCAAAGGAACTTTGACAAAAGTTGTCAAAACCTTATTTTGGTCCTGCACTTTATAGCCATGCTCACTTCTTCACACTTGTTAAAAAAAACAGCTGAGGATTCTAAAACACCACATGAGCTTACTATTCTCCTGGTCAGAACATTTCAGTTTCTTCTGATATTGTACTACAGCTGCACAATATATACAAAACTTATAATCATCATAATAACTGTAAGCGTGTTAATGATTTTTTCACAGGACTGCGATAAATTATAGGGTGTGTATTGTAATGCATTCGTGTTCTGTTGCTAAGAATATACTTAGTCTACTGAAGAGACTCACGCTGGCCTTGATGTCCAAATCTGATTCGGGAAGATTGTGATCACAGAAGATAAAATGAGGAAAATATGGGTTTATCATGATAAATATCATTATCACAATTTTAAACAACATTAATGCACATCACACATTTTTCTAATAATATGCAGCCTAATATTGTACTCAATAAAATTCATGCAGGTGATTTTTCTAACTGGCATACCAATTCAAATATTTGTGCCGTTTTAAAAGCACGTTTGCACTATCAAACATATATATATATATATATATATATATATATAGAAAGTTTGAGAAATGGTTATACTGTTAGTACATGGCAGTTATGCCGAAGAGACAAGTTAAAGGCCACTCCAAACCAGTGATTTTTTTTTCCGTTTTGATGTTATGCTGATGTAAATCTTTCTTTGAATCATCACATTTGGCTAAACCAGAATCTCATTGACTGTTGGGGACTAATAGGCAACTTTAAATGGCTAGAAAACGAGTACAATTTCCATTCGCAGCCGCATTTTGTTGAAAATACTGTTCACTCGTCTTGAATAGTTGCAGATCAGTAAGAAACTGGATGTACTACATTTTGGTTGCAGTTGGATGGTGTTTACACTTTAACAATGAAAATGCATTGTATAAATCTGTATGAGAACATACTGAAAGTTACCATAATTGCAGTAAATATACCTACAACATGAAATTATTCATCCAAAAGCTCCACTGAAATATCCATGCATCCATTATATTTACCCTCTTCTTCCTTTTCGGGTCACAGGGGTCAGTGGTGCCCATGTACAGCAGTTACTGTGTGAGAGGTAGGGTACGCCATGGACAAGTCACAAGTCTATCACAGGGACACAGAGACAAACGACGCAAACAACTATTCACTCTCTCACTCACACCTAGGGACAATTTAGAGTTATTAACCAGTGTAACATGCATGTTTTTGTTCTGTGCAGGAAACCAGAGTACCCGGAGAGAACCCACACATGCATGTCGCCATTCGACCACAGCATTTAAAGCTGGCTTTTTTGTTCCCAGTTGGATATAAGACTCACGCCAACACAAATAGTGTCTGAAACTGATAAAATTTTACAATTTAATTTATTTTAAAGGCAGGAAAATTTACAGGCTCAGCGCTGAGACTTTGATGAGGGTCCCAAAAGATGAAGCCCCGAAGACAGGAAGCGTCCGGGCCAATATTCTCTAGACTCCTCCTCTTAAAGGGGACCGGAGCTTGGCCTTTCGTGTATCAGTATTTTATTCATGTGTGCTAATAAGGCCTTTCTGGTTTAATCTAAGTGTTGTTGGGTGTTTGTGTGCAACTGTCCTTGTGTGCATGCAGCAGATAAACAATACCTTCTCCTTCAGGAGGCTGCGGCGGCTGCAGAAGTCTGACTGACTTCCTGCCTTCTCTTTAACAAACACTGATTATTTTAGGACACGTCATCTGAGGAAATATGTAACATGCATGAAGAGAACATGCAAACTCCACAGAGAAAGGCCCACGGCCAGGATTCAATCCAGCAACCTTGTCACTGAGAGGCAACAGCTCTACCAACTATGCCACAATGCAGTCTCCACTATTTTTTTTTCCTCGACTTTCACTACAATGTTGTATTTTTATCACTGATGTCTTGGGGAAAAAAATAAATGCTCTTGCTGTTTTGACACACTTATGTGTGTCAAAACAGCAAGAGCATTATTTTTTTTTTTGGAAAAATAATTTGGACTTTGGAAAAATATATAAAAACTAAACACAACAAAAAAGTTATTTGATTTTGTTTGGTTTGATAGGAATTTGATCCAAGTAACCAATTAAATTGGTTACTTAAGTGGTGATTAGTTCCATAACAGTGAGTAATATGCAGCTATTAAGAAAAACAGAACAAATTGTTAAAGTGCTGCTATGTGGTTGCAAAGAGTAATTTAGTTTAAGCTATTGACAAATCATTGTAAATTACCGTTAAATGTAGATTTGGTTGTTACAGTTAAAAAGACACAGACAATTTAGACTATTTAGTTAGAGTAAATGTACTTAAGAAAGATGACTTCTTCTCAGCTGTAATAAGACCACCAGAACACACATGCAGAAACACAAGGTGGTTGTTGGATACTTCTAGAGTAGCTGAATATATGAAACAGCCATTTGATCATTGAGTAAATTTGTTTTTAATTTGTCTTTTTTGCATGGATCAATTCAGTGAATTATAATTACAAAAACAATACAAGTGAATCATTGTGTCCAAACTCAGGTCTCTCTTGTAAATGAGTCCTCAAGGCTCCATGGGATTAACGAGTCTAAATAAAGGTTGAATGAAAAAAAAAATCTAACAGTAACAAAAATGTAAAAAAATAAATAAAATGCGGTCACAGGTTGGGTTCAGAAGGACAACCCAAACGTGTCTATGACAGAGCAGAAAGAACACCATTACTGTAACAAGCAGTATGACGATGTCCCCTGCACGGATTAATCTTCATACACTGCACCGGCCACTCCACTGATTTGAGTAAACTATACTTTTAAGCCCAAAAAAGTTCAATCTGGTCCTCTGGACATTCAAAAAAACAAAAAACAAAACAAAGCAAAAAAATGTAGAAACGTTTCGTCTCTCATCCGAGAGACTTCCTCAGTCTGAGGTGCTGTATTCAGCTCAGTCTCTTAAATAGCACCTTCTCAGAGTGGATCGACCAGTTACCACAACTGTGTCAACTCTTGAAACTGTGCCTGCAATCAACCTACTTCACATATGGGGAGCAATATTATAGGCAGAAACATGGGTGTGCTATGGGGTCTCCAGTTTCTCCTATTGTTGCCAACCTGTACATGGAGGAGGTAGAAAAGAGAGCCTTGACATCCTTTTCAGGGACACCACCAAGTCATTGGTTCAGGTATGTTGACGACACCTGGGTTAAAATTAAATCTCAGGAAGTCCAACATTTTACTGACCACATCAACTCTGTGGATAAATACATCAAAGTTCACACGAGAAGATGTAAAAAATGGCAGGTTGGCTTTCTTGGACTGTGAGGTCTCAGTCTCTGATAGAGGACATTTGCAAACCGAGGTATACCGCAAACCCACCCACACAGACCAGTATTTGCAGTTTGACTCCCATCACCCTTTGGAGCACAAGTTAGGAGTCATCAGGACTCTGTATCACAGAGCAGACAGCATCCCCACTAACTCAGGAGCCAGGCAGAAGGATAAATCCCACACAAGACAGGCTCTAGAGCAATGTGGATATCCTAACTGGGCCTTCCTGAAAGCAGAGAAGAAACCCAAACAGGACTCCAGTCAGCCATCAGGTGAAAAGGAGGAACCCAGACCCAGACCAGTGGTCATTCCGTATGTTGAGGGAGTATCAGAAAACTGAGACGTTTATTTTCTAAACATAACGTCCCAGTGGCTTTTAAACCCCAAAATACATTACGGCAAAGACTGGTTCATCCCAAAGATCCAGTCCCCCGGCACAAACAGAGCAATGTTGTGTATGCTGTTCAGTGTCAGGAGGGCTGTGATCAGTCTTACATCGGGGAAACTAAACAGCCACTGGCCAAAAGGATGGCCCAGCACAGAAGATCAACATCATCAGACCAGGATTCTGCGGTCTACACTCATCTCCAGGTCAGAGTTCACTCTTTCAGGGATGAAGATGTTCACATCCTGGACAGAGAGGAACGATGGTTTGAGAGAAGAGTAAAGGAGGCCATCTTTGTGAAAAGAAATCGTCCATCGTTAAACAGGGGTGGAGGCCTCCGGGTTCAACTGTCTTCCTCTTACAATTCTGTTATTGCTAGTATCCCTCAACCCACTGTGAATAGTAAACAGCCATCAGTGTGCTAATGATCCATTGTTAGGCTGATGGTCCTTAATGACCATGTGAGCATCTGGCATTGGATGTCAGCAGAGAAGGTGCTATTTAAGAGACTGAGCTGAAAACAGCACCTCAGACTGAGGGAGTCTCTCGGATGAGAGGCGAAACGTTTCTACATTTTTTTTGCTTTGTTTTGTTTTTTGTTTTTTTGAATGTCCAGAGGACCAGATTGAACTTTTTTGGATTTTTCTACCTGGATTATTGAGCATGCATCAGGATATACTTTTAAGCAGTACAAAAAGCATAGTTTCTTGAAATGTTGGAGGTGGAACATCTGGAGAGCTGGTGCAGGAAGAAAAACTTTCACATCAATGTGAAGACGACGAAGAAGATGGTCTTGGATTTATACATTTGCATACATATACATACATATACATACATACATACAAACATACAAACATACATACACAAACGTACAAACATACATATACATGCACATACATACATATACATGCACATACATACATATACATGCACATACATACATATACAT
>NC_056516.1:20711021-20715358 GCF_014905685.2 Nematolebias whitei
TGGATGGAGGGTAAAATGTCTCAGCACAAAAATAGAAACTGTCCAGACCACCTGATTGAACATTGTTGGATATTACTGAGCATGGACTTTGATATTTGGATATTATTAACTATATCTTAGGATATAAAAATACACTTGTGAAAGTTTGTTTCAGGTAAACACTGAAATATTACATTGCCTCCATAAATGACAGCTTAGAACTTGGTCTGCTCAAGTAATCACTATAGACGTAGCCGTTTTTGTTGGTTATTTCATTGCTGCCTTGTGCAAGGGTCGTCACAATGAGCTGACTCGTAAAAATAAAAGGCAATTGATTTACACTGGATGCCTGTCCTGAAGCAACCTGGGCTCAAAGCTGCAGCCTCAGAATTACAAGACTGCAGCACTGACCAGCAAGCTACCACAGTCCCCAAGTAATAACGAAAGACAGAAGATGTTTTTTAACCCTCAATTTTATTTGTCTACACTATTCTTTAGGTCTTTCTTTTTTTTTTTAGAGGAGTGGTGGCGCAGAGGTTAGAGAAGGTGGGTCTGTGATCGTAAGATCGCCGTTCTAACTCCCGGTACCGACAACATCAAAATGTGGGTGGGATAGGTGAAGCGCCCACACCTGCCTTCACCCTCATTTGCCCCAATCTGGGCCCTTAACCCACACTATCTGCTTCTCTGGGCACCCTAGATACTGTAGCACCTTTCTGCTCCACATAGAGGGCTGTGGTAGCTCAGTGGTCTGTGGTTGCGTCAGGAAGGACATCCAGCGTAAAAAAAATTGCCAAGTCTTTGTGTGACTTAGTTCGCTGTGGCGACCCCTGAAGAAGGGAGCAGCTGAAAGAATAAAAAAATACACATATTAATATATCTCACATGAATACTTGGCAATTGTTTTTACACCAAAAGCCCTTCCTGACACAACCACAGACCAATGAGCTACCACAGGCCTCTGTATGGAGCAGAGAGCTGCTATCTAGGATGCCCAGGGGAGCAGATGGTGGTGGTTAAGGGCCTTGCTCAAGGGCCCAGAGTGTAGAAAATGAGGGTGGAGGCAGGTGTGGGTGCTTCACCTTCCCCGTCCACATTTGATGTTGTCGGTACAGGGAGATGAGCAGGTGACCTTCCGATCACAGGCCCACCTTCTCTAACCTCTGCACCACCACTCCCCCCAATTTGCCTGATTTAAATGAAAAACTAATATCTGCAGTGAAAGACTTGTACAGTACATAGGTCATCTGAGCTGTCGCACATTACAAACTTAAAGGCTGTAGAGGTAGGACTTAACTAAAATAGTGGTCATGACACATAACTGTAATGATGAGGTACATCTTCAAGGTAGACCAGAAGACAAACGTGCTTAACTGAGTGTTATTTTAATGTGTTTGGGTTGAACAGCACACAACTTGTCTGAATATTCACTTGTTCAACTTACTTGCCTTTACAGCGATCTACCTGTGCATGACAAACACCTGCTCTATATGGCTCAGACTATTTCTAATCATACTTTCCTGCTTTGCCACAATAGTTTGTCATGCTGACCAAAGCATTTTTAAGAATAGTTGAAAAGTCTGAAAATGAAAATGAAATATCCTGCACCTGCATATTCTGGGTTCATATTCTGAAGCGTTCAGTTTGTTCTTTTTTACTTCGTCTCGGCATCTGCAAAAGTTGTAGCTGTTCTTCAAAGACACTTTGTTTGACTCAACACTTCATTAAACTTTAATGTTCTTTTTTTAGAATATGAGATCATTGCATTTATGTTTTAATACCTTCATGATTGTTATTACAACTTATTCACAATTAATAGTTTTTAGGACATACAAATAAATAAAAACTATTATTTTTGTAATAAAAGCCTTTTAGTCAATGTTATCACCATCTATGGAGTTGACTCTGCTACACAAAACTCTTTATTGATGTACAGTTTACCAGTTTAATCTTCCTCACACCTTGTCTCTTGAACTTAAGCTGCTTCTGTTTTCAGTGTTGTCCATGAATGCACTAAAAATGAATGCTCATGTTTGCTTTAAACAGAGCAAGTACGTTTTCAGCTGGAGAGTTAATGGTGCTCTTGCATGAGTGGGTACTGTAAAGTGCTTTATGCTGTACACTCCATCCAAATTTTCAGCTAGAGTAGTTATAATGGTAATTAATACAGTGCTGTTACTTTCCTCACTGAAATGAGTCTGACAGGGTTTAAACATTTTAGTTCACAATCCAAACCAATTTTATTATCTTATATTTATCCAAATTCCTACAATGTGCACAAAAACACAATTATAAAATTAGACATACCATCTGTTAGATTAGCTACCAATTTAAAATCACATTCAAAAACTTTGGACCATATCTACAAAAATGACTAACGATGGCAAAGTATAGTAACAATACATTTAATTTTAATTTCTGTTTTTTTTTTTTGTTTTCTTTTCTTTTTTGGTTCTGAATCATTTTTTACAGCCAGAAAACTGTTCGATCTTTCTTAAGATGTCTGGCATGCACTGATCTTTTGATGTTCACAAGGATTTGTTTGGATTTTCTTTTTTTTAAAGTAAAATAGGTAAAACATAGCCAACCCACCCCTGCTCACACTTTTCTTTTAAATACACCATTTTCAAGAAAGTTCATGGTGAGTTTAACCTGAAATGATTAGTTAAGCCATACTCCATCTGAACAGACCTACATTTATACCTGAGTACACGGAGACTACATATTATAATCAGCTGAACTGAAGTTGTAGCAGAAAGTCTTTTTGTTTGCCCTCATTTATAAAGTTTTTCCTTCTTAAGGATATATATTTTAATTACAATTATATTAAGCAATCTTAAGAACAATGTGATTTAATCACATTTTGACAGCAGGATAAAAGTACAGTCTTCTGCAGCTTCCGGATCCAAGATGGCCACCAATCAACCACAGCTGGTCAACCCACTAACGAGGATCCCTCCCTACTTAAGTCTGCAGACGAGCTCTGCTCTCCGCTGGAGCATTATCCATGCTACATAGTAGTAATACTTCTGGCCTAGTTGTTACCATGTGTAAAACTGACTAACCTTATCTTTCTTCGTGCTACAGCTTACCTGTGTTCCCTCGAGTGCCTCAGTGTCCTGTCCTTCCTGGATCCCAGTGTCTCCTCATGTTCCTTGCCCTCCAGCCACTTACCTACTTCCACTGTGCCCACATCCTGGAACCTCCTTGGACAATCCTCCCAAGATGAGACAAGCCTCCAAGACTGTAAGGCAAAAAGATAAACATTTCAAAAATTATCCACCACCCTGAAATACCTACCTGATCCATATCCTTGCTCCTCAGGGTTCCAGAAGATCTCCCTTGCATTGTTTGATTCAATGTAAATAATAAACACTGTTAAACATTTTACTTGTGGAGACTTGACTCTTTCTGGTCTCATATTATCTGAGTTCCCAGAGTTCACAACACAGGATATGTTAAATTGTTTGACTGAAATCACTACCTTTGAAATATGTATTTAATAATAAATCAGTACATTCCAGTGAAGTGACAACCAAAAACTGACACAAGAAGGTTTTGGACTTGTATGCAGACAGAACTGAAGAGACTCAAAAATGAAAAAATGCTGTTGTGCCAACAAAACTCCCTGGACTTGAGGAGGTCCCGCCGAGAAACCATAACATGATCAAAAGACAGGTAATGACACAGCTGGAAGGATGAAGACTGCAAGAATGTGAACGTTGAAGCAACTGAGAAGAGTGGAAGCACCTGAGCTGAATGAAGTTTGGAACAGGTGAGAGTGGGCGTGGCATGTGGGTAGAAAAGTGATGAAAGGGCAGACAACTGAGAAGTGAATGCTGGCACACAGGAATAACTGAAAGAATGAAAACACAAGTGACTATACACACACATACAGTACGTGTATGTACATATATGAATATGTATAAGTTATTTATTAATATATGTATTTCATACAATTTTCACTACCATAAACAAAATTAAACATAATGACTACAAACAAAACAACAAAAAACACAGATCCTGACATCCTGACATAGTTACACCACAAATGACCCAATCTAGCTGGTTAATGTTCTGTCCTGATAAGCATAAGAATGTTAAAATTGAAAATTAGTTTCCAAAATTATAACCCTAGAACTGTGGGGATGCCAGGGATCGATGGTGCAGAGGTTAATGAAGACTGATCAGGAGGTCATTGGTTTAAATTCCCTGACTCTTACATTAAAATGTGAGGGTGAACCACTTAGACCCTCCACCCTTATTTCCTCCACTCTGGTCCCTTGAGCAATTCAATTCAATTCAGTTTATTTATATAGCGCCAAATCACAACAAAGTTGTCTCAGGGCACTTTACAG
>NC_056516.1:20715458-20716897 GCF_014905685.2 Nematolebias whitei
TGGATGGAGGGTAAAATGTCTCAGCACAAAAATAGAAACTGTCCAGATGACCCGAATGAAAATTGTTAGCTATCCAAATATCATTGCATCTTCGGCTGCTGTCTCTATTTCTGATCATGAAGGCCCACTCCCTCTGTTCTGTAAGATTTTAAGTTTTGCAGCGTCTACACATCATTTTACATGAATGAGACATTAACAGGCTTTTACAGATATTGATGACATGCCAAAGAGGTAATTGTACCACTTAAATCAGGTGTTTTGGAAAAGAGAAACATCTAAAACATATAGGAACTGTGGGCCTCAGAACCAGAGTCAGGGACCGCGGATCAAATGCATTTTTATAGCACATCTTTTTCCGAATAAACATGCAGTCTTCTATAACTTGTGACATCTAGTGCTTGCAATCAAACAAGTGGCAGCCTTAAGTACAGTTTAATGTATATGGCAATGTCTACTTATCAAAAAAATTATTATTTTTTTTTAATAAAAAGATGGTAGCCATGATAGTCACTTCATTTTTTTTTTTTTACATTCATTCATTTTTTTAAACTCATTTATAAAACTAAACTTCACGTGATTTAACACACTATACAGAATTTTCTCTGCAAAAAGCACAAGTGAGATACTGGTAAAGATCTGAAGCCCATACACAAGATTAAACAAAGTCATGGACTTTCTTCTTTCTAATTCTAAACATGATGAAAATGTAGGATTGCTTTTTTTTTTTTTTTTTTTTTTTTAACAAGTATGTTTTAAAAATGGTAAGGACAGCAAGTTTATGTTAAAAGTCCAGAGAGGGAAGAGTGCCATGCATGTAGGTCAAGGGCAAAATATGAAATCCCTTTGCAAACAGCATTTTCCAAAACATCTAAATAACCGTATTTTAGCGATTCAGTAGATCTCAGTCCTGAAGCTGTATCTCCATGTTAACATGTAGAGTTTAATTTAAATCTTTAACATGTGCAAAACTAAATAAATCTAATTTTCTTGAACAGTTGGAAGTTTTGCTTTCTTTGACTAATGCAATTAGTATATACTTTGTCTGTCCGTGATCATCTATTTATGTTGTCAAACAATTAAGTGATTATTGGTATAATTGTCCCACAAATGAGCAACTCATCTAGATTTTCCATTCTGTGATTTATTTGAGAGGTGGGGCACACCCTGGATATATTATCCGCCCATCAAAGAAGCAACAGGCTCATAAACAACAATCCATGCAAACAATCTCTTCGAGGGTCAGTTAAGAATTGTTAATTAATCTCTAAGGAATGTTTATGGAATGTAGGAGAAAACGGGAGAACATGCCAACTCCACACAGCATGACCAGTCTTCTGTTGATTAAAACACAAGTGACTAAAAGCCTTCTTAAACAATTAAACATGCTTTTTTATTGGAACCTTCTATTAGATCTTGTATAAACAAAAAGAAACAAAGAA